>NC_044551.1:40937439-41239484 GCF_007565055.1 Rhinopithecus roxellana
TGGGAGTGCGGAATAAGCAAAGGACCTGTTTCCTCATCCTGTATTTATTGAGCACCACTAGGTGCCAAGCATGCCACTAGGCACTGAAAATGCATTGGCGACCATGACCTTCCCTTAAGGGTTTCTAGAGGTATCTGGAACCCAAGGTTTCATGTCTCTGGTACGACATGGCTGCAGTGAATGGGGAAAGATGCCCACGGCCCTTAATGCTCACCCAGCCCACATTTTATTTCCAGCCTAGGTCACTCTTGACAATGCCCTCTGTGGACCACACACCTCTCCCCACTCCCTCAACACACACACCACACTCACATGCACACGACAGGCTCAAATGGCATCATCATAGACATCTGAGCCACATGCACAGGGGGTGGGGGATGAGAGGAGGTCAGTGTAGAAAGAGCTCTGCCAGCAGTCTCAGAAGGATGTGAATGGGTACCTGGGCTTGGGCAGGGACTTGAGCAGGGGAGGGCAAAGCAGTGGCTGCAGGCCCGGGAACAGGTAGCCCCACATGCACCCAGGGCCACTGCCCATAGCTGATCCAGCACCTTCTAGCCCGTCACACCCCCAGCACAGTCACATCATCATCCCCCACCCAGCCACACCCCACAGCTTCCTAGCTCCACTAGCCACCCTACCACAGCCTGCCCCACCCACCACATCCAGCCCAGCAAGGAAAATCCTCCACATTTGCTTCCCAGCTGTGCGGGAGTTTCTCCAGCGTGATTACACCCCTGGGAGGCCGAGACCAGAAGCAAATCTCTTCCTCTGCTAGAATTTGCTGCATGCCCCATCCCCCATCACCCCCACAGTGCTGCCTGGCCAGGGGCCAAGCTGCCGCCTGTCACCCCAGAGTCCAGGACCACCACCACCAGGAAAGAGACTGTTGGAGGTCTGGCTCAGAGTCACAGGGCCACAGAGAGCACAGTCTGCCCTGCAGTAAGCCCCTGGGGACACTGAGACCCAGAGAGAGGAAACGACCTCCTGGCCTTGTGCCATCTGGTGTGCCCCACCCTCATTTATCTTGGTCCATTTTCTTGTCCATGAAAACCCTGTCCCTCCTCCTCCAATGCCAGCCTCAGCAGGGACGTGAACATACCTGCTCTGGATTTCTAAAGTCCTGGGTGAGCTCCCCTGCTCCACATCCCACCATGCAACACCAGGTATCAGTTGTCCTTGCAACTAGAAAGCGGGGCTCCCAACTTCACTGAAAGCTTTGCAAGGCACAAGCCGTCTCCTACCCACAGCAGGTACTCAAGAGCCTTGTGCCCTTGCCAATTACCTTCCCCTCTGCGAATCTGCTACGCAGCATCTCCAAGCTAAATGCATTAATAACATTAACTTCCATTTATGAGACATGCCATGTCTGTGTTACGTGCCATTATTTCAACCTTACCACAGCACCATGACCTAGATTCCCCCCATTATACGGATAAGAAACTGAGGCCCAGAGAGGCTAGTCACTTGCTACAGCCCCCAGAGCTAATAAGAGGGCGAATGGGAACTTCAGCACACAGTTGCTGGGCTACAGAGCCTGGGCCCCTCATCCCCCATCTCCACAGGCCCTTTGTGATCACCTAAGACAGCTAACACTTGCCAGATGCCCTGCACATCCCATTCTCCATTCCCTTTGAATAGTTTTCTGTGTTTGTTTTCATCCATTTTATAATGTGTTTTAGTATCACAAGCAGCCTCTAGTGATCTTTCTTGGAAGTAGCCCACAGATACCCATCAATCAACAAGGAAACAAAGCATTAAGCACTACTGTTTCACTCCGTGGTTCTCAACTTGTGAATCTGTTCTGGGTTACCTGGCAGGGAAGGCCCAACGGAAAACCTCAGGAACTTAGATCTCACTTGTTGAGAATCTGTCCTACTTCCAACAGGGCTTGAGTTGCGAGTTTACCTTTGTACCAGCTCTGAAAAAAAGGGCTTACCGAGCAAACATACCAGACAGCCTGGGGGCGGGGCCATGTGGGAAACACAGCAGGTCACCTGCCACCCTCCTGTCCCAAGGACAGGACAGTCCTGACAGTCCCACTGAGGCTCTTCACGCACACCAAGGTTGTCAGGTCCCTCACACAGAATGTTATGCAATAGCCACAAAGCTTCCCAAAACGGGGCTCTCTGCCCACCCTATCCCCAAATCTGCCTATGCCAGAGTCAAATCCATCCAGAACTATTTTTTTCTTAGGCTCAGATCACAAACACTCAAAAGGAACAAAGCAGCATATTCAAACACATATCATAACCTCCCTCACTGGTGGCCAACATTAAGCGCCTGCAAACATCTGGGACTGTGCCAGGAGCCTTCCCTGCTCCAGCACGCTCAATCCTAACACCCTGAAAGAGGTGTCACTGCTATGAGCACTTTACAGACAAGGAAATGGAGGTTCAGAGAGGGTAAGTAACTGCTTGAGGTCACACAGCTGGGCAGAGGTGGAGCTAGGATGCCCCTCCCAGCCCACCCCAGAGCCCCTGTTCATGACCCCTCTGCAGTCCTACTTTCCACACCATTCCCAAGCCAGGTCTGCAGCCCAGGAGAAAGGCTTCCTGCAGGCGACCGGCCCCAGGGCTGCTGACCCGGCTTCTCTAGCTGAGCTTCAGCCTCCTGGGAAAGCCTGCACTGCAGAGAGGTGCACCATGGGACCCAGCAAGGCAGGACTTCAGCCAGAGGGTCCTCATGCCCCCATCAGGTACCCCAACACAAGAAAGGGGGAGGAGGGCGGCTGGGCGCAGTGGCCCCTGCCTGTAATCCCAGCACTTTGGGAGGCTGAGGAGGGCGGATCACAAGGTCTGGAGATTGAGACCATCCTGGCTAACACAGTGAAACCCCGTCTCTACTAAAAATACAAAATTAGCCAGATGTGTGGCACATGCCTGTAATCCCAGCAACTCCAGAGGCTGAGGCAGGAAATCGCTTGAACCCAGGAGGTGGAGATTGCAGCGAGCCGAGATGGCGCCATTGCGCTCTAGCCTGAGCGAAACTCCATTTCAAAAATAAAAAAGGGCGGGGGGCACCTCCTGCTCCAGGCAGAGGCCTCATGCTAAGGAAGAGACAGGAGCAAGGGTCAGAAGCAGGAGATCTCAGCTAGCAGGGCACCACAAAGGACAATGGTGAGCACCTCACTTCACGGCCTGGCACATGCCAGGCACTTTACCAAGCACTTCTCAACCCTCACTTCACTTATTTGTCATTTATGCCCACTGAAGTAAAAACAATTTTATCACACCCTGAGCTTCTCCCCTATCTGCCTCCCCTGCAGAGGAGCTGGGAAATGCGGGTCACCACCAGCCCCCACCCTCCTCATGCCCGACTCCAGGCCTCAAATACACCCTGAGAGATTCCAAGGCACAGGCAGACTCAGGGGCCTCCATCTCATGGATGCAGGCCAAAATCCATGCGGGCCTGGAAACCACAACAGCCTCCCAGTCCTTCCTGAGGCCCTGAACACTCAGGGGATAAGAGGTCATTGTCCCCTGAATGAGCCAAGCTCCCCCAGCCTGTGAGGTCAGGCAGAATGCTGGCCAGGAAGACAGAGGCAGGCGGTGCCACAGCCTCCATTGCTGCTTGTGAGTCTCTGGACAAGTCCCTTTCCTTCTCTGAGCCTCAGTTTCTGCAATTGCAGTGAGGGGTACGGACTACAGGAGACGTCTGTGACCTTCTGGGGGTTACAGAACTCTTTGAGAATCTAATGATGGCTATTAGCAGATTCTCTCCCTAGACACACAAATTCAGAGTGGTTGTGACTGGCCCCCATCAAAAGCCAAGTTAAGAACATGGAAATTCTCTAGGCGCCCCTCTGGCTTTGACAAGCCATGGTTCTCACAGTCTAGACAGGACCAAAGCCACAAACACAACATCAGAGAGCCCCGGGATCTCACCATTCCAGCTTCCCCCGTGGCCCTGAAGTAAATCTTTAACTCTTGGACCTGCTGGCTTCAGGTGGATTTGTGGACGTGCCCAGCTGTCTAGAGAAGCCACAGGAGAAACTGAGCCCTTCCTTCCCAGCCCTCAGCCTCCTCCTTCTCCTCCTCCATCAGGAATCTGCCAGGTCAGCCTGGACCTCTCCCTGGGGCAGTTCCAGGAGCTGCTTCTGATCTGGAATGAAGGTAGGACCCAGTGCCAGGCTCAAGGGCCAACCTGTACCCCCAGGCCCCTCCTGGGGACACACACACATACCACACACATACCACACACATACCACATCACACACGCGCACACACACACACACACACTCAGATGGACCTGGAAGGACGGGACAGGGCAGGGGGCCAGGGACAGTGGTCAGAGGGGACAGGAGCCAGGGAGAGAACCAGACCTAGACCCACCGGAGTTCCAGGCAGTGGCATGCGGTTCCTCTTCACTTCACCACGTCCTCTCGAACGTCCTCTCCTTAACACGGCCGCACCTAATCCCAGGGCCAGGAAAAATGGCATTACTGTTGGCCCAGTCCCCTCCCCAGGAGAAAGGGAAGGCAGAAGCAAGGGAGGGAGGTGGCCCTAGAGCACCCTGCGCCACCAACCACGTTCCTAGAAACCTCCACGCCCCCTCATGCCACCTCCCTTGTCAAGGCCTCCAGCCCCTACCTCCTTAACCTCAGAAAGAGGATGTCCTCCTCCGATTCTGCCCCATGCCCAAGGGACCACCGGCACCTCGCTTGCCTCACCCAAGCCCTGCCTGGAGGAGCCTTCCGTGGGAAAGGAAAAAGTATGTCCCTGACCCTCATGCCAGTGGGTCTTCTGACCCTCTCAAGAGAGGTAGCAGCCAACAGCTGGAGGAGCGCTCACTGGCAATAAGGATAACTGGGTCCCAGTTCCAGTCCTGGCCCTTCCCCCTCAGACCTCAGTTTCCCCACTTGTCCTGAGAAGAAGAGGAAGGACTGGTATGTCCAGCTGGTGGGAAAAGTGTCTATGATGCTGGCTTTTGGCCCCTGGCCCCACCCAGCTCAGCTGCCAGGCCCTTCCCTGTGCCCCACCCTGCAGAGGAGGAAGAAAGGTGACTGGCAACGGTGTGGAGGGTGTGAGAATCCACGCTGGAGCCTCAAAGTGCTAGAGCTGAAAAGGGTCTTACAAAGACAAGACCCAGAGAGGAGAAGCAACTTGGCCATGGTCACACAGAACACTGGAAAAGGGCCAGGCTGGCCAGGGCTTGCTTCTTGACAGCAAATGCTTAAAAGCACCCAGCTGAAAAGGTATTTGCCTTCTTAGGGGATGCCAAGGAGAGCACAAGGCAATGTGACAATGGTAGAATTGCAGGCTCCGAGAGCTGCAGTTAAAAAAAAAAAAAAAAGGTATGTTTATATGTGGGGCTTAAGGATGGAGATTGGGCTGGCTTTCCAGGCTCCTCATGTCACACCACATGAGTGGCCAAGGGTCCTGCCAGCCACAGGGAAATCCTAGGAGCCCCTTCCAGGGATTAGGAGCTTTGGCCACCTCTCAAGAAGTCACCTAAGGCCCAGCAGGCAGGTCCAGCAGTGGTGACAGGGAGAAAGGCTCAGATGGACACCCCACGACTAGTCCACTCTGGAAGATGCCAGAGCTTTGGAGAGACTGAAAATCCCCCAATCCCGTGGCCAGTGAGGACGGAAGCCAGGTGGGCTAGGGATAACACAGAGGAAGGGAAAAGCTTTGAGCCATCTGGAGCCACAAAAGCCCCCTAATCTCCTAGAGACCTGGTGGGCACAACACAGGGCCTGCTGAGACCAAGGAGGCTTCACTGAGGGCCCACATGAAAGCAGCCAGTCCCTGTAGACTTGCTGGGGCTTGTCATCAAGACAAAAGCTGGCCACCAACACGCCGTGGGGTGTTAAGGGGCTCAAAGTACTTACATGGAGGCGCAGCTGGCAGGGGGAGGGGGCAGGAGGTGGGGAGAGGTGGGGGGATAAGTGGGCCTGGCTTTCTCCAGGACACAGACAACAGCTAGAGAGCAGAAACACGGAGCAAAAAGCGCTGGGTGACCTACTTCACAGAGGCTCCTTTTAAAGGGGAATCGGGGGTCTCTGTGAGACTCCAGAAAGTATCTCGCAGGGGTCCAGAATAGTTCACAAGGCCAGGAGACCAGGGTTCCAGTTCTAGATCAGGGACTCAGCCAGGACTAGGATCAGGTGAGGCCAGCAAGGAGCCCTTAAGAAGGCACTCATTGCCAGGTGTGGTGGCTCACGCCTGTCATCCCAACACTTTGGGAGGTCAAGGCAGGTTGACCCAGGAGTTTGAGATCAAGAGTTCAACACCAGCCTGGGCAACATGGCAAAACCCCTTCTCTACAAAAAACAATTACAAAAATTATCCAGGCGTAGTGGCGTGTGCCTGTAGTCAGTTATGTGGGAGGGTTGAGGTGGGAGGATCACCTGAGCCAGCAGGTTGAGGCTGCAGTAAGCCCAGATCGCGCCACTGCCCTCCAACCTGTGCAACGTAGCTGACCCGCTCTCAAAAACAAAGCCTCTGATTCTCCACAATGTGCAAGCACACAGCGGGCACCTCCTGAGACACTGCACTTAGGATGATGCCTCACTTGCCTCATCCTAGGCCCAGCCTTACACAACCTGCCTGTGACCTCAGGCAAGTACCACTCCTTTCTCGGCCTCAGTTTGGTCACATAAAACAGGATCATGAAGCCAGGCATGGTGGCATGTGCCTGTAGTCCCAGCTACTCAGGAGGCTGAGGTAGAAGGATTGCTGGAAACCCGGGCATTCAAGGCCACAGTGAGCTACAACCGCACTACGGCACGCCAGCCTGGGAGATACAGCAAGACCCCATCTCTAAAAAAAAAAAAATTTTAAAGACAAATTAATTTAAAAAATTGAATCATACCATACGATTCCATAGACCCTCCTAAATCTAAGCTGGGTTATTCTGTAGGGAGCATAACCGAACTCTGCAGCAAATCCCCAGAAATGGGCACAGTGGCCCCAGCTCCCTGCCATCAATAACCTGTCAGTCACCACGTTGTCAGTCACCATGTTCCAGGCAGAATACACATTATACAACCACCTGATGCCACTATGTTCCAGACTCTTTGTTAAATGCTTGGCCTCTACTTGATCATGGCCTCGTTTTACAAATATGGAGCCTGAGGTCCATAGAAATTAGGCAACTTGCTTAAGGCCCCTGTTGGGAAGTGCTTAGCTGAGATTCGAACCACCGTCTGTCTGGTTCTTAATCCCCACATTGCACGGCATCAGCCACAGATAACACAAAACCCACCAGGGCTGGGGAAATGCCATCAGCTCTTTGCACCTCCCACATTTTCTAGCATATAATGCCGGAGCTAATGTGAAGGCAGGCTGGTGGACAGCCGGGAGCAGGTAGGCAGGGACAGGGAAGTCCGTATGGGCACTGAGCATTCCACAGATGAACCAGCCTCCAGCCCGGTCAGCTGCCCACCACTGTGGTTGGTTATAATGCCCTCATCGCCATCAGCATACCACAGCCACTGCTGTGCCATTTTTAAATCATTACACAGATGCAAAGCTTTTTCACAGGCATTGCTGTGGCATCACATGCCAACTTTATAAAAGTATAGCAGGGATTTCTTCCCCCTTTCTCAGAAAAGGAAAGTGGGGTTTCCAGAGGATAAGTGGCTTCCCAACACGCACACAGGAATGCAATGGTGGAGGTGAACTTGGAGACCACATCCTCTGCCTTCCAGTCCAAGCTTGGGTCTACTCCTCCATGCTCACGACTTTCTGTTCAACCAGTTGATGGGCCTTTGGGACAATGATGGCCATTTCTGAGAGTTTACTTGGTACCAGGTGTTGTATTCTGTATTTCACGCGTTATTCCATTTAACTGTCCTGACATTCCTGTAAACTAAGTATTGCTACTGTTTTCATTTCACAGAGACGGCGGCTCAGAAAAGTAGGGTATCATGCCCAAGGTCACCAGGCCAGGAAGGGGCAGAGCTGGCATCCAGAGTTCAGACTGGCTCCAGAGCCTGGGGCCTAAACCTCATGCTGCACAGCTCATTGGGGAGACTCTGTCACGGACTGTCAGTGCAGGGGACGGGAGGTAGACACATCAAATAGTGTGCGCATCTGGCAGATTATGGCAAGATTACGATAATGGAGGACAAACAAAGCTCTTAGGGAGCCCACAAGAGGGAGGTTGTTACAAACGTTCAGGCAGAAGGCCAGGAGTCTGTGCAGAAGACACAGGAACAGAGGGGAGTGACAGATATGAGGGAGGCGGCGTTGTGAGACCTTGGTCAAGTGCCTTGCTTTCTCCAGACCTCAATTTACCAAGCTGTTAAGAAAAGTGCTTGGAATATCTCCAGAACCCCCTCCATCCCTGAAGACTCTTGGGCCCTGGGAAAATAAGCAATGCCTGGTGACAGCCTGGCTGTGAGCCCTGGGGACTCTGAAATGTTCTTGGCTGTCCTGGCACAGCTCAACTGCTGGGAAACAGGCTTGCAGAAGCACAGGGCTTGGCTGGCATGCCTGGGCACCAGTGAAGTGTGGGTTCTGAAGGGGCCACATTCCGCCCATTGTCGACCTCTCCACGGCTCTGCTGGAGTAAGCACCACTCCGCCTGGATGCAGATCAGAAACCGAGGTCACTCCCAGTACCCAGTGGGCTGCCACTCCAGGCCCCGCCTGACCCACCAGCCCGGTCCAGAGCCCCACCTACACATAAATTAAGTCCCTTTGATGTCACTCACCTGCAAAGCCCTTCCCTCACGTTTCCCCAAGGCTGGCCACTGGGATATAGAGACAAGGGGTTCTATAGGAGGCCTTAAGGAAAATGACTACCTCACCCCAAGGGACCTGTGCAAAACAGAGGCTGCCCATGCCAAGCCAATGAAGACCCTTGGCTAGGGAAAGGAAGATGGTCCATTAGGGCCGGCCCGCAGCTCTCACTCTGCAAAGTGGAAGGGGCTCTTGGACTTGCTAAGAAAACTCAGCTCAAGTCTCCACACTCACAGCTGCCCCATCAAACCACATGCCTGGCATGCTCCTGTTCAATAACCTCCCACGGTTCCTCCCACTCACTAGGCCAAGCTCCTTACCTGCCTGCCTGCATGGGTCACTGTGAGCAGAGGCCTTTGTTAACTAGGTGTGCTATATGCCAGGGCCTTGCTAAGTGCTTTGTTTTTTTTGTTTTGTATATATATATATTTTTTTTTTTTTTTTTTTTGAGACGGAGTCTCGCTCTGTCGCCCGGGCTGGAGTGCAGTGGCCGGATCTCAGCTCACTGCAAGCTCCGCCTCCCGGGTTTACGCCATTCTCCTGCCTCAGCCTCCCGAGTAGCTGGGACTACAGGCGCCCGCCACCTCACCCGGCTAGTTTTTTGTATTTTTTAGTAGAGACGGGGTTTCACCATGTTAGCCAGGATGGTCTCGATCTTCTGACCTCGTGATCCGCCCGTCTCGGCCTCCCAAAGCGCTGGGATTACAGGCTTGAGCCACCGCGCCCGGCCTGTTTTGTATATTTTTTTGAGACAGAATTTCGCTCTTGTTGCCCAGGCTGGAGTGCAATGGCGCGATCTCGGGTCACCACAAGCAACCTCCGCCTCCCAGGTTCAAGCGATTCTCCTGCCTCAGCCTCCCGAGTCGCCGGGATTATAGGCATGCGCCACCATGCCTGGCTAATTTGTATTTTTAGTAGAGACGGGGTTTCTCCATATTGGTCAGGCTGGTCTTGAACTCCCAACCTCAGGTGATCCGCCCTCCTCAGCCTCCCAAAGTGCTGGGATTACAGGCGTGAGCCACCACACCCGGCACTAAGTGCTTTATGGACATTTCCTCATTCAACCTCACAGTAACCCTGTGAGGCAGGTACCATCATTGGCCCCTTTCTACAGATGAGAAAATTGAGGCTCAGAGAGGTTATGTTACTTGTCCAGAGTCTCACAGCCAAGCAGCAGGCAAGGATTCATGCCCACGCCTGCCTGACCCCAAGCCCAGATTTTTAACCACTGTGTCATGTGGCCTCCTCAAATACTCCCTGCCACCCTCAGAACCCTGGGGCCACCTCAACCCTTCTCCATACAGGAGGGGAAACCAAGGCAAAGAGCTCTGTTGGTAGCAAAGCCAGGATAAAGCCTGAACCTCTACCCCACCTTCCGCCCCCAACCTCGCCTACCCAGGAAGGAATTCCCTGCCAGAAGGCGTGCCAGGCAGAAAGGCTAGGACCATCACAGTGACAATGAGGCTTCAGAATCCGCCTTTTTCCTCTGTCCAAAAGGAAGAGAAAAGCAGAGGGAGGTTTGCAGAGAGAGAAAAGGACGTGAAGGGACCAGGAAACATTTGTTCTTAGAGAACAGACTCCTAGCATTGGGGTCCCCTCACACAACCCCTGTTGCTATTCCTGACAGCAACAGGAACATGCAGGTCCCAGGACCCATGTGCACCACGCCCCACCCCCACCAGCATAGGCCCCAACCCAGCACAGCTGACCCCAAATCTCAATTGCTCTCCCCAAACCTGCTTGTCCCGCAGCCTTCTCTGTCTTGGTAAATAGCAATACTGTCCAACTGTCCTTCCAGTTCCTCAAGCCAGAAAACTTGTGGTCAACACTCTCTTCTCACACCCCACATCTAATCCATCAGCAAATCCCATCAGCTCATCCTGCAAAATAAATCCAGAACCAACCCCTGGTTGCTCCCACACCGTCCCCACCCACCACTGACCCGGCCGACCTCTCTCGTGGCAAGACTGCAGCAGCCTCCCAGCCAGTCATCCTGTGTCCACCCCTCACCCCCAGCAGTCTCTCTAAAATGTGAACCCAAACCAGTCAGTCCTCACACCGGGCTGCCAGCAGCTTCTCCTCCACTCAGACTCAAACAACAAAGTCCTCCCCATGGCCAAGAGGCCCTACCTGTCTCCACACGCCCTCTGGCCCCTCTCCTCCACCATCCTCTCATTCTTCCAGCTCTGCCTCTGGTCACCTGTGCCCTCCAGTTCCAGAGCCTTTGCCCTGCAGCTCCCTCTGCCTGGAAAGTTCTTTCCTCAATTTCCCGTGGGCTGCCCTCCCGGAGTCTACTGCCCCTCACCAAGGGACCATCCTGACCACCTGACATGGCAAGGTCACTCCCTCAAGTCACACTCTTGACCTACAAGCCAGCTTTATTTTTCTTCCAGGCACATCCCACCACCTGGCAGTGAGCTTACTGGGCTGTTCATTTCTTCCCACCACTTCAATGTCAGCCCCACGTCCAAAACAGGGTCTCCATGTGTTTGGTTCACCGCTGCATCCCAGTTCTAGAAAAGAGCCTGGACCAAAGTAGATGTTTAATACAAATATACTGAATGAGGGACTACTGTCTCCCTCATCTGAACACACCTTTAGGCTTACACAGCCCCTATAGACCAGGGGCTAGAGGCCGATACAAGACTCCACCTGGGCCAGCTAAAACCCTGAGCAATTTGGCCAGTTCCCAGCCAAATCCCCAGTCCTATTCTAGTTCAATTGACTGCTTGGACCAACGGACGACAAGACTTTACGTCTGTCCCTGTCCAGTGCCTTGGCCTCTCCTTTTGGCCATGAGGGAGAACTTCTGAGTCCTGACAGTTGGGCTGCCAGAGGGAACGTGGACTGGACTGCCGCCACCCACCTTCATGACCCTTCCAGCATCCACCCAAGAGCAAGAGGAGGCAGAGGAGGGAGGCTGGTGCTACGACTGCCCTTTTCCTGTGGTCAGCAGGAGGATGGTCAGAAGGAAGCTTTGTTCTCAGAATGAAGAGCATGAAGCCCAGTGCCAGGCGGAAGCGGGCACAGAGGCAGCTGGTCCATCAGAGAGTTTAAGGAAAGACAAAACAACAACAAAAAACGCGATGGAGGACATTTGAGGGGTAATTTGCACACCCAACCGGTTTCATGCCTCCGGGGTGGTTGTAACGATGGTTCATTTTTCCAGGCTCTAACTAGGTCGTCATAGACAATCAGATGATTGTCCCAGCTAGGTGATCTGCCACTGGCCCTGCAGAGGGAGGTGGAGATGGAAGAGTGTGGCCTTGCCTGGCATTGGAAGACCTGGGATCCCAGCCCGGCTTTCCACCCACTCATGTGACATTAGGAGAGTGTCTTCCTGCTATGTACCTCAGTTTACCCAGCTTTAAATGGCTTGTTCATGCCTGCACTTGATGTTTCAGCCTGCCTGCCACAGGACCACATAGCAGGAGAGCCCCTCAGCCTGTGGCCAGGTCACTGGGCCACCCAGGCAGGCTTTCCCTGTGGGGCCTGATACCAGGGGCACAGCACTTGCCCACTTTCAGCCAGGCTTCCAGCCTGTCTCCTCTCCTGATCTGTTCCCTAATGTGAATGTGAAACTCCTCTGGGCTTGGCTAGGGTGGGGCCAGGACTGAGAGCCCTCACCACACCCAGACACTGGCACCTGCCCCGCTCCACTCTGTGTTATCCTCTCCAAGGATAGCTCACATTGCACTCAGCCACGACAACTGGGGAAGCCCAGAACATTGGCACAGGGGGCAAAAGAGTAGCCCAGAGAGAGAAAGGGGCATGATTGATGTCGCCCAGCACAACAGCCACCCAGGGCTCCTTGCTACCTGCCCTGGGCTCCATGCACTAAGACAGAGTCCTTGAAGAGCGGTCTATAGACCCCCTGGTCTGAATGTTCTCAGGAGGAGGAGGATACACCCTAGAATGAAAGAATCAGAGCAGGAGGCAGGGGGTGGGGGCAGCAATCTGCATTCATTTCTGCAAGCTTCCAGGTTTTTCTTGTAGCCAGAACAACTGCAACCTCTCAGCTAAGACCTCTTCCAGGAGAAGACATCTTAGCAGGCCCTAGGGAATACTTAAGATTTCAATCGAAAGAGTCAAATAAACCTTGACTGGACAGACAGTTGGACAAGGGAGCTGTCAGATAAAGTAACATACTCTAGGAGGACAAAGCACAGAGAGGCCCAGTGGAGAGGAAGCCCAGGCCAGTAAACATCTGAACTGGTCCACACCCCTCTTCACCCTGCCGGCCTCAGGACACAGAGGTCTGGACCTGATACCCTCTGAAGGCTGCTGAGCGCAGTCCTCCCTTCCCTGAACTCCTCCAAGCCCACCATGAGAGTGAGACCTGGGGACAGCTGCAGGTGGATGCTCCTCTCCTTGGTTACACTGCAGGGTGGGGCCCGCCCTTTCAGGGACTGTTATCTGCAGCTTAAGAAGCCGCCTGGGTCAGTGGCTAAGCAGGCAGAGCTTATCTTGGGGGAGGGTTCGAGGGCCACAGAGCAGGCTGACCCAGAGGCCTCTAGCAAATGGAACCTTCACCGCTGGCAGGGACAGACCATGGCCACACCTGCTTTCACACAGGAAGCACTTGCTACGCTCCTACTGGGGACACCGTCCTGAGCCTAAGCATGATGCTCCAATGCTTCATGCTTCAAGGGACACAAAGGTGATTCAGCTCACAGCCCCTACACCCCCTGCCTTAGAAAAGCCCACAAAGGAACAATGTAGGAGACAAAGTGGTTCATGGCTTAAGGACAGGGTTGCAAACTCAGATGCCTCCGGTGACCAGAAAGATCATGTAAGCATATGAAATAGCTGGCTGGGGATGGGGTGAAGTGTACACGCCTCACCTCCAGCAATGATCCCTGGAGAATGTAGGCTCAAGGTTTTCCTGTCTCCCAATTTTTGAAATAAAGCCAGAAGTCTGAGTTTTTATGTAAAACCTCTGGTTGGCAACCAGCTCAATATTTGGCATGGGCCACACAAAATGTGCCCATAGGGCAAATGTGGCCTGCCAGTTTGTGACCTCTGTTTTCTTAAAATGGACAGAGAACACACTGTGGAGCTCAGTAGAGGCCAACTTCCCTACAGCTGAGGTACCTGGGAAGGCTTCCTGGAACAGGAGGCATTGGTGCTGGGCTGCAAGAATGCAGAAGGCTCTTCTGGGGAAGGAATCCTGGGCAGGGAGTAGGGCCTACCTCTAGAACTGCAGAGGCCATGGGCAGGAACATCCTGGCCCTACAACCTGGCAGGCTGGACCAAGAGCCCAAGCCATCTAGACTCCTGCGTTTCCTCCCCAAAAAGGAGGCATGAAGCAGGCATAGAGGCATCAGTTTAGTTCTGTCCCCAGGTAGCGGGAGGAAGGGGCCGCCAGCCCAGCAAACCTCTGGACTAAACTAAATCCAGGTGGCTCCTCGGAGCTTGAGGAACAGGTCAGCTAACAACAGCTCCGTGGGGGGAAGGGAGAGGAAGAGACAATGGAGAGACAAAAGGAGGTTGAGAATCACACCCTGCCTGGCCAGACCTGGCTGGTTACATAACCTTACCTCAGGGCAAAGCCAGGGAGGGCCTGGGCTAGGGAGTCCCAGAATGCAGAAAGGGTTTCCCCTGCCTCCGCTGCCCACCCCTGCTCTCCAAGCTGGTCCTGCAGCTCCTAGAAAGCCCAACACAGAGTTCGGAGCCAGGGGTGGAGACTAAGACCCTAGGATCAGGTACTTACAAGATCACTCAGCAAATTCATAGCAGAGCTAGAACTACCAACAGCAAACTTTTACCAAATGATTACTTTGTACCAAGCACGAGGTAAGTCCTTTACACACATTATCTTATCTAAAAGTCTCACTGTAACATCATGAGATAAATATTATTATTGCCATTTTACAGAGGAAGCACAGACAAAGTAACTTACCCAATGTCACATAGCTCCCAAGTGGAGGAGCCAGCTCAGAAGCCAACAGCCCGTCTCCAAGACCACACCCTGAGCCACGATGCCACACTCCACCAGGCTACTTTCTCCTTGCACCACGCTGCCTGCCACTGCTTCTCAAGCCTGCAGTGCGCACAGCCCCCTGTCAGCACTCCACAGGGACACCCAGCCTTCTGATGATCTGATGAAACCAACAAACTCTTTATTCATAAAAAGAAAGCACAGAAATGCCTACAACACACTGCACCTCTGGGGGCTCACGGACCCCTGAACTGGTGGGAATGGACAGGTCACAATCACAGGATACTCAAGAGACAGGAGGTAGCAGAGGGAGCCCACCCCCTCAGGTCCCATGGGCCTCCTCATATCAACTTTCATCCACAGGCGTGGGCATGGATCAGTGCTCAGGGCCTCGTCATCCCTTCGGGGCTGGGAGAACAGAATGAATCACGGCACACAATGGCCTGCGCCTCTGTATCCACTGGGTGTGACTCACAGCTCCCAGCTGCTGGGCAGACGGTGCACAGCTGGGCCTGGCATCTGGACGGGGGTGGCATTACCAGGCGCACCATCTCAGTCTTCTCCCCACCAGGGGGCTCATCTCGCCCAAAACTAGACCTGGCCTTACCCCGTCCCCAGCAGCAATGAGCATTTCAAAGGGAACCCCTCATCAGCGACTGCCCAGCCCCCACGTCAGCATCGTCCCAGGAGGTGGTAAGTCAAGATGGACAGCCTCTTGCAACACATGAGAAGATCCAAGACCTCGGCTACCTCACTGTGTGACCTAAAGCAGGCCCCCCACCTCTTAGCCTCAATTTCACCAACTATAAAGTGAGCAGACTACTTGATTGAGTTCTTCCCAGCTCCAAAGTCCTGAATCTATACAAACAGCACCTGATGGCTGGGCATGGTGGCTCATGCCTGTAATCCCAACACTTTGGGATCCCAAAGCAGGCGGATCACCTGAGGTCAGGAGTTTGAGACCAGCCTGGTCAACATGGTGAAACCCTGTCTCTACTAAAAATACAAAAAAAAAAAAAAAAAAAAAAAAAAGTTAGGCCGGGCACGGTGGCTCACACCTGTAATCATAGCACTTTGGGAGGCTGAGGCAAGCAAATCACATGAGGTCGGGAGTTTGAGACCAGCCTGACCAACATGGTGAAACCCTGTCTCTACTAAAAATACAAAATCAGCCGGGCATGGTAGTGCTTGCCTGTAATCCCAGCTACTTGGGAGGCTGAGGCAGGAGAATGGCTTGAACCCAGGAGGCAGAGGTTGCGGTGAGCCGAGATCACGCCATTGCACTCCAGCCTGGGCAACAAGAGTGAAACTCCGTCTCAGAAAAAAAAAAAAATGTAGCTGAGTGTGGTGGCACACGCCTGTAATCCCAGCTATTCGAGAGGCCGAGGCAGGAGAATCACCTGAACCCGGGAGATGGAGGTTGCAGTGAGCCAAGATCGCACCACTGCACTCCACCCTGGGCGACAGAATGAGACTCTGTCTCAAAAAAAAAAAAAAAAAAGGCCGGGCACAGTGGCTCACGCCTGTAATCCCAGCACTTTGGGAAGCCGAGGCAGGCGGATCACGAGGTCAGGAGATCGAGACCATCCTGGCTAATACGGTGAAACCCCATCTCTACTAAAAATACAAAAAACTAGCTGGGCGAGGTGGCGGGCGCCTGTAGTCCCAGCTACTCGGGAGGCTGAGGCAGGAGAATGGCGTGAACCCGGGAGGTGGAGCTTGCAGTGAGCTGAGATCGTGCCACTGCACTCCAGCCCGGGCGACAGAGCGAGACTCCATCTCAAAAAAAAAAAAAAAAGTATCTGACAAGCCTCACAGAGTGCTGGGATCCTGCCTTCAGAAAGTTACACAAACATCCTTCAGAAAAACAAAAGTCAAACCTAAAGCCTCTATTTCTTTTTTTTTCTAAGGATATCAAGAAGCCCTTTTTAACTTCCCTCATCCCACCTCCATTGTTCCAAATATCCTCTTAGGGCCCAGAAAATACATTTGGTTTCCGTCTGGGGTTTGGGCTTCTTGGTGCTCTTCCTCTTGGAGGCTGTCCCACCCCTTCTTGGCAGCCTCTTCACAAGGCACCTTCATCTCTACCCCCAGCACTGCTCTGGGCCACCCTGAGGGCGACGGCTTACTCAGCCTGCCAAAGAAGGGGTGGGGAAGGGACAGGTTTTGGGAAACAAAACTCTTCCTGGTTGTAACTGAGACAATTCTGGGTTCTGGCCTCAACAGTAATTCTGACTCCCTGTGTGGCCTGGGTGAGTCCCTGTTCCACTAGGCCTCAATCCCCTAAATGTGAAGTGAAGGGGTTCCTGTGTCAGAGAAAGACTGCCCACTCTTGGGCTACTGGGCAGCAGCTTGGGGACACCGAGGCAGGAAAAGACAGCAGAGTGGACAGTGGGCTCTGATCTTGAATCTCACACCCCCTCTTGTTAGAACCAAAGGAGATCCACTCTTTTTGCTGTTTGAGATGGGGTCTCACTATGTTGTCCAGGCTGGTCTTGAACTCCTGGGCTTAAGCAAACCTCCTACCTCAGCCTCTTGAGTAGCTGGGATTTCTGGCACGTGCCACCATGCCCAGCTAGAAATCTACTTTTATCTCTCTGATTTGTTCTTTTGCCCTAGCAGTGGAACCTTGAACTCACCACTGAATCTCTTTGGGCCTCAGACAGCCCATCCACAAAACAAGAGAACAACAACGTCAGCAGTGGAAGCCCCAGCTTGGAGGCTGGAGCCCTTACCACCCAACACAATCCCATCCACTTTCCTCCAAAGGCTGACTCACTCATTTGACAAAACACACATTTGGAGACATCTTTAGAAAACCACGATAAGTTGTGCCTGCGATACAAACACTCCATGACAATCCCTTACTGCTCTCCTTCCAATGAGATCACGCCTTTAAGCACCTCTATATATCTCCATAGAATTTAGATCTACCCTCTTGTGTGGCCTCAGTATTTTCATCTATTAAGCGGGGACAATAATGGTGATAATAGAGCCACCTATAGGATTATCCTGGGGATTACTTCCAATAAGGTGACATGGAAATGCCCAGCAAGCATTTATAAGTTGTCAATAAATGTGAGCAGCAATTATGATCATCATCATTAAAATTATTAGGCTGGGCGGGGTGGCTCAGGCCTGTAATCCCAACACTGTGGGAGGCCAAGGCGGGTGGATCATGAGGTCAGGAGTTCGAGACCAGCCTGGTCAGTATGATGAAACGCTGTCTATAGTAAACATACAAAAATTAGCTGGGCGTGGTGGCGTGTGCCTGTAATCCCAGCTACTCGGGAGGCTGAGACAGAAGAATCACTTGAACCCAGTAGGCAGAGGTTGCAGTGAGTGAGATCACGCCACTGCACTCTACAGAGACAGAGCAAGACTCCATCTCAAAAAAAAAAAAAAAATTATTGAGGCCAGGTGCAGTAGCTCACATCTGTAATCCCAGCACTTTGGGAGGCCAAAGCAGGTGGATCACTTGAGGTCAGGAGTTTGAGACCAGCCTGGCCAACATGGTGAAACCCCATCTCTACTAAAAATACAAAAATTAGCCAGGTATGGTGGCACACATCTGTAATATCAGCTACTCGTGAGGCCAAGGCAGGAGAATCGCCTGAACCTGAGAGGCAGAGGTTGTAGTGAGCCAAGATCACACCACTGCATTCCAGCCTGGGCAACAGAGTGAGACTCTGTCAAAAAAGAAAGAGAGGAGAGGAGAGGGGAGGGGAGGGGAGGGGAGGAAAGAAAGAAAGAAATTATTGAGATGCTGACTGGATACAGTGGCTCATGCCTGTAATCCCAACACTTTGGGAGGCCCAGGTGGGAGGATCGCTCAAGCTCAGGAGTTGGAGACCAGCCTGCACATGGTAAAACCCCATCTCTACAAAAAATGCACACAAATAAATAGCTGAGTGTGGTGGTGCACACCTATAATCCCAGCTACTCAGTAGGCTGAAGTGGGAGGATCCCTTGAACCTGGGAGGCAGAGGTTGCAGCAAGCCAAGATCACGCCACTGCATTCCAGCCTCAGTGACAAAGTGAAATCCTGTCTCAAAAAAAAAAGGAAAAAAATTATCGAGATGCTTAAAACCACTGGATTTAAGCTAAGTCCCCTCAGCCCTCTCAGACCACATATGACCATTGTAATCACACATGTGTGCACCCCACACACACACACGTTTGCATATATACACCTAAGCACACTATTTTTTTTTTTTTTGAGATGGAGTCTTGCTCTGTTGCCCAGGCTGGAGTGCAGTGGCACAATCACGGCTCACTGCAACCTCCGCCTCGTGGGTTCAAGCGATTCTCCTGCCTCAGCTTCCCAAGTAGCTGGGATAACAGGCACCCATCACCACGCCCAGCTAATTTTTGTAGTTTAGTAGAGATGGGGTTTCCACCACGTTGGCCAGGCTGGTCTCAAACTCCTGACCTCAGGTGATCCATCCATCTCAGCCTCCCAAAGTGCTGGGATTACAGGCATGAGCCACCACGCCTGGGTCTAAGCACGCTATTCTTGAAGGCAGAGGCCATGCTCTCTGCCCAACCCCTGTCCTGGCCCCAGCCCCAGAAGACAGCTGCCCTGGCACCCATGCTTGCCACCCACAAAATCTCCCTTGCTCTTCCAGCTCCCCAATCCTGCCTTCCTCATGTTGCCCCAGCACTGGCTCCTGTAATCATGCTGGGGTTCTGTTGTATCCCATCATTGTGTCACGAGATTGTTTCCTGGGGGATAGGGAGCTGTTACAAGATGGGGGCTCCTTGAAGACAGGGTGGTGAGAAGCTGGGTTTTACTCTGGGTCCCCCATATCTGCTGGGTGACTGAATATGCTGAAAACAAGAGAGCCCAAGGAAACAGGCATCAGTTTTTTTTTTAATGACCTATCCTAGTGTTTCTCGAAATTCAGCATGCGGCAAGGCACGGTGGCTCACACCTATAATCCCAGCACTTTGGGAGGCTGAGGTGGGCGGATCACCTGAGGTTAGGAGTTCAAAACCAGCCTGGCCAACATGGTGAAACCTTGTCTCTACTAAAAATTCAAAAATTAGACATGCATGTGGCAGGCACCTGTAATCCCAGTTACTTGGGAGGCTGAGATCGGAGAATCACTTGAACCTGGCAGGCAGAGGTTGCAGTGAGCTGAGATCGCACCACCGCACCCCAGACTGGGTAACAAGAACGAAACTGCCTAAAAAAAAAAAAAGTCAGCATGCATTAGAATCACTGGGAGGGTTCCTAAAACAGATTGCTGAATCCCACCCTCCAGGGTATCTAATTCAGTAGGTCCAGTATAGAGCTAGATAATTTGCACTTCTAACAAGTTCCCAGGTAATGCTGATGCTACTGGTCCAGAAACAAACTTCCAGAACCACTGACTTAGCCTGCAGGTGGATCAGAGAGCGCTTCCGTGAATAGATGGTGCTTACACTCACAGAAGCATGAACAGGAGCTGCCCAGGCATAAGGAGAGGGGGAGGGAATGAATGCAGGCAGAGGATGCAGCATGAGTAAAGGCCCTGCTATGACAACACTCATTTCCCCTCATCTGGCCTCTGCCTGGGCAGGTCATATTTGCAAGGCTGGTAGTGTAAACCAGAGGTGGCTGCCGTACAGCAATGACTATAGCAAACCTCCACCTAATGCCACCCTGGGACCTGCCCAGACAGGCCAATCCCCTGGACAGACTGGGATGATAAGAATCCAAGCCCTCCCTCGTGAAGCCAGACCTCAAGTCTGAATGAGGCCAGAATCCTCACCACATCTTAATCACATGAGCTCCAGGATTCTGCTCCCACCTCCAGAAACAGGGAGCTCACTCCCTGCAGACACAATCCCTTCCATCTTGGCTTGCTCTAATTTTTTTTTTTTTAAGTCTTCTCATTACACTGAGTTGAAGTCAGCCTCTCCTGGCCCATCCACCCACTGGATATGCCTTCCAGCACCTCACACAACAAGTCTACTTCTGCTGGCCAGAGCAACGCCAGCAGCAGAAGTCTGTCTGTCATCCCTTGGTACTAAACTTCTCCAGGCTAGCCACCTACCTCTCTTACCCTTGGTTGTTACATCTGCTAAAAGGGAATAATAATAGTGCCTATCTCTTACTGCTGTTGTGAGGATTAAATGAGCTATTTAGTCAATAATATCAACTACAATAATAATGATAACTCACATAGATTGGGCTCACAGTGTGTTATCTTTCTAAATGCTGTCAGATGGGGACAATTATCATCCCCTTTGTACAGAGGAAGAGCTAAACAGCTTGCCACCTTCTCACACATAGGAAGCAGCCCAGCAGGGACCTGAACACAGGCCACCTGGCTCCAGAGCCTGGCTCTCAACCTTTGCTCTGTCTGGATCTCCTAGTCACCTGCCCCAAGACCAAGCCCATGTCACCTGTCTCTGCCACCATCCTCTTCCCCTTCCCAAGCAAAGTGAGACTGGGTGGGAGGCCTCAAAAAGCTCCAGCCCATGCAGTCTGGGGCACAGTTCCCTGGTTACAAGGACAGCCACAGGGCTGCCAGCCTAGTGGCACCTTCCCAGCCAGCCCAATTTATCTGGTGTAAGCTTTAGACATCCTTCAACATGGTCACCAGGGAGGAAATTGAGCCCATGGAACTTGAGCACCTTAGGCTTGATGACAGGGCATAACAAAGAAATCCTATCCAGCTTCCTAGATGAGACCAGATGTTCCCACATGCCATGCAAATTGCTCTATCTCTCCAGGCCTCAGTTTCCTCATCTGCACATGCCATCTCGGGCCATTAGGCAGAAAGTTCAGCAACTCAAATTCCAGGGATTCTTTCTCTCATCTCTAAAAGGACAGATCCCCCCTAGCTACAAACAATGATCACAACAACTGTTATCTTTGAATAGCTTCTACTTACTGCACACTTACTATGTCAAAGCACCTCCCAAACAAAACAGAACTATTATTGCCCCCATTGTGAAGTTAAGGAAACTGATTTCCACGGAGATTTAGGTAATTTACCCTAGATCATGCAGTTAATAGTGACAGAATGGGGATTTGAACCCAGGACTTTTGATTCCACTCTACAACAATGCACACCCCCATTGGAAATCAGTCATGGATAGCCTCTGCCTCCAGAGCACAGAGCCTAGAGGAGATGAGACTGTCTTTAGGAAGCTAGAGTTCAAAGGTAGGAGCCGAAGGGCCCGTGACAGGTCCAGGTAACAGGTTCTGCACATGTAAAGGAGGGAGCAGGCAATGCCAGCTCTGGAGAATTAGGGATGGCTGCATGGAAGAGGTGACCCTGGAGCTGGGTACTTGTAGGGAGGATTTTGGGGTGAGCAAGGGGAAGTGACTGGGGTGCAGCATGTTCACCATGAGCAGATTTGTAGAGGCAGGAGGGGCCAGGAGCACAGCCAGGGAGAGGGAAAGAGGCCAGTGCTGCTTGAGGGTTGAGGGGGAGTGGGAGAGGGGGCACTGCAGTCACACAGCAGGCCCTTCCCATACATTGCCCTCAAATAAACAAACGCTCATTCATCATGCACATTTTAAAATTAGATTAATCCAATCTGTATTAAAGAAATAAGGTGAGTAGAAATACAAAGGACCAGGAGGCAACTTAGCACAAACTCTCCTCCATCTAGATAAGCATTTTGACGGCAAATTTGGCTTTAGCCCTGAGGCCACAGGGTCCAGGACCTCTGCCCCCCAAACATGCACCCCTTCCACTGCGCTCCACACCTCCAAGCCGGAAGCGGCTAGGCAGAGCTTTGTAAGAGCCCCACAGACAGAGAAAGCAGCTTTGCTGGTGACCCCCAGAAACCAAGAGAACCTCCTTTAACCTTCACTGCAGGGAAGGAGGGGAACAACCCCTCCCCTCCACCCCGTCTTCACTTTCAAATCCACAAACTCACCAGCCCTTTTGCCCTAAGCCCTACTGATTCAGCCTGATTCATGATGTAGTCTTATTTCTTCACAGGTGAGGAAAGAGAGACTGACCCCATTTCACAGATGAGAAACGGAAGCAGAGGGTTCAAACCCTCTGTGAAAGCACAGTCCTTAGCCCAGCTCTGGCCACTGCTCCAGACATCCCCAAGAGGCCCCTTGACAGTCAGCTGGACTGAGTGTATTCCAAAGGGCAAGGACTCTCCCAGTGGAGCTCTGCAGGCCAGGCCAAATGGAACTCCCCAGGACATGCAGGAAGGGCAGCTCCAAAGCTATGAGAAAAGCAGGGGGTGGAAGTGGGCCGGGCACCATTCAAATGCTGAGATTCTTGGGTGAAAAGGGAACTGAGAGTGGCCACCCAGGCCTGCCCCTGCTGGTGCATCCTCCTGCCACCTCTGCACCTCTCCAGGCTCTTTGCATACCTTCAGCCATGCTATTCTCGTCCTCTTTCTGGGCAGCTTACTTCCTGGCTAGCTTCCTTGGAGCTGTCACCCTTGTTGCTTTCTCCATCCTCAGGAACCCTGAAGGACAAGACTATGCCCCCTACCTGTAGAGGGCCTTTCAGGGATTTGAAAGCAGTAATACTGCCCCTTAAGGGTTATTCACCAAACCTGAAGACCACCTGTGATGACCCCAAACGCCAAGACAGCTACAAAGTCCTGCAGCTTCCCCCTCCTTTCCTCTCAGTCCACTGCCTGAGTCAGCCTGTGGTCAGCTTTCTGCAGGACCATGATAAGCGCCATCTCTGGCCTGGTCTTCACCCTGCTAGTCTTGCTACCATCTTTGGTCAAAAGACCCCTGAGAAGCAACACAGCAAGGCAGAAATAATTCAGGCCTGGGTTCAAATTCCAGCTCTACAAGTAACTCCACCCCTCTGAGCCTCTATTTCCCCATCTGAAAATGGGGCAGGGGTAGGGGTTACCAGCAGCAGCAGCAGCAGCAGGAGCAGCAGCAGCTACTTTGCAGGGTATTGTGAGATTTCAATGGGGTGTCTGTAAAGAGCCTGGCATGGTGCCTGACACAAGGCACAGGAACAGGCATCGAGTCAATGAGCTACTTACAACCCTCTGTCCTCTCTATAGGCTCCAGAATAAAATCCAAACTCCTGAGCAGGGCACTGCAGGCTCTGCATGACCTAATCTTGTCTCCTATTGTCCCATTTCCCACAGTCTGCACCCTCGAAAATACATCCTCCTCCAGGAAGCCTTGCTGACATGAATAAGCAGAGAGTGTTTCCTTCTACTCACCTTCCAAAACCCATCTATAACTGATCAGATCCTGCCCCATAGCCATCATTGGAATCCTTGTCTTCTGTCCCCCATCAGAACAGCCTCTCCAGAATCCAGCAGGACTGCACCCCATTTCATGTCCCCTGTCACCCTCAGCCACAGACATTTTCCATACACATTTCACAAATTACCCTAATGTTCCATTTCAAGTAAAGAATGTCCAAGTCCTCCAAACAGTCCAGATATTTCAAGCCATATTCAAATCCAAATTCCAGGCCAGTAGAAGTCTGCCCAGCCTCTAGAGACTTGCAGGCCTGGCTTTGGTCCCAAAGCATGGAAGGGTGGAAAAAGCACAGCCAAGCAGGTCCAAAGCCCAGGGCAGAGAGAGCTCTGGGCTGCCTAGACCAGAGCCCATTTGTGAGTCTCTCAGACGCCAACCCCCAGCCTATGATCTTAAATTCTTGACCACATCCTCAACTTGTGATTACAAAACTGTTCCTAGCACACCTCCTTGTGACAGGAGGCTCACTATCCATTTTCTCTTGCTTGCTGGGGTCCTCCCTTTACTGTTGATTCCCCCAGAGGCCTTTCTTCTTGCTCTGACCACAGTGAAAGGGACAGTCTAACCATATGACAAGTCAGTCTTCCAACTCCTCCATTCAATGCCCTGTTTTTCTGAGTCCCTTCAATGTCCAGCAAAGCAACGGAATTTCCACATTTATTCCTACAAGCTATCGGCCCAGCAGGGTTCCCTATTCCCAGGGCCCTCAAAAAGCCTACAAACCCTGCAAAACCAGACACAGTGCTGGAACACCCCTCGGAGCAGGCTGAAATGCATAAACTTCCCTTCCCCAAGAACTTCTCTCATTATCTACCCCCACTCACCACACTGTTTCTCAGCCCTAGATTTAAGATGTTGTTAATTAAATTGCAATTTGTTTTCCATTTTTAAAGTAATTACTCAAGGACCTCAATCAGAGCCTGATCAGTACTCATAAGATGTCACCCTCACCAAATGATTGGGCCAGCCCAGGGTGTGAAAGCCAGCAGAAGTCTAAGCACCTCACACATTCACTTGTGGGATATTTACTGAGGGCCTGCAGGGTGCCCAGTACTGAGCTAGCTAGGCTCAGGAACCTGTACACACATGCATTCTCCATTAGGGTTCTGCAATCCTGACACTATTACTACCCTCAAGGACTTTGGGGCTGGGGCATCCAGACCTGTCTATTAGTTAGCAATGAGGACCCCTGCCATGGCCAAGTTACACAAGAACACCCTTGCCCCACCTCTGCCCCTCGCTGATCTGAAAGTAACCTGGTCTGAATGAAAAGTAAAGATTCGGCTGTCCCTGGGTGCTAGGGAGAGAGGCCTGTTGACAAAGCCACCAGCTGTCTCCAGTCACAGCCAGGGAGACGGGCTTCTCCCTGCACCACCAGCACTGCCATAGACCCAGTAGCCAGCAACAGCACTTGGACCATTAGGGAGTTCCTGGCCCAGTCTCCAACTGACCTCCCTCCTGCTCCAGCTGCCTATGTTAACAAGAGCCAGGGCACAAGACTTCACTTGGAAGAAGTACCAGGCAGAAGGGAGCATTACCTGCGGGTGGGGGAAATGGTGAAGAGGACAGATGTCCCCATAATTTCAACTGAAAATGAAACTGTACAAGGCCAAAGTCATAAAAATGTTTTAAAAAAAGGAGAAATAAACTGTGAGCTGTCACAGCAAGACATTGTAGGGATCTGTGGTTGAGACACAGGCTGAGAGACGGAGGTAAAATTCCAGCTCCACCACTATCTGTGTGACCTTTACAACCCTGTGCCTCAGTTTCCCCCTCCATAGAATGTGGTTAACAGTAATGTGGGAGAATTAAATACGAATGTATGTAAAGCAATGAATTCGTCCAGCGCCTAACACACGGTAAACGTGAAATGTACCTGTTGAATATAAGCATGCCACCATTTGCTGAGGTACCCCACACACCTCTCATCCTTACTCTAGCAAATACTATTCTCCCCATTTTACAGGTGAAGAAACTGAGGCCAGGGGAAGGTAGGGAACCCACTCAAGGTCACATCGCTGGAAACCTGACAAACAGCCAGGTGGCTCTGAACAGACCAGGGGGCAAAACTGCCTGCAGGCCATTCTGAAAGCTCTCCAAGGTGGGGAGGGCGACAATGGGGCGTTCAGGGGGTGGGGCTCTGTATTCCCTGAGCCTCACGGGGCACACCGGGGTGCTCGAGTCTGCAAAGAGCCAAGTGACCAGTCCCCGGATTCCCGGCCGGTCCCAGAGCCCACCCGTCCCACGGGTGCCCCCTCCTCACCCCTGTCCCAGGGCGTTAAAGAGCTGCGTGCAAAGGGAGAACTTCTTGCTCCCGAGACCCTGAGGAAGGAAGGGAGTTAGAGACCAGGCCGCTCAGAGCCCGCAGAAAACCGGTCCGGCTGCCTTAGCCTTCGCGAAGCAGGACCCGGCCTCTTACCCCCTCCCTCGCTAGACAAAAGTTTCCCCTGTTCGGGAGCAGCGGAGGGGGAGGGGGCATTCCTCGTGAGTGACATTATCCGTGACCTACAGCTGCCGCGCTGCCCTCGCCCGCACCCCAGCCTGCCCTCGGCCCCGCGCGGCCCCCCACCCCTTTGTCCTCCCACCCCCGCGCGCGGGGCCCGGCCGACTCCACCCGCCCGCCCGGCGCCCGCCCGCACCAAACTTGCGCCGGCGGCTGCTGGGGCCCCGCGCGGCCTGCACGCCGGGCTCGGGCCCCGCCGGCTAGGCGACAGGGGACTGGCAGGCCTAGGCCCTCCCGGCCTCTTACCTGCCACGGCTGGGGCGCCACTCGGGGGAAGGGGCGCTCCCGGAGAGGAGCGGGACGCCTGGTTCCCCTGGGCCGTGCGTGCGCCTCCGGGCTCCAGCCCAGGCCAGGGTTAACCCCTTCGCGGCCGCCTCCCGCCGCTCCCACCCCCGCTCCACGCCGCCGCCGCCGCCTCCTCTCGCCCGCTCTCCTCCCCCTCCAGCTCCCTCCCGGTGCCCAGCCCCCAGTCCCGGCCCGGCGCTGCGCCGGGGCAGCTCGCAGCCTCCCCCTTGTCCCGCGGCGGGGAGGGGTCTCCATGGAGACTGGAGGTTGGGGCGCGCTGCCTCGCCCCCTAGCCCAGAGGGGCGTACCTGTACGCCGAGAGCCCCCCAGCCCGTCTCCCCTTACCTCCTCGGCCCAGCGCCTACCTCCCCGAATCGCGGCCTCTGGGAGCGGGGTTCGATTCCGTGATGCCGCGTGGGTGCCGGCCAGAGAAGGGTTCCGGGGGCCGGGACGGCCGGCGGGCGTGCGGTGAGCGCCCCGGGGCGGGGGCTGGGGCGGGACCGGGCGCTGCTATCGGGACTGGATTTCTCGACTTCCACCCGGATTCTCCCTCGGCCCTCCCGGCCGATTCGGTGCTGCTCGGCGACCACGTGACGCGGGCTGCCTTTGACCCCTATCTCCAAGCGGGTAGGGGGCGGGGGCCGGAGGGGGTGTCAGATGCAGGACCCACGAGGGCCGGGGCGGCTGCCTGGCGTCCCCGAGGTGGTGACCTCGGGAAACAAAGCCCGGGGGGAAACCAACAAGTTATTCGGGGTCAGAGACGAAACAGCGCTGGGGGTCGGGAGAGGCGGCAGAGAGAATGTGGGAGACAAAGACCCGCGCCCGCCGCGGCTCCGAGGGCCCTGGGAGCGCTCCAGCTAGGCTCGAGAGGGCCTCCAGGCTCTTCCACCGCTGGGCTTGTGACAGCTCTCCAGGACCTCCTGGGACAGCTCCCGGACCACCAGTGCTCTGCCAGAGTGACCCCTCCTGTGCAGACCGTCCCTCCCCCAACACATGCCTTTGCCCTGACTCTCGAAAACCCCTTTATCGTGATTATCTGGTTCATTTACTGGTTTCATTGTTTACTAGAATGTCATCTCTCCCAACAAGTTGTTCCCAGCAGAATCCCCTCTCCTGGCACAAAACAAGCAGATGAAGAGATAAATGACCTTGTGCAAATCTCTTCTCCCGCTGAGCCTGTCTCCCACCCCCCCCCCCACCCCCCCGTTATTCTAACCATCCCAAGGACTCTGCAAATTAGGTAGAATGACAGTGGTTGTCCCCATTAAACAGATGGGAACAATGAGGCTCAGAGAGATGAGATGGCTTGACAGGTTAATGAGAGCCTAGGCTGGCACTCGGATCGTCCTGCTCCCAGTGGATGGCTTTCTGCCATCCCATGAGCCAGCCTGTAAAATGAGCAGGGTGGGGTTGGATGAGTGAATCCCTTAAGGAGCTTGGTAAGGATGCAGATCACCAGGCCCCTGGAGATCCTGAGTCTAGGAAACAATGGATTGGTGGATTCCTAAGGACCTTTAGAGGCTCAAGATTATCCAGCTGGGCCGGGCACGGTGGCTCACGCCTGTAATCCCAGCACTTTGGGAGGCTGACTTGGGCGGATCACAAGGTCAGGAGTTCAAGACCAGCCTGACCAACATGGTGAAACCTCTTCTCTACTAAAAATACAAAAATTAGCTGGGGGTGGTGGCGCACGTCCATAATCCCAGGTACTCAGGAGGCTGAGGCAGGAGAAAATCGCTTGAACCCTGGAGGTGGAGGTTGCAGTGAGCTGAGATCGTGCCACTGCACCCCAGCCTGGGTGACAGAGCAAGACTCTGTATCAAAAAAAAAAAAAAAAAAAAAAAAAAATTAGATTATCCAACTGTAGGAACAAAGCTCAAAAAATATACAAGGCCAGGTGTGGTGGCTCACGCCTATAACCCCAACACTTTGGGAGGTTGAGGCGGGCGGATCACTTGAGGTCAGGAGTTGGAGACCGGCCTGGCCAACATGGTGAAACCTGTCTCTACTAAAAATACAAAAAAAAAAAAATTCGCTGTGCATGGTGGCAGGTGCCTGTAATCCCAGCTACTCTGGAGGCTGAAACAAGAGAATCGCTTGAACCCAGGAGGTGTAGGTTGCAGTGAGCCATGCCACAGCACTCCATCCTGGGTGACAGAGCAAGACTCTGTCTCAAAAAAAAAAAAAAAAAAAAGGCTGGGTGTGGTGGCTCCCGCCTGTAATCCCAACACTTTGGGAGGCCAAGGTGGGTGGATCACGAGGTCAGGAGTTCGAGACTAGCCTGGCCAACATGGTGAAATGCTGTTTCTATTAAAATACAAACTTTAGCCAGGTGTGGTGATACATACCTGTAATCCCAGCCACTCGGGAGCCTGAGGCAGGAGAATCACTTGAACCTGGGAGGCAGAGGTCGCAGTGGGCAGAAGTTGCAGTGGGCAGAGATCACACCATTGCACTCCAGCCTGGGCAACAGAGTGAGACTCCGTCTCAAAAAAAAAAAAAAAAGGCCGGGCACGGTGGCCCACACCTGTAATCCCAGCACTTTGGGAGGCCGAGGCGGGCAGATCACAAGGTCAGGAGATCGAGAGCATCCTGGCTAACACGGTGAAACCCCGTCTCTACTAAAAATACAAAAAATTAGCTGGGTGTGGTGGCGGGCGCCTGTAGTCCCAGCTACTCGGGAGGCTGAGGCAGGAGAATGGTGTGAAACCAGGAGGCGGAGCTTGCAGTTGCAGTGAGCCGAGATCACACCACTGCACTCCAGCCTGTGTGACAGAGTAAGACTCCATCTCGAAAAAAAGAGTGGGTGGGGTTGGATGAGTGAATCCCTTAAGGGGCTTGCTAAGGATGCAGATCGCCAGGTCCCTGGAGTCCCTGAGTCCGTGGGTCTGTGGTAAGGCTGGGGCAAATTTGGAAAACAGTGGATTGGTAGAATCCTAAGGACCTTCAGAGGCTCAAGATTATCTAATTGTAGGAACAAAGTTCAAAAAATATACAAGCCACCACAGCAAAGCAAAGGGGAACAAAGAAGCCAAGTCAGACACGTGAAGGTGAGACAGACTCCTGTTTCCTCCAAAAGCCAACCTCCTTGTGCTGAGGAAAAGGGCTTTCTGTCAGCCTACTCATATCTCAGAGGAGGAAGGAAGTGGAGGCCTTAACAAAGTGAGATGCTGGGGGATGGGACCAAGCTTCTGACTTCCATATGTGACCATGTGATACCTTTGGACTGGGTATAGTCAGATAGGACTGGACCTGATGGTGATGACCATGAACCCAAACTGCAGGCCACATACAGAGATATGCTTGTGACTTCCTAGAACATGGTCCTGTCACTCTACCAGTTTGGTGAGGGAAATTAGCATAGACCAGCAAATTCTCCTTGGTGATCTGTGTTCCTGTGCTCACCAGTCTAAAATCCTTGAAGATGGTCTGGGTCTTTCTCATGCTAATTTCTGCCTTAGAGGGCCCCTTCCAGCTGCTTGAGGCCCTGTGAGCATCTTCTCTGTGCCAGGCACCGTGATCCTGGTAAGGCAGATGCAGAGTTGAAAGAGACAGGAGCTTGCACTCTCAATAACTGTCCATATTTGTTTGGAGATGACCTGCATGTCCCTCCTTATGTCCAGAGGCTGGGGGAGCTGAGTGCCTGCTGGTGAGATATAGTGCAATGCTGTGGCTTAGGGAAGAGAAGGGAGCCTTTTTTTTAATTTTTTTTTTTGAGACGGAGTCTCGCTTTGTCACCCAGGTTGGAGTGCAATGATGAGATCTCAGCTCACTGCAACATCTGCCTCCCAGGTTCAAGTGATTATTCTGCCTCAGCCTCCAGAGTAGGTGGGATCACAGATGCCTGCCACCACGCCTGGCTACTTTTTGTATTTTTATTAGAGATGTGGTTTCACCATGTTGGTCAGGCTGGTCTTGAACTCCTGACCTCAAGCAATCCACCTGCCTCAGCCTCCCAAAGTGCTGGGATTACAGACATGAGCCACCGCACCTGGCCTTCCTTTTTTTTTTTTAGATGGAGTTTTGCTCTTGTCCCCCAGGCTGGAGTGCAATAGTATGATCTCAGCTCACTGCAACCTCTGCCTCCTAGGTTCAAGCAGTTCTCCTGCCTCAGCCTCCCAAGTGGCTGGGATTACAGGCGTGTACCTCCACACCTGGCTAATTTTTGTTTTTTTGTTTGTTCGTTTGTTTTTCAGTAGAGACAGGTTTTCACCATGTTGGTCAGGCTGGTCTCAAACTCCTGACCTCAAGTGATCCACCCGCCTCGGCCTCCCAAAGTGCTGGGATTACAAGCATGAGCCACTGTGCCTGGCCAGAGGGGAGCATATAGAGGGAGATTTTACAGGAGGCATCTTCTGAGCAGGGTCAGCAAGAATGGATGGGATCAGGGTGGGGAGATGGACATTCCCAGCACAAGGAACAACTTGTACAAAGGCCACGTGGAAGGCTCAGGAAAAGCAGAGTGTTGCATGGGGGAAGGGGATGGAGGAAGCAGGAAGGAAAAAAATGAGCAAGAAAACTGGAGAGGTGGTCAGGAGCAGATGATGGATGACCTTGTGTGTGACAAGGTCCACGGACTGGACCTTATCCTGAGGGCCTGGCAGAATGAGCAGACTGTGGGCAGATGAAAGAGGTGATAAGAGTAACCTGTGGGAATGTGGAGGGGAAGGGAAGGGCTGGAAGCCAACAGGTCAGTCATGTCAGGGAGCCAAGCTCCCTGGCTCACTAGGGGAGGGGCAGATCCACAGCTTTTGGAGGCAGCCTGTGAGTTGGGGTCACTTCATGTCTCTGGCAGCCCTTGTTCCTCTTCTCAGGTCTTCTGAGTTACTCTTCACTGAGCCGGGCCCAAATCCTTCCAACTCGCTGTCACCCGGAGAGCCTATAAGGAGGCGAGGCCCAGGCCCCACCCAGGGAGCTGGTTGCCACGGGTCCAGGTGAAGCATGGGACGTACATTTCTAACCACACCCTGGGAGGTTCTGAGGAAGACGGCTCTTGAGGGCCTGGCTCCTCCCTCTCCATAGGACCATCCCCTGCCTAGACTCCATCCTCAACCCCAGGTGGCTTCCACTACCCACTTCACACCCCCGCTGGGGCTGTCCCAAAGTCAGCTCCAACTCAATAAGTCAAAGGCTGAACTCACCAACCTGCTTCTCCTCTTCCTCCAGTGTGTCCAATTCACATGTTCAGTCCTAAAACCTGACACTCCACTCGTCCCCACATCCTATCCATGAGCCAGTCCCATAGGTCCTGTGTCCAGTTTTTTTTCCTAACCCAACCCCATCTTTTCTTTTGAGATGAAGTCTTGCTCTGTTGCCCAGACTGGAGTGCAGTGCTGTGATCTCAGTTCACTGCAACCTCCGCCGCCCGAGTTCAAGCAATTCTCTGCTTCAGCCTCCCGAGTAGCTGGGACTATAGGCGCCTGCCATCACACCCAGCTAATTTGTTTATATTTTTAGTAGAGATGGGGTTTCACCATCTTAGCCAGGCTGATCTTGAACTCCTTACCTCGTGATCCATCCGACTCAGCCTCCCAAAGTGCTGGGGTTACAGGTGTGAGTCACCGCACCCGGCCCTCTTATCACTACCACCCTAGTCCAAGCTGCACAGGTCTCTGCCCTGACCATGTTTACAGCCTCCTCACTGTATCTGTCCCTCTCTCTGACTCTATTGCAACCTCATCATGACCATTTCCTAATTAAAACCACAAGAATGGCCCATAGTTCCCAGGATAAATTATCTGCCTTGTCCTGCCTTATTGGCTCCACCGCCCTCGGCAGTATACTCCACCTTCCCCTTTACCTAATTTCCCATGTAGAGTATGGAGGCCATAATATGCCGTAAGATTAGAGTTTAAAATAAAAATAAATAAATAAAATAGAGTATGGACTCAAGCTAGTCTTCCTGGGTTTGAATCCCGACTCTGCCACATATAAACTATGTGACCTTGGGTCAGTTTTTCAAGCTTTCTGTGCTCAGTCCTCCTCTCTAAAGTGTGGATAATAATAGTACAACGTACCTCCCAGGACTGTTGTGAGAATTAAATGAGTTAAATATGTAAAGCCCTCAATGTGTTATCTGTTACAGGACAAGCACTGTACAGTTACAGTTATCCCTCAGTATCCATGGGGGAATGATTCCAGGACCCTTCATAGATATCAAAATGAGTGGATATCCCTGATATAAAATGGCTTAGTATTTTCATATAACCTATGCACATCTTCCCATATACTATAAATCATCTCTAGATTACTTATAATACCTAATACAATGTAAATTGTATGCAAAGAGTTGCTATATTGTTTAGAGAATAATGACCCAAAAAAAGTCTGTACATGTTCAATACAATTTTTAAAAATATATTTTTGATCCATGGTCGGTTGAATCCACAGATGCAGAATCTGTGGGTATAGAGGGTTGACTGTTTAAATGTCAGATGAATGATTCATTGGGATCCGTTAAGTCTGATATATATTTTTTCTTTTTTTCTTTTTTCTTTTTTTTCCTGCAGGCTGGAGTGCAGTGGTATGATCACGGCTCCCTGCAGTCTTACCTTCCAGGCTCAAGCAATCCTCCCACCTCAGCCTTCCAAGTAGCTGGGACTTCAGGCATATGCCACCAAGCCCAGCTAATTTTTAAATTTTTTATAGAGACAGAGTTTCACCATGTTGCCCAGGCTGGTTTGAACTCCTGGGCTCAAGCAATCTGCCTATCTCTGCCTTCCTCAGCCTCCCGAAGTACTGGGATTACCAGCCTTTTTTTTTTTTTTTTTTTTTTTTGAGACGGAGTCTAGCTCTGTCGCCCAGGCTGGAGTGCTGTGGCCGGATCTCAGCTCACTGCAAGCTCCGCCTCCCGGGTTTACGCCATTCTCCTGCCTCAGCCTCCCGAGTAGCTGGGACTACAGGCGCCCGCCACGTCGCCCGGCTAGTTTTTTGTATTTTTAGTAGAGACAGGGTTTCACCGTGTCAGCCGGGATGGTCTCGATCTCCTGACCTCGTGATCCGCCCGTCTCAGCCTCCCAAAGTGCTGGGATTACAGGCTTGAGCCACCGCGCCCGGCCTTTTTTTTTTTTTTTTAATGTGTCGAGGTCTCGCTGTGTCATCCGGACTGAAGTACAGTGAGCAAGATCACAGCTTGCTGCAGCCTCGAACTCTTGCATTCAAGCATTCCTCCCATCTCAACATCTCTAGTAGCTGGGACTACAGGTGCATGCCACCATACCCAGCTATAGGTCTCAGATTAAACTTAATTTCCTCCTGGACTTTCCCTCAGACCCTAATCCAAACCAGGCTTCCTGTATACACTTCACATTTCCCTCTTTATCCCCCTCATAGTTACCTATCAGCTGCCATTCTCTCCCTCTAGATTGTGAGCTCCATGTGGGCAGAACTGTGTTTGTCTCAGACGCCCTGAGCCCCAGTTCCCCAAACAGCACCAGGCACATTGTAGGCAACCAGCACATACTTGCTGAATAAACAGATGAAATGAAAGTTCACAGGTTCATCATGAAACAGAGGACACTGTCTACCTAACAAAATGCCCATCAATGGTACTTCACTCATTCATTCAACAATTATTAGTGCCTCTTCTATAGTCTTCCTCACACCATCCTGGTGGCAGAAGGGAAGTAGGGAGACACAGAGATGAATAAGACAGATGTGGTTCCTGTCCTCAAAGACTCTACAGTCCACTGTGAGAAGGTGCTGTAATACATAGGAAGATACAGTGCAGTGCAGCCACGTTGTTTTAGTCTGTAACAATTTTGTTTCCTAGGAGGCTGGGGCTGGTCTTTGGAACAATGAAAGTGAAAAGTAACCGAAAACAAATACTGTTTCCTGCTTTAGCCAGCACCACCAGTTCCCAGCAAGCTACTTTTCTGTCTCTCTCCCTCCTTCCCTCCCTCCCTCCGTTCTTCCTTTTTTTGTTGTTGTTTTTTTGTTTTTTTGAGACGGAGTCCCACTCTGTTGCCCAGGCTGGAGTGCAATGTTGCCATCTCCACTCCTGCAACCTCCGCCTCCCAGGTTCAAGTGATTCTCCTGTCTCAGCCTCCCAAGTAGCTGGGATTACAGGCGTGGCACCAGGCCCGGCTAATTTTTGTATTTTTAGTAGAAACGGGGTTTCACCATGTTGGTCAGGCTGGTCTTGAACTCCTGACCTCGTGATCCATCCACCTCAGCCTCCCAAAATGCTGGAATTACAGGCATGAGCCACCATGGCCAGTCCCTTTCTTTCTTTTTTTTTTTTTTTTCTTTGAGACGGAGTCTTGCTCTGCCACCCAGGCTGGGCTGGAGTGCAGTGGCCGGATCTCAGCTCACTGCAAGCTCCGCCTCCCGGGTTCACGCCATTCTCCTGCCTCAGCCTCCCAAGTAACTGGGACTACAGGCGCCCGCCTCGTCGCCCGGCTAGTTTTTTGTATTTTTAAGTAGAGACAGGGTTTCACCGTATTAGCCAGGATGGTCTTGATCTCCTGACCTCGTGATCCGCCCGTCTCAGCCTCCCAAAGTGCTGGGATTACAGGCTTGAGCCACCGCGCCCGGCCCTTTCTTTCTTTTTTAACAGGGTCTTGTTCTGTGGCCAAGGTTGGAGTGCAGTGGAGTGATCACGGCCCACTGCAGCCTTGACATCCCAGGCTCAAGCAATCCTCCCACTTCAGCCTCCTGAGTAGCTGGAACTACAGGCACATGCCACCTAATTTAAAAAGAAAAATTTTGCAGAGGCTGGGCACAGTGGCTCATGTGAGGCAGGAGGATCACTTGAGTCCAGGAGTTCAAGACCAGCCTGGGTAACATAGGGAGATCCCGTCTCTACATACATACATACTCTAGGCATAGTGTCGTGTACCTGTGGTCCCAGGTACTTGAGAGGCTGAGGTAGGAGGATCACCGGAGCCTGGGAGATCGAGGCTGCAGTGAGCCATGATGACACCACTGCACTCTAGCCTGGGTAACAGGGTGAGATCTTGTCTCTTAAAAAAAAAAAAATTTGCCAGGCGTAGTGACTCATGCCTGTAATCCCAGAACTTTGGGAGGCCAAGGCGGGTGGATCACATGAAGTCAGGAGGTCAAGACCAGCCTGGCCAACATGGTGAAATCCGGTCTCTATTAAAAATACAAAAATTAGCCAGTCGTGGTGATGCACATATGTAATCCCAGCTACTCGGGAGGCTGAGGCAAGAGGATTGCTTGAACCTAGGAAGAGGAGGTTGTGGTGAGCTGAGATTACTCCACTGCACTCCAGCCTGGTGACAGAGCAAGACTCCAGCCATCTCAAAAAAAAAAAAAAAAAAAAAAAACCCAGGTGCGGTGGCTCACGCCCACAATCCCAGCTCTTTGGGAGGCTGAGGCGGGCAGATCACAAGGTCAGGAGTTCAAGACCAGCCTGGCCAACATGGTGAAATCCTGTCTCTACTAAAAACACACAAAAAAATTAGCCAGGCATGGTGGTGGGTGCCTGTAATCCCAGCTACTCTGGAGGCTGAAGCAGGAGAATCGCTTGAACCCGGGAGGTGGAGGTTGCAGTGAGCCAAATTCACGCTGTTGCACTCCAGCCTGGACAACAAGAGCGAAACTCTGTCTCAAAAAAAAAAAAAAGAAAAGAATTATAGATACAGGGTCTCCCTATGTTGCCCAGGCTGGTCTTGAGCTCCCGAGCTCAAGTGATCCTCCTACCTCAGCCTCCCAAAGCGCTGGGATTATAGGCGTGAGCCACCACACCTGGCCAGGGCTGTCTTTAGAGCAGGAAGAGTAAGTCCTGTCCCAAGGGCATCCAGGCCACCACCTGTTTCTCTGCCTGGAAACCTATTCAGCCTTCAAGGTGCTACTTAAGTAGCAGTTGGTCCAGGAAACCTTCTTGCTCCTGCTAGAGGTCTGTATGCGCCCCGGTCACAGCTCTAGTGATTTTCTGGGAATATAGCAGGATTTGTCAAGGACAATCCAAATTTCATGTCATTTGCTTCTTTAAAAAAAGAAAAGGTGATTCAATGAATGTGTAACTACATGTGATTTCATGTTTGGACTTCAGCGGAGGCAGAAAATAGCCTCTGTCAGACCACGTGACCTGATCTGTGGTTTGGAGAACATGGTCACCATAATTACAGCATTGACCACATGCTGTAACAGTTTCCTCTCTCTTTCCCTCCACCCCCCACTGCACCCGCCCTTCCCCCAACACACAGATACAGTGAACTTTTCAAGTGCTAGGACTATTTGCTTCCTGGCAGACCCTGATATCTGTTAAACAGCAGAGAAAATCTGTAAAATGGGCAGGCCATGCTTCAGCCACACAATGGATATAAAATGTGGAAACCGAAGACTGTCTGATATAGGGGATGTGGGTAATTCACAGCAATTAATTACTGACTCTGATGCATGCCACCTGCTTTCTTGTATCTGTTACTTCAGCAACCCAGAGAGGTACAGCAACTTCTCCCAGGTCACACAGGCAGGGGTGGCAGAAGACGTTTCAAATCTGGGTCCATCCAGTTAAAAAATAAAGTTCTTGTCACTACTTATGCTACCTCCCAGTACCCAGAGGCCATAAGCCCCCAAACTGGCCCACACTACCTGGTCTCTGTGCCTCCTCTCTCACTTCCACGAGATTTCCTCATGCCCTTTCCTTCTACACACCACTTTCATCAGTGCCGCTCCTGTTTGAAGAGCACTTCCAGTGGGTTCCCAAAGCAGTCCTGTCTTGGGGTCCAGGTTTCCTGTTTCAGGCAGAGCCTAAAGATGCATGTCGGCTGGGTGCGGTGGCTCAAGCCTGTGATCCCAGAACTTTGGGAGGCCGAGACGGGCGGATCACGAGGTCGGGAGATCGAGACCATCCTGGCTAACACGGTGAAACCCCGTCTCTACTAAAAAAGTACAAAAAACTAGCCGGGCGAGGTGGCGGGCGCCTGTAGTCCCAGCTACTCGGGAGGCTGAGGCAGGAGAATGGCGTGAACCCGGGAGGCGGAGCTTGCAGTGAGCTGAGATCCGGCCACTGCACTCCAGCCCAGGAGACAGAGCGAGACTCCGTCTCAAAAAAAAAAAAAAAAAAAGATGCATGTCATGCCTTCCCCAGACCTTCATCCCTCACTCCTGGGAGCCATAATCCATTTCACATGTAGCACTTTCTTCCTGGTTTTTGTTTTGTTTTTTGTGACGAAGTTTCACTCTCGTTGCCCAGGCTGGAGTACAGTGGTGCAATCTCAGCTCACTGCAACCTTGGCCTCCTGGGTTGAAGCAGTTATCCTGCCTTCGCCTCCTGAGTAGCTGGTATTACAGGCACCCACCACCACGCCCAGCTAGTTTTTTTTGGTTTTTTTGTGGGGGGAGAAATGCGGTAGACACGGGTTTCACCACGTTGGCCAGGCTGGTCTCGAACTCCTGACCTCAGGTGATCTGCCAGCCTCAGCCTCCCAAAGTGCTGGGATTACAGGCATGAGCCACAGTGCCTGGCCACAAAGTGGTTTTTCTAAAAGCCAGGAAGAAGCCAGGCGAGGTGGCTCATGCCTGTAATCCCAGCACTTTGGGAGGCCGAGGCGGGTGAATCATGAGGTCAGGAGTTCAAGACCAGCCTGACCAATATGGTAAAACCACATCTCTACTAAAAATACAAATATTAGCTGGGCATGGTGGCATGCACCTTTAGTCTCAGCTACTTGGGAGGATGAGGCAGGAGAATAGCCTGAACCTGGGAGGTGGAGGTTGCAGTGAGCCAAGATTGTGCCACTGCACTCCAGCCTGGGCGAGAGAGCGAGACAAGAAAGAAAGAAAAGAAAGAAGAAAAGAAGGAAAGAAAGGAAGGAAGGAAAGAAGAGAAGGAAGGAAGGAAGGAAGGAAGGAAGGAAGGAAGGAAGGAAGGAAGGAAGGAAGCAAGGAAGGAAGGAAGGGAAAAGAGGGGAAAAGAGGAGGAAAGAGAAGGAAAGGAAGGACTTTCTCTTTCTGTACATCAATTCCTCAGTGCCCCACAGCAGCCCTGAGAGGTAGACACAGCTGAGATTTTTTTTTTTTTTTTTTTTTTTTTTTTGTTGAGATGGAGTCTCACTCTGTCACCCAGGCTGGAGTGCAGTGGCCGGATCTCAGCTTACTGCAAGCTCTGCCTCCCGGGGTCACGCCATTCTCCTGCCTCAGCCTCCCAAGTAGCTGGGACTACAGGCGCCCGCCATCTAGCCCGGCTAGTTTTTTGTATTTTTTTTAGTAGAGACGGGGTTTCACCGTGTTAGCCAGGATGATCTCAATCTCCTGACCTCGTGATCCGCCCGTCTCAGCCTCCCAAAGTGCTGGGATTACAGGCTTGAGCCACCGCGCCCGGCCAGCTGCGATTTTTTTCACCCACATTGTGCAGAAGAGAAAATGAAGCTTTGGCCTACCCGCAGGAGATCCCCTTACCTTGCAAAAGAACCAAGTTGTGGCTAAACTGGGATCTTCAGTCCCTGGACCATTTAGCTTGACTAAGAGAACAGGAATGGAGGCCAAAAGATCTACTAAATCCTCACACAGAGAAGATGACAGCTTCTACAAATAAATGTCAATTAGTTCATTTTCCCTTTTACTGTGTTCATTGTAATGCACCAATTACAACCTGACAAAAGTAAAACACTCCCAAGCACAGGTGGTCTTTAAAGGACCTTATCATCTAGAGGTTCAAAGTCCCTTGAGGATAAGGCCTAGTCCAGGGCCCAGGGCTGAGTCCTGGCCTGGCGAGCAGAGTGCTAGGCTCAGGTGTCGTCAGGGCGGTAGGTGTGAAGGGCTGTCCAGTGATTGTTCTTACCCATCCTCTCAGCTGCTGGTCAGAGGGGCTCTGCCCTGGACTTGCCCTCACCACAAGCTATTTCTCATCCACTCCTCCACCATCTGACCTCCTCATTCTGCGATTCTGATTCTCTTCACTTTAGAACTAACACTTTTGACATCATTCAAGTCAAAACATTAGATTAACCCCCAAAAGAGGGGAAAGGTTCAAACGGACACTGAAAGGTTAAGTGGCTGGCTCAGGATCCCAGTGTCTCCACAGCAGAATTCAAAAATGCTTCCAACGAGTGAAGCAGGAAGGTGTGGTTGAAGTTGCCTGGCCTGGAGGTTGTCTGCAGTTCTCCATGCCCATCACTCCATACACACGCACAGCTCACTTTGTTTCTCTGCATTATTCTCCTGTCCCCAAACACATCCAATTCTCCTTATAGAAATGGAGAAACTGAGACCCAGGGAGTCAGAGGGGCCTGCCTAGAGCAGCGGTGGCCAGCAGGTGAGCTGGGATTAGACCTGGAAGTGTGTCTATCAGCATTTCCCTCTGCCTATCCTGTACATCTCGGAAGCCAGTAAGGACCCCCAGGGTTGAGCCCAGATGCCATTCCTAGGTGCTTGTAGACATAGCCAGCAGGGGGTGGGGGAGCAGTGCTGACCCTATGGGAAGTCAGCTCTGGGACCCGTGTGGTGGCCAGCCCTTGTCTGGGGCTCTCTGCTCCAACAGGCATGGACATTCTTATCATTCCAAGGCCCTCTTTACACTCCAACCTGTCTGGGCTGTGTCTGGGGTGAGATGGAGCTGGGGCTGGGGGTGGGAAGAGTGAGGGGAATGGCAGGGATACGCCCCATAGCATACAAAGCATGCGGTCACATTCACTCACACTCAGACTCTGCACGCACCATGCAAATCCCACCTCCCTTCTCCTGCAACTCGCCTTCCATCCAGTGCTTGGGCTCTGACGTCAGACTGTCTTGTGTTAGAATCAATGATCAGCCCTCACTTACTGTCATTTAACCATTTAACTTGGCTTCAATTGTTTATTTGCAGAAGGAAGATAATAGTATTTACCTTGTAAGGTTGTTGAGAGGATTAAATGAGATATTAGGAAATTGCTTAGCACTATGCCTGGAATAGCTAGAGCTTTTTTTGTTGTTTTTTTGTTTTTTGTTTTTTTGAGATGAGTTTCATTTTTGTCGCCCAGGCTGGAGTACAATGGCACAATCTTGGCTCATTACAACCTCCGCCTCCCGGGTTCAAGCGATTCTCCCACCTCAGCCTCCTGAGTAGCTGGGATTACAGGCACACACCGCCACGCCTGGCTAATTCTTTTTTGTTTTTTTAGTAGAGATGGAGTTTTGGCATGTTGGCCAGGCTGGTCTGGAACTCCTGACCTCAGGTGATCCACCCACCTTGGCTTCCCAAAGTGCTGGGATTACAGGTGTGAGCCACCACATCTGGCCAAACTATAGCTGTTACTGTTACTTTTACCTAATGCTCCCCTATAGCTCACTGGGATATTCTCATCCTCTCTCTCTCTCTCTGTCTCTGTCTCTCTTTCTCTCTCTCACACACAAACACACACACCCCTGAGGCTAACTGCCAGGCTGCTCTCAGTCACTGACCTATGTGGCCGTCCTGTCACCCTCTGACCTTCTATCCAGGCAGGCTGGGACTGGGTCATGTGTCCAGCATTCCTTCTGCCCAGAATGCCCTCCCTTCCACCTCATCACAGTCCCAGCACCCCTTTCCTTCAAGTCCCAGCTCTAGTTTTACTCTGCCAGGACCCCGCCTGACTGATTCCAGCCTTTCTGCTCTGTGTGGAGACCTCTGGGTGAGTCACTGCCCCTCAGCGCTGCCTTGGAATTCCTGACTTTGTCAGTGAGAAAGCCTCTTCCTTCTTCCTCCTCAGTCTCTTACAGTTGGAAAACAAAAAAAAAAAAAAAAAGAAAAAAAAAGCAAGTATTTTTCAGGCAGACCTGGGGCTCCTGAAATCGACCTGAGATTCCTGTGCCACCCCTCACCCCAGCACCTATAGTCACTCATCCCACGTCTCCCCAGGGCTGGGAACAGGCAGGACTGAGAGACCAGGAGGTAAGGGCCAGTCACCCAGATGGAAAGAAAGGGTAATCTACCAATCAGGAGAGGCTGGCAGGACCTCTGCGCTACTGGGGTCCCAGGAATAGCTTTGCTGAGGGATGGGGAAGCAGAGAGGCCTGCCAGGAGCTGAGAGTCCTGGAGTGGGTCCCTAAAGCCCACCTGCAGAGACTGGTGTCAAGGGAGGCCTTGCAGCCTGTAGGGCAGTGACCCAGGGAAGGGGAGAGGCAGGACCCAGCACTCCTGCCTTTGCTGGGAAGGAAGATGAAGGCTTGTCCTATGAGCCCCCACAGGTAGTGTGGGAACCCACCGAGAGCATGGGAGAAGCTGAGGGAAGCAGGCACCACCCGGCATTGGGAAACTCTCCCTAACCATTCAAAACACCCAGTGGCCTTGTCAGGGGGGAGTTCTCTACCCAGCAAAGGAGAGGGGTAGGCAGAGGCTGGATCACCGCTGCTTAGGGTGGGCTAGGAGGATCCCTGCCTTGGGTGGGCAAGGGACCAGGATTCTTTTCAAGTTCTTCCAGGCTCTGAGAGTCAGTGCTAAAATTCACAGTCAACAATGTCATGATCTAGAAATCTGGTTCTAAAATTCTGTCACATTAAAGTTCTGAAATGCCACAATTTTTTCATGATTCTGAGATTTTAAATATGATTCTAATTTTCTAGAACTGCTTAGTTCATTAGAAATGTCAGCCGGGCGCAGTGGCTCATGCCTGTAATCCCAGCACTTTGGGAGGCCGAGGCGGGTGGATCACGAGGTTAAGAGTTCAAGACCAGCCTGGCCAACAGGGCAAAACCCTGTCTCTACTAAAAATACAAAAATTAGCCGGTGTGGTGGCGGGCACCTGTAATCCCAGCTACTTGGAAGGCTGAGGCAGAAGAATCGCTTGAACCCCTGAGGTGGAGGTTGCAGTGAACCAAGATCGCACCACTGAACTCCAGCCTGGGCGACAGAGCAAGACTCCATCTGGAGAAAAAAAAAGAAATATAATGCAAGCCACCTATGAACAGTCACATTTTCTAGTAGCCACATTTTAAAAAGTAAAAAGAAACAAGTGAAATTAAATTTAGAAACATATTTTGGCTGGGCAAGGTGGCCTACATTTGTAATCCCAGCACTTTGGGAGAAGTTTGCTTGAGCCCAGGAGTTTGAGACCAACCTGGACAACATAGCAAGACACTGTCTCTACAAAAAATTAATTTAAAAAAATTAGCCCAGCATGGTGGTGAGCATTTGTAGTTCCAGCTATTCGGAGGCTGAGGCAGGAGGATCGCATGAGCCCAGGAGTTTGAGGCTGCAGTGAGCTGTGATTGTGTCACTGCATTCCAACCTCGGTGACAGATCAAAACCCTGTATCTAAAAAAATAAATAAATAAATACGGGCTGGGTACCATGGCCCATGCCTGTAATTTCAGCCCTTTGGGAGGCTGAGGCAGAAGGATCACTTGAGCCCAGGAGTTTGAAACCAGTCTGGGCAACATAGTGAGGTTATATGTTGATCTATAGCCTCATTATTTTAAATAATGATTTCTTTCATTATTTAAAAAAGTAAAGGCCAGGTGCAGTGGTTCATGTCTATAATCCCAGCACTTTGGGAGGCTGAGGCAGGAGGACCACTTGAGTCCAGGAGTTTGAGACCAGCCTGGGCAATATAGTGAGACATTGTCTCCGCAAAAAATAAATAAAATTAATGGTGTGTGGTGGTGTGTGCTTGTGGTCTCAGCTACTTAGGAGACTGAGGTGGGAGGATTGCTGGAGAACCAGAGGTCAAGGCTGCAATAAGCCAAGATTGTGCCACAGCATTCCTGGGTGACAGAGTGAGACCCCATCTCAACAGATAAATACATAAATAAAATTTTAAAAATAAGAAATATATTGTATTAAACCAACATACCCAAAATATCATTTTGACATGTAATTGATATAACAAAATGATTAATGAGATGTGTAAATTCTTTCTTTTGTGCTGAGTCTTCCAAATCCACTGTGTATTCTACTTAAAGCACATCTCAATTTGGACTAGTCACATTCTCAGTGCTCTGTGGCCACATGTGGCTAGTGGCTACAGTGCTGGACAGCATAGTTTAGAAACCTTAAATCCTATGACTCATTTTTGTAAAATTCTAGGATGCTATGCCTCTGAGATTCTCAAATTCTGCAGCATACCGAGGTTCTGAAATGCTACAACTGTGCTTCCACCAGATTAAAAAGTTTCATGAACTGGCCGGGCGCGATGGCTCATGCCTGTAATCCCAGCACTTTGGGAGGCCGAGGCAGGCGGATCACGAGGTCAAGAGTTTGAGACCAGCCTGACCAACATGGAGAAACCCTGTCTCTACTAAAAATACAAAATTAGCCGGGCATGGTGGCACATGCCTGTAATCCCAGCTACTAGGGAGGCAGAGGCCGAAGAATCGCTTGAACCTGGGAGGCGGAGGTTGCTATGAGCCGAGATCGCAACCCTGCACTCCAGCCTGGGCAACAAGAGTGAAACTCTGTCTCAAAAAAAAAAAAGTTTCATGAACCACATCTTCTTTATCCAGTCTATCGGTGATGGGCATTTGGGCTGATTCCATGTCTTTGTTATGGTGAATAGTGCTGCAATAAACATATGTGTGCGTGGATCTTTAAAATAGAATGATTTAAGGCTGGGCGCAGTGGCTCAAGCCTGTAATCCCAGCACTTTGGGAGGCCGAGATGGGCGGATCACGAGGTCAGGAGATCGAGAGCATCCTGGTTAACACGTTGAAACCCTGTCTCTACTAAAAAAAAATACAAAAAACTAGCCAGGCGACATGGCAGGAGCCTATAGTCCCAGCTACTCGGGAGGCTGAGGCAGGAGAATGGCGTAAGCCCGGGAGGCGGAGCTTGTAGTGAGCTGAGATCCGGCCACTTGCACTCCAGCCTGGGCGACAGAGCCAGACTCCATCTCAAAAAAAAAAAAAAAATAGAATGATTTTAAAAAAACTTTTTTTTTTTGAGATGGAGTCTCGCTCTGTCACTCAGGCTGGAGTGCAATGGTGCAATCTCGGCTCACTGCAACCTCTACCTCCTGGGTTCAAGTGCTTCTTCTGCCTTAGTCTCCCAAGTAGTTGGGATTACAACGCATACAACCAGGCCTGGCTAATTTTTGTATTTTTGTTAGAGATGGGGTTTCACCATGTTGACCAGGCCAGTCTTGAACTCCTGACCTTAGGTGATCCACCTGCCTAGGCCTCCCAAAGTGTTGAGATTACAGGCATGAGCCATTGTGCCTGGCCTATAATAGAATCATTTATATTCCTTTGGGTATATACCCAGTAATGGGATTGCTGGGTCAAATGGTATTTCTGGTTCTAGATCCTTGAGGATGATTCCTGTCTTCCACAATGGTTGAACTAATTTACATTCCCACCAACAGTGTAAAAGCATTATGAGATCATGTCCTTTGCAGGGACGTGGATGGAGCTGGAAGCCATCATCCTCAGCAAACTAATACAGGAACGGAAAACCAAACACCACATGTTCTCATAAGTGGGAGTTGAACGATGAGAACACATGAACACAAGGAGGGGAAAAACACACTGGGACCTGTAGTTGGGGGTTGGGAGGTGGGGAGTAGGGGGAGGGAGAACATCAGGACAAATTGCTAATGCATGTGGGGCTTAAAACCCAGGTGACAGGTTGATAGGTGCAGCAAACCACCATGGCACACGTATACCTATGTAACAAACCAGGTTACATAGGTATACATGTTCTACATATGTATCCCAGAACTTAAAGTAAAAATAAACAACAAAAAAAATTAGAAATAATAAAATGTTTCATGAGCCCCAAATCTGCATTTAAAGGCTTCTACCCACACATGTTTTGTATGGAAAGACATCCAGATCCCTATAGAGCCCGTGGGGTGGGGCGGGAGCAAGGAGCCCTCCTTGGCTGCCCCCACCATCTGGCCAGCCTGTGGGAGAGGGGATGGGCATGATCCTTGCAGAACCACCTCTCCCGCCATCCCTCCAGCATGGCACCTCTCCATCCATTTGTGCCTGGAAGTGAGGCTCCTGCCTTCCAGTCCTCCTGGGGAGGGGGTGTGCCCCTGCCTCCTTCCCTCGGTTTCTATCCACTCTGGGGCATCTGGGGGCAGCAGTAGCAGATGGAGCAGGGGAGTCGAAACCCCAGATGGAATCTCCTGAGGATAGAACTGATCTCCATTTGCTTAAGGCTGGATCCCTCAGGAGCCTGGGGAGGGCAGAAGTCAGAGGCCCGCGGCCCGGGTCTTGGAGAGCCAGAAGGGCTCTGTGAGGGCACATGATGGCTCCTTTCACAGTGCAAATGGGGAAACTGAGACCCAAGAACAGAAGGGGTTTCCTGAGTTAGGCACAAGGTGAGTGTCGTGCTCTGCCAGAAGGAATGTCTCCCAGGTAGCCGCAGGCTTCTCTTCCTACTCCCAAGCTCCCTCTCCCATTCCCACCTGTGAGGAAGTTGAGGCACAAACCTGGCATGGTGGACATCAGGGAGGCCACCTGCCTGGGGGGGCTATGGCAGGAAGGCCCCCCCATAGCTGTTGTGTCCAGGTGGGTGACTTCTCAGCTTTGGGATATGTCTTCGTGTCTTATGGTTTGGGCTGCTATAACAAAATAGACTGGGTTGTTTTTAAACAACAGACATTGTTTCTCACTGTTCTTTTTTCTTTTCTTCTGCTTTTGAGACAGAGTATTGCTCTGTCACCCAGGCTGGAGTGCAGTGGCATAATCTCAGCTCACTACAACCTCCGCCTCCTGGGTTCGAGCGATTCTTGTGCCTCAGCTTTCCGAATAGCTGGGATTACAGGTATGCACCACCACACCTAAATATTTTTTTTTGTATTTTTAGTGGAGACAGGTTTTTGCCATGTTGGTCAGGCTGGTCTCAACTCCTGACCTCAAGTGATCCGCCCACCTCAGCCTCCCAAAGTGCTGGGATTACAAGTGTAAGCCACTGCACCCAGCCTGTTTCTCACCATTCTAAAGGCTGGGAAGTCCGAGATAAAGGCTATGGCAGATTTGGTGTCTGGTGAGGGCTGGCTTCCCTATTTGTAGACGGCACCCTCTCACTGCATCCTCACATGGTGGAAGGGGTGAATGAGTTCTCCTGGGCCTACTCTATAAGGGCACTAATCCCACTTATGAGGGCTCTGCCCTTGTGACCTAATCACCTCCCAAAGACCCCACCTTTTAACATCATCATCTTGGGAGTTAGGATTTTAATATGGATTTGGAAGACACACAAAGATTCATACCGTAGCAGGATGCTCATGCCAGGCTCAGAAACCTCCTGGTTAGAACCTTGCCCCAGGCTCTCCCTTGGCCCGGAACCATGGGTCCTGCAGGCGGTCTGGGGAATGGGTGCTGGGCCACAGGCAGCAGCCTGGGTGAGGTGTGATGAAGCTGGAGCTGAGTGCTGAGGGTCTCAGTCAACAATCATCAGCTTCCTTCTACATCTGCTGTGCTCTCCAGCTCTGGATTCCATTCCAAAACGCTTTTGTAGCCACAGTCCCATTTTAACTTCACAAGCACCCAAGAGGAAAAGAAGGCAGGGGGACTTGACATCAGCACATAAACTCCCAGCCAGAGGGCAGAGGGCAAGTGTGAGAACTTCACTACTGCTCAACTCCATGCCATCCCTCTTCTTCTTCTTTTTTTTTTTTTTCAGACAGGGTCTTACTCTGTCACCCAGACTGAAGTACAGTGGTGCCATCACAGCTCACTGCAGCCTCGACCTCCTGAGCTCAAGCGATCCTCCCACCTCAGCCTCCCAAGTAATTTGGACTATAGGCATAAGGCACCACACCGAGCTAATTTTGAAAATTTTTGTAGAGACAGGGTCTCACTATGTTGCCCAGGCTGGTCTTGAACTCCTGGGCTTCAACAATGCTCCTGTCTCAGCCTCCCAAAGTGTTGGGATTATAGGCATAAACCACCATGCCTGGCCTATTCCCCTTTTTACAGGTGGGGAAACTGAGGCCCAGAGAGGGGCTATGACTTGTTCCAGGCTACAGAGCCAGAGAGAGGCCGAGTCTAAGCTCCTGAGAGTCGTGGGCATTGCCCATTGAGGAAGCCCTCCACCTTGCTGTGCTCCCAGGCACCCAGACCCTTGGCGGCCGAAGAGACAAACATCGGAGGTCACTGACAGCCACATTTTCCATGGGATGCTTCCAGGCTGGGTTTCCCCTCGGAGGAAAGCCCCAAGGTTGTTCCATGTGGTCAGGAGAACTGGGAAGGAAATGACAGAGATCCTGCCACAGAGGGCAACAGAAAACAGCCTGGCCTTTGGCCTCTAGGGATCCAGCTCAGCCAAAGTCTGGTTTGGGAAGGGAGATGGGGGGCACAGCAGGAAGACAGGCCTGGAATCTAGATTTGAAAAAGCCCAAGCTTTGGAGTGAGATGGCCTGGACTCAAGTCCCCAGGGTTGCTACTAAGTGGCTATGTGGCCCCGTGTCTGTGGCTCCACCTGGGCTCCCCACTCTACATGGACAATGCCCATTTCTGGTGAGAACCTCAGTGCATATAAGCTAAGTCTATAGTTGCTGAATAAATGCTAGTTCTCAATCAAATGCCCCACTGGGAACCAATCAGGTCCTAGGCCCCCCCCATCTGCCACTCTTTGCTGCCATAAATATGCTCCATAAATAATTATTGAATAAACAAATGAATGAATGAACGCTGCCAGCCCAAAATATAAGGAAAGGCTTTGAATCCATCTGTCAGGAGACTCAGCAGACTGACACAACTTGTTGGGTGGCCTTTTTTTTTTTTTTTTTTTTTGAGATGGAGTCTCGCTCTGTCGCCCAGGTTGGAGTGCAGTGGCGCTATCTCGGCTCACTGCAAGCTCCGCCTCCTGGGTTCATGCCATTCTCCTGCCTCAGCCCGAGTAGCTGGGACTACAGGCGCCCGCCACCATGCCCGGCTAGTTTTTTGTATTTTTAGTAGAGATGGGGTTTCACCATGTTATCCAGGATAGTCTCGATCTCCTGACCTCATGATCCGCCCGCCTCAGCCTCCCAAAGGACTGGGATTACAGGTGTGAGCCACCACCCCCGGCGCTCCATAATTAACCACTCTAAAGCACTCACTACGCATCAGGCTTTGCTGGGAACTGCAGAGCACTCGGTTTTTCCAGCAGCACTCTGAGGAGCTATGACTATTATCCCCGGACTCCAGATGAGGAACACTGAGGCATGGAGAGGCCACAGAGCCCTGAGGTCACACTGCTAGTTGTGGCAGAGCCTAGACTTGGACCCAAGCACCCTGACCCCAGAGTCCCTGTTCCTTGCTCTGGGATGGCTCTTGGGGCTCTTATTTTTATTTAAGATGGAGTCTTGCCCTCTTGCTGAGGCTTGAGTGCAGAGGCATGATCTTAGCTCACTGCAACCTCCGCCTCCTGGGTTCAAGCGATTCTCCTGCCTCAGCCCCACTAGCTGGGATTACAGGCGCCCATCACCATGCCTGGCTAATTTTTGTAATTTTTAGTAGAGACGGGGTTTTACCATGTTGGCCAGGCTGGTCTTGAACTCTTGACCTCAAGAGATCCACCAGCCTCAGCCTCCCAAAGTGCTGGGATTACAGGCATGAGCCACCACCCCCCAGCTCTGGGGGCTTTTAGCCTGCCCTTCCTGGCTTCCCTGTTTCTCCGCCAAGGACTCCTGTTGAGTGAGACTCCCTTTCTCAGGTTGGTGCTGCTTAGGGCTTCCCAATGGTCTTAGAGGCTCCTGCAAATCAGCCTTGGGGAGTATATGTGGGAGATGAAGTGGAGGCTCTGCCCAGCCCGAGACTGTTGCTCAGGTCCTTTGTCAGAGACTAATTCTCTGCAGCTTTCTGGTTGCTTCCTGCCTCACTTTGAGGCAGGAAGCAAGGCCAACAGGGATTTTGGCTCCAGCTCCTTTGTCCTCACTCAGCTCATCCTCCCCCTCCCCTACTCCAACTTCTGGACCAGCCTCTTTTTTGCCTAACCAGGGACCTTGAACTTAATTTCACTCCCAGGCTGACTTCCCAGTGTGACAGCAGCAACTCAGGGCTGGGAATCCAGAGACTGCCAAGAACTGAAGGGTGCTTTTCTTTCCGGGTGGGCAGATTTGGAGAAAGCCTGCCCTAAGATGGGAGAGATATGGGTGGGTCTGGAATGTGTAAGCAGCCCACACCTGCACATCAATTTACAAAGAAGCTCCACAGTGATACATTTGGTTCATCCCCAACCATCCCTGTTAGAGAGGGTTTAGCTTGTTATCATCCCAACTGAACAGAAGAGGAAACAGGCTCAGGAGAATTTAGTGACCTGTTCATGACTATGTAGACATTTAGGGGCAAAAGCAAATGTTTACCCAATTCTGCAAAGATTGTATAAGAATACTTTTTTTTTTTTTTTGCGGAGTCTTGCACTATTGCCCAGGCTGGAGTGTAGTGGCACAATCTCAGCTAATCCTGCCACCACACCTGGCTAATTTTTGTATTTTTAATAGACATGGGGTTTCACCATGTTGGTCAGGCTGGTCTTGAACTCCTGACCTCAGGTGATCCACCCGCCTCGACCTCCCAAAGTGCTGGGATTACAGGCATGAGTCACCATAATACTATTATTATTGCAAATATTTTCTAAGTTCTGACTGTGCCAAAAGCTTTCCTCTTATTACCTCATTTAATCCTCTCAACAACTCTAAGAAGTAGTGATCTGTTTTACAGATGAGGAAACTGAGGCTCAGAGAAGCAAATTACCTGCACAAAGTACACTTGTCACATCCACTAATCAGAATGTGAAAGCCAGATTTGAACTCAAGTTTGTCTGGCTCTAAAGTCTGAGGCTTCACAGGCAAGATTCTACCTCAGGTGGAGGAGTTACTGTTTCCCAGTGCAGGGGGTGGGGTAAGCCTGACTTCACCCACCTGTTCATGGTGCTGCTTTAGGCCTGGTGCACACAGCCCTGGGAACCCTGCAGGCAGTGGGCCCTGGAGAATCTAACAGGTACTGCAGGATTTGGGGGGCACTCTGGGGCCATGTCTGAGTGTGACCCCTCTCTGCACAGCAGCAGCCCCTGGTCTAGGCAAAGGTGGCCCTCTGACAGCCTCATAGATGAACTCTGCAAAAGCAGATTCATTCATTCACTCAATACCAGCCAAGCAGCCTTCACATCTCTACACACAGACACCCAGTTATTTTGCCAACCTCCCAACCACGGCAAGCTACATAATTTGCAGGGCCCAAGTGCAAAATAAAAATGTAGAAGCCTTTGTTCCATCATTATTAAGAATTTCAGGGCCTGGTGCAGTGGCTCACACCTGTAATCCCAGCACTTTGTGAGGCCAAGGCAAGCAGATCACCTGAGGTCTGGAGTTCAAGACCAGCCTGGCCAACATACTGAAACCCCATCTCTACAAAAAATACAAAACTGGACATGGTGGCATGCGCCTGTAGTCCCAGCTACTCAGAAGGCTGAAGCAGGAGAATCACTCAAACCTGTGAGGCGGAGGCTGCAGTGAGCAGAGATCGCGCCACCGCACTCACCAGCCTGGACGACATGGTGAGACTCCGTCTCAAAAAAAAAAAAAGAATTTCAGGACAGCAACCACAGTGCATTCAACCAAGCATGGGCCCTGTGCAACTGTAAAGGTCACAGGCCCGTGGTGCCAGCCCTGTCCCCAGCTCATCTCACTCCTTCTCCCCCTGGTTCTCCCCCTTACCCCTGGCCACTTTCTCCTCCTTTCACATCCTCATGCTAAGCTCAGGGCTTTTGCGAAGACTGTTCTTCCTGTCAGGAACCCTTTCCCAATCTTCCCTCATAACTGAGTCCTTATGATTCAGGTCTCTGCTGAAATGTCACCTTCCTGGTGCCCCAGCCTAAAGTAGCCACCCACATAGCTCTCCATCCTGTCTGCAATTTATTCCCTTTATAGTCTGCACCACAATCTGTGACCTTATGTCTATTTGTCAGTTTACTGTTTACTGTCCAACTTCCCTGCTATCTGTCCTATTCAGCACCGAATCCTCAGCGCCCAACCCAGTGCTTGGCTCACAGTATGTATTCAATAATTATTTGTGGCCAGGCGCGGTGGCTCACACCTGCAATCCTAGCACTTTGGGAGGCTGAGGTGGGTGGATCATTTGAGGTCAGGAGTTCGAGGCCAGCCTGGCCAACATGGTGAAACCCCACCTCTAATAAAAATACAAAAATTAGCCAGTAGTGGCAGGCACCTGCAGTCCCAGCTACTCGGGAGGCTGAAGCAGAAGAATCCCTTGAGCCGGGCGCGGTGGCTCAAGCCTGTAATGCCAGCACTTTGGGAGGCCGAGACAGACGGATCATGAGGTCAGGAGATCGAGACCATCCTGGCTAACACGGTGAAACCCTGTCTCTACTAAAAACTACAAAAAACTAGCCGGGCGAGGTGGCGGCGCCTGTAGTCCCAGCTACTCTGGAGGCTGAGGCAGGAGAATGGCGGGAACCCGGGAGGCGGAGCTTGCAGTGAGCTGAGATCCGGCCATAGCACTCCAGCCTGGGTGACAGAGTGAGACACCGACTCAAAAAAAAAAAAAAAAAAAAAGAATCGCTTGAACCTGGAAGTTGGATGTTGCAGTGAGCCAAGATTGCATCACTGGACTCCAGCCTGGGGGATAGAGGGAGACTGTGTTTCAAAAAACAAATAAAATAATAATTATTTATAAAACAGTGAATGAGTAAATGAATGAATGAATGAATGAATGAATGAATGAATGGACACCAGCATCCTAACAATATTCTCTCACCCTTATGTCTCTCCCTTGGCAACCCAGACGAGCGCAGGTGTTCCCTGAATGTCCTGGTACCTACGACACCCCAACAGACAGCAAGGGAACCGAGAGGGGCAGGCCTTGAAACAAGGACAGATGGAAGTGGCAAGGCCTAGAGAAGAGGAGAAAAAGAAATAAGAGAAAGAAGGGTCAGGCCCAGTGGCTCATGCCTGTAATCCCAGCACTTTGGGAAGCTGAGGCAGGATTGCTTGAGCCCAGGAGTTCAAGATCAGCCTGGGCAACATGGCGAAACCACATCTCTACAAATTAAAAAAGAGAAAAATAAAAAAGGAGGAGGAAGAGAGGAAAGAAAAAAGGACCCCACAGGAAGGAGAGAAGAGGTAGACAAAGAGGGGAGAACTTGTTGAGCGTGGTGATAATCCCATTTCTTATTAGTGAAACTAATAATTACCATTAATACTTTACTGGCCCCTCCCTGGCCCTTTCATCCAGGCTGGTGGGGAGGTTTTGAAGATGAAAGTCTGGGGGGCCTCTCTAGATGCAGGTTTCGGGGATTCACAACTACTAATTAAGCTTGGCAGCCCCTCCAGTTCCCTCCCCCACCCCCAGGGATGCTGGGCCACCTGACTCAATGCCGTTCCAGGTGGGATACAGCAGGGAGCTGCTCCCTGGGCTGGGCCTCCTCCTGAGAGGTACTGAGTAGCTGCAGTTGTGGGGGGTGGGGCTGTCAGCCGAGACAGTCATGGGGAGGGGCCGGAAAGAGGAAACTCACACCAGGTGGCTGAGACTCAGGAGCCCTGCCCCCAGCTGAAATTATAGCCCCATCCCTGAGGCTGCCCCTCACCCCACCCCAGGGTCTGTGTGTCTCTGGGCCCTGCCAGATGGTAGTGGGGGAAGGGTGCCAAAGGGAGAGGAGGCTCCAACCAAACAAAGAGACAGAGCCAGCAAGTCCAGCTCCTCCGTGTGGCCCCAGGGGCACTGAGTCCTGGTCTCTGGCATCCTCAGGGTCTATTTTGTTCCACCTCCCCTCACAGACGCCTCCTCTCTCTAGTGGCCATGACTGGCATTAGCCAACCTGTCCCGCATACCTCCAGTGATGGGGCCTTCACTACCTCCCAGACTGTGGGCTGCGTGAAGGGATCTCATCCAATCCCTTGACATGAAATGCAACCTAGAGGCTCCTGAAGTTGCATCAGCAGTCCTGAGCTTTCCAATGAGCTCCAACTGCTTGCCCCATCCTTCTACTAAGATATCACACAGAAGGCTCCAAAAATAGCAGGGCCTGAGCCTGATTCCAGCCTCCACCCAAGTTGTGACCTCCCCTGGCCCTCCCCACCTTGGTTAATAGCCCCATCATCCACCCGTTGCTCAAGCCTAGGACCTACAATCATCCTCACCCCTGCATCCAATTCATCTGAAAATTCTACAGATTCTGCTTCCAAAGTATCTTTCAGATCTGACCATTGTTCTCCATCTGCACAGCTGCCATCCCAGTCTGAGCCCCCCAGTCACCTCTCACCAGCATGACCATCTCCACCTCCTCCTGCTCCCTCTTGCTCACCTTCAGTCGATTCTCTAAAGCCAGAGTAGACTTTCATTTATTTTATTTTTATTTTTTGTAAAGACAAGGTCTTGCTTGCTATGTTGCCCAGTCTGGACTCAAACTCTTGGGCTCAAGCGATCCTCCCACCTCAGCCTCCCAAAGTGCTCGGATTACAGGTGCAAGCCATCATGTCTGGCCCAGAGTGGACTTCTAAAGACAAATCAGAACATGTGGCTCCCTGCTCAAAGCTCTTCACTGCCTTCCCATGCAATTAGAATATAATCTACACTGGGTGGGGCACAGTAGCTCACACCTGTAATCCCAACATTTTGGGAGGCCAGGGAGGGTGGATCCTTTGAGGTCAAGAGTTTGAGACCAGCCTGGCCAACATGGTGAAACTCTGTCTCTACTAAAAATACAAAAATTAGCTGGGTGTGGTGACACGTGCCTGTAATCCTAGCTACCCGGGAGGCAGAGGTTGCAGTGAGCTGAGATTGCACCACTGCACTCCAGCGTGGGCGACAGAGCAGACCTGTCTCAAAATAATAACAACAACAACAATAATAACAATAATAAATCTACACTCCTTGACAAGGCAGGCCTTAGCAGTCCCAGAGGATCTGGCCCCTACCCTCAGGGACAGCCCTACCACCTCCTCTCTCCTGGCCCGAGCCCCACCTCCTTGTAGTTCCTCAGGCTCCTCCCAATCTTGGCAGCCTGTGCACGGCTGTCCTCTCTGCCCGGAAGGCTGCTCCTCCAGCCCTCCTCATGGCTGCACCTCTCAAGCTTCAGGCAGGTCTCAGCTTCCATATCTCCTCTTGAGCCCTCCCTGCGCCTGAGCCCTGCCCACCTCGATAGTGAGCCTACCTTGGAACCTTCTCAGGTGTGCATATTTCCTTCATAGCCCTTACCACAATCTCTAATAATAAAGTTGTTGGCGGGCTTATTTGTATAACACCTGGCTGTCTCCCCATTAGGTTGTCCCTTCCGTGGGGAAGGAGAACCATGTCTATGTTATCCATTGCTTTATCGCTCACCAGTGCCTTGCACACAGTAGGTGCTCCATAAACCCGCTGAATGAATAAATGACTGGCACTGCCAGCCCATCAGGTCCTGCCCTTCCCTTTGGATGGAGTGAGTGCAGGTCCTCTGCGAGCTGGCCTGCGGCAGGCAGGGCACACGGAGGCCGGGTGCCATCTTTGTCCACTTACCCCATCCTGAACCAGCTGAGTGACCTGGGCGCACCCCTGACCTCCTCCCACTTAAAGCTTCCCGGTTAGTAAAATGAGAATAATCATCTGAGCTCCCGGGGTGTAATGGGACACAAAGGGATAATGTACATCAAGGCCGTCGTCACATCACAACCACATCCTAGGACGTCCCAACCATCTTCTGGGCTTCGAAACCGAGAGGCTCACCCTGCACCTTCCGCCCACCCTCCACCCTCCACGTGTACCTGCCCCGGCCGAGGCGGGTCCTTCCCCTGCAGCACGGAGATCCGGCGCCATCTAGAGGGCACTTCGGGAAGACCGGGCGTTCCCCGCCCGTGTGTTCCACGCACCGTGGGTGGGGCCGCACCCCGGGACCCCGCCCGGACCTTCCTCATCGGGCAGAGTTGGGCCCAGGATCAAATCGCGGATCTGCCTCCGTTGGGTCAGAGGGATGGAGACCTCTCACCCACCGCCCCCAAGGCTCAGGCCCAACCTTTGATCTTACCTCCCACCCACCCTCTCCCCTCAGCACATGGACTTCTCGCGAATCCTGGAATGATCTCAGTTCCCCTTTGATTCAAGACCTTACCACGGGCTGTTTTGTGAGCTGGGAGTTCTCTCCCACCCTCTTCTTCCTGCCCCAGCTGGCTCCTACTCCCATTTTGGGCCCTCCAGCGCGGCCTCTGAGCAAGCCAGAGCCCTCTGTTTCCCCCGTTCCTTACTTTGTCCTTGTTTCTTGCCCATATTCCCTGCTAGACAAAGCCCCTTGGCAGCAGGCCCTGACGCGGTCACTGTATGCTGAGTGCTGAGATGACAGGTCCTGGGTCACACAGGGGCTCCCATCAGTTGCTTGCAGACAGCGTGTGAGTCCTGTGAGCACCGGAGCAGGTGAATTACAGCCCTGGAGGACGGAGCCTGCAGGTCTCTAGAGGGGCACTGCTTCAGAGGGAGCCATCTCCAGGCCTTTTTTAGCCCCTCCTTCCCTGGAGGGTGTACACCTGGCTTAATCCCCAACACACACAGCGCCGCTCTCCCTTGTGTGCCACACTTACACATGCAGACCAGAGCTCATGTGTGTTCTGGGGCTCAGACCAGCAATAGACCCATGACTCCACGACAGCTTCATGGCAGCCAACACTTTTGAGAAGGTCTCCCCTCTAAGTCCCAGGACCACCTGGGCCACAGTTGGTGTCTGATTCCTGGCTGTGTTACCTTTTTTTTTTTTTTTTTTTTTGAGACAGAGTCTTGCTCTGTCGCCCAGGCTGGAGTGCAGTGGCCGGATCTCAGCTCACTGCAAGCTCCGCCTCCCGGGTTTAAGCCATTCTCCTGCCTCAGCCTCCCAAGTAGCTGGGGCTACAGGCGCCCGCCACCTCGCCCGGCTAGTTTTTTTGTATTTTTTAGTAGAGACGAGGTTTCACCATGCTAGCCAGGAGGGTCTCGATCTCCTGTCCTCGTGATCCGCCCGTCTCGGCCTCCCAAAGTGCTGAGATTACAGGCTTGAGCCACCGTGCCCGGCCTGGCTGTGTTTCTTGGTGAGCAAACTCACCCTGTCTGAGCCACAGCTTCTTCCCACCCTTCCTCTGTTTCATTTGCAAACTACCCTTCAAGGGGAGGAGGGGATAGAGCTCCTGGACAAATGAAAGCATAAGCTGCTGCCGAGAATGGGGAGCACGGGGGCTTCCAGGTTGAGCTTGAGGATCCAGGAAAGGGCTTGGCTTCTGCTTGCTCCAGGCTAATTCCCTGCTCTTCCTTCATCCAATCAACAGATACTTACAAAACGCCTGCACCTGAGGTTACAAGAATTGGGGCTCTGGAGTCAGACTGCTTGGGCCCAGATCCTGGTGCCCCACTTAGAGCTGTTGACCTTTTACTTGTGTCCTCAGTTATAACACGGGGGGATTAAACATTTTCTACCTCCTATGGTTGTTGAGAGGAAGCTGCTTGCTTCCACTTCCCAGATGAGAACTTTCTCCAGCTCCTGCTGCCACATTTGCCCCCACCATCTTCCTTCCTCATTAGCACCTGAGGTGAGCTGTCCACACTCCTGCCTAAAGCCGATGCTTCCACATGCGCAGCAGAGGCCCTTACCTATTGCCTGCTCAATGTCAGGGCTCTGGCATGTTTTTCCTTCACTTTCAGACTATTCCCAGCAGTGTTAAAATATCTGTTATTGATGCAACCTTGAAAAAAAAAGAACCTCTTGATCCCACATCCCCATTCTCCATCGGCCCCCTGGCACATCTCTGCAGAAAAACTCAAGAGCTGTCTATGAAGGAACTGGGCATGGTAGATTACTCCTGTAATCCCAGCATTTTGGAAGGCCCAAGTGGGAGGACCACTTGAGCCTAGGAGTTCAAGACCAACATGGGCAACATAGGGTGACTCAGTATTTAAAGAAAAATGAGGGCCAGGCACGGTGGCTCACACCTGTAATCCTAGCACTTTGGGAGGCCGAGGAGGGCGGATCACTTGAGGTCAGGAATTCGAGACCAGCCTGGCCAATGTGGTGAAACCTCATCTCTACTAAAAATACAAAAATTAGCCAGGTGTGGTGGTGCAAACCTCTAATCCCAGCTACACGGAGGCTGAGGCAGAGAATTGCTTGAATCTGGGAGGCAGAGGATTGCAGTGAGCCAAGATTGCACCACTGCACTCCAGCCTGGGCGACAGAGTGAGACTCCATCTCAAAAATAACAAAATTAGGCCGGGCGCGGTGGCTCAAGCCTGTAATCCCAGCACTTTGGGAGGCCGAGATGGGCGGATCACGAGGTCAGGAGATCGAGACCATCCTGGCTAACACGGTGAAACCTCGTCTCTACTAAAAATACAAAAAACTAGCCAGGCGAGGTGGCGGGCGCCTGTAGTCCCAGCTACTCCGGAGGCTGAGGCAGGAGAATGGCATAAACCCGGGAGGTGGTGCTTGCAGTGAGCTGAGATCCGGCCACTGCACTCCAGCCCAGGTGACAGAGCAAGACTCCGTCTCAAAAAAATTAAAAAAAAATAAAAAAATAACAAAATTAAAATTTTTTAAAAACATAATTGGGCCAGGTATGCTGGCTTATGCCTGTAATCCCAACAGTTTGGGAGGCAAAGGTGGGCGGATCACGAGGTCAGGAAATTGAGACCATCCTGGTCAGCATTCTCTACTAAAAATACAAAAAATACCTGGGTGTGGTGGCGTGTGCCTGTAATCCCAGCTACTCAGGAGGCTGAGGCACGAGAATTGCTTCAACCCAGGAGATGTTGTAGTGAGTCAAGATCGCACCACTGCACTCCAGCCTGGCGACAGAGAGGGACTCCATCTTTAAATAAATACATAAAAAAAAAATTGGAAAAAGCTGTCCACACCTCCCTCTCTTACTCCATTCACATTTTTGCACTCCCCCACCCAGCCCCCCTGTCAAGCTGCTCTTGTCAAAGTCCCCAGTATTTCATATTGCTACATCCAACGGTCATCCTCAGCCCTTGTTATCCTTGACCGCTAAGTGCGATGGCACCGGTGCACATTCCCTTCTCCTTGATTGCATTTCTCCAGTTGGCTTCTGGATGTGCCCTCTCCTGGTCTCCTCCCATTTCTGTTCACGGCTTGTTTTCCTGGCTCTCTCCTTCTCTTATCCCCATGTTCTCGACGCTCAGTCCTTAGCCTCTTCATTATCTACACGCAGCCCCTTGGTGGGACTCGTGATTAAAATCAGTCTTGTGATTTTAAATACCATCTGTATGCTGGAGACTCCCAAATTTACACCTCCAGCCCTGATCCACTTCTCAGTTCCAGATTCATCTATCCCAGCTGTCATTCTGACAGCTCCACTTGGATATGTAATAAACAGCTCAAACTCAGGCCTACGAGTGGGCATCTGATCTTCCCCTAAAAACCTCCTCCACCCTCTGCCTTCCCTACCCCAGCTGAGGGCAACTCCATTCTTCTGGTTCCTTCAGCCATAAATGCTAGAATCATCTTTGACAACACTCTTTTCCCATGCCCCATGTCTAGTCTAATCTATCAGTAAATCCTGTTGGATCCATTTTCTCTTTTACTTTTTTCTTTTTTTTTTTTTGAGACGGAGTCTCACTCTGTCACCCAGGCTGGAGTGCAGTGGTACGATCTCAATCTCTGCCTCCTGGGTTCCAGCGATTCTCATGCTTCAGCCTCTCGAATAGCTGGGATTATAGGTGTGCATTACCACGCCCAGCTAATTTTCGTATTTTTAGTAGAGATGGGGTTTTGCCATATTAGCTAGGCTGATCTCGAACTCCTGACCTCAATTGATCCACCCACTTTGGCCTCCCAAAGTGCTGGGATTGCAGGCGTGAGCCACTGTACTCACCCACCATTTTCACTCGATCTTAGACAAAAGATTGAGAAACGATCGGCCCCCATTTTCTTTTCTTTTTTTTTTTTTTTGAGACGGAGTCTCGCTCTGTTGCCCAGGCTGGAGTGCAGTGGCCGGATCTCAGCTCACTGCAAGCTCCGCCTCCAGGGTTCACGCCATTCTCCTGCCTCAGTCTCCCGAGTAGCTGGGACTAAAGGCGCCCATCACCACGCCCGGCTAATTTTTTTGTCTTTTTTAGTAGAGACAGGGTTTCACTGTGTTAGCCAGGATGGTCTCGATCTCCTGACCTTGTGATCCGCCCACCTGGGCCTCCCAAAGTGCTGGGATTACAGGCTTGAGCCACCGCACCCAGCCCCCATTTTCAAAATAAAACCAAATCTTAGCGATTTCTTTCTACCTCTACCAATGCCTCCTCCATCTCAGCTACCAATATCTTTCACTTGCTTTATTGCGAAAGCCTCCTGACAGTCATCCCTGCTTCTACTTTTGCCCCTCACCCCCACCCCACTGGGAGTCTGTTCCCCACAGAGCACCCAGAGTGCACCTATTAATACAGAAGTCAGTTCTGTCACTCTCTGCTTAAAACCTTCCAAGGGCTCCGCTCAGTAAAAGCCAATGAACTCTAAGGCCTACATGGTCGACACAATCTCTCCCCCCCCCCCAATGACCTCTCATCACATCTCCTCACCTGCCAACCCTGGCTCACCCCATACCAGCCACCCTGGCCTCCTTGCTGTCCCTAGAACATGCCAGTCATACTTCCGCCCCTGTGCTTTGCACATGCTGTTCCCTCTGCCTGTAACCATCTTCCCTTAGATACCAGCAAGGCTGGCTCCCTCTTCCACCTCATAGCTCTGCTCAAATCTCTCCTCAGCAAGGCTGCCTGGTCCTCTCTGTTTAATTCAGCCACCCACCCCGCCCCTTTCCTCAGACCTTCAGTACCCTTCGCCCTGCCTGACTTTTTCTTTCTTCTTTTTCTTTCTTTGAGACGGAGTTTCACTCTTGTCACCCAGGCTGGAGTGCAACGGCGCGATCTCAGCTCACTGCAACCTCCGCCTCCCAGGTTCAAGCTATTCTTGTGCTTCAGCCTCCCAAGTAGCTGGGATTACAGGCACCTGCCACCACCCCCAGCTAATTTTTGTATGTTTAGTAGCGACGGGGTTTCACCATGTTGGCCAGGTTGGTCTCAAACTCCTGACCTCCGGTGATCTGCCCACCTCAGCCTCGCAAAGTGCTGGGATTACAGGCATAAGCCACCATGCCTAGCCAACTTTTTCTTCTTTCCATGGGACTGACCACCTTCTAACATAATAGAAAGCTTACTTAGACATTATGTCTGCCCTTCCTTCCAGAATGTAGACTTTGAGAGGGTAGGGACCATTTTTTTTTTTTTTTTTTTTTTTTTTTGAGACGGAGTCTTGCTCTGTCGCCCAGGCTGGAGTGCAGTGGCCGGATCTCGGCTCACTGCAAGCTCCGCCTCCCGGGTTCAAGCCATTCTCCTGCCTCAGCCTCTGGAGTAGCTGGGACTACAGGTGCCCGCCACCTCGCCCAGCTAGTTTTTTGTATTTTTAGTAGAGACGGGGTTTCACCGGGTTAGCCAGGATGGTCTCGATCTCCTGACCTCGTGATCCGCCCGTCTCGGCCTCCCAAAGTGCTGGGATTACAGGCTTGAGCCACCGCGCCCGGCCGGGACCATTGTTTTTGTCACTGATGTATCCCAAGTATTTATGACATCACAGACACATCCTAGGTGCTCAGTGAGTGCTCCCTGAGTGTGTGAGCTCTGAGATGGGAGGGTAAGCACACCCCTGTGCTGGCAGTGTTGACAGTGCAGGGGTGCGGTGGGGTGGGGAACACAGACATGGTAACAGGGAGGTGAGGCCCCACAGAAAGTGGCTGGGCCACCCCTCTAGCCTCAGCCCCCATTCCTCTTCCCTTATTCACAACACCCCAGTACTACTGGTCATTTTTTAATTCCTTGAGTTCTCCAAACACTTACCCACCTCAGGGCCTTTGCATATTCTATTCTCCCTGCCCAGACCATTCTTCACACCTTCACATAGCTAATTCCTACTTTACTTTCAAGTCTCAGTTCAAATGCCATGATTGTATCTCAGTGCCTTACAAAGAGCAAGCGCCCAATAAAGGTATAGGTTTTCAGCTGGGTGTGGTGGCTCATGCCTGTAATCCTAGCACTTTGGGAGGCCGAGGCGGGTGGATCACCTGAGGTCAGGAGTTCAAGACCAGCCTGGACAACATGGTGAAACCCCGTCTCTACTAAAATTACAAAAAATTATCTGGGTGTGGTGGAGGGTGCTTGTAATCTCAGCTACTTGGGAGGATGAGGCAGGAGAATTGCTTGAACCCGGGAGGCAGAGGTTGTGGTGAGCCGAGATCATGCCACTGCACTCCAGCCTGGGCAACAGAGTAAGACTCCATCTCAAAAAACAAAACATACAGGTTTTCAGTATACATTTTAAAAATATATATACTGGGTCTCACTATCGCCCAGGCTGGAGTGCAGTGGTGTGATCACAGCTCACTGCAGCCTTGACCTCCCAGGCTCAGGTGATCCTCCCAGGTAGCTGGGATTATAGGCGCAGGTCACCATGCTTGGTTAATTTTCCTATTTGTTGTAGAGAAGGTGTTTCACCATGTTGCCCAGGCTGGTCTCCAACTCCTGAGCTTAAGTGATCCTCCTGCCTCATGTCTCCCACAGTGTTGGAATTACAGGTGTGAGCCACCGAGCCCTGCAGTTTTCAATATACATTTAAAAACGTACTATTATCGGCCGGGCGCAGTGGCTCACGTCTGTAATCTCAGCACTTTGGAAGACTGCGGGGGGGTGAATCACCTGAGGTCAGGAGTTCAAAATCAGCCTGGCCAACATGGTGAAACCCCGTCTCTACTAAAAATACCAAAAAAACGAGCCGGCCGTGGTGGTGTGTGCCTGTAGTCCCAGCTACTAGGGAGGCTGAGGCAGGAGAAGGCAACAGAGCGAGACTCTGTCTCAAAAAAATAAAAAAATAAAAATAAAAATATACTATTATCATCCCTATTTCACAGATGAGAAAACTGAAGCCCAAAGAGGTTACAATTTTGCCCAAAGACTCATAGCTAATAACTGCAGAAACAATAAATATGTTGATTAAATAAAGTGGAGTTTGAAAGCAGTGACTTTGATGGTTTCTGGGATAAAGATAAGGCTTCCCTGTGGAAAAATTTGTCCTGAGGTGATTGTGTGGGCTGCCTTCAGCCATAAGATCAAGGCCTGCTCCCTCCATGAAACCATGTGAGGTTTGGAGGTCTGTTTAATACAACTCTTAACCAAAGCGGAACTCACTCCACAATACTCCAGTCTCTGCTAACATATTGGGAAGCTCATTACTTAAAACAAAAAAGACCTCTCCTTCAGAAAATACAGACATTTCACAGAAGAGATGCACATGGTTAAACCAATCCGTAAAGAGATGTCTGACGTCACTCGTCATGGAAGAAATGCAACGCAACAAGAAGGTATGTTGAGGCCGGGTGCATTGGCTCATGCCTGTAATCCCAGCCCTTTGGGAGACCGAGGTGGGTGGATCACCTGAGGTCAGGAGTTCGAGACCAGCCTGGACAACATGGTGGAACCCAGTCTCTACTAAAAACACAAAAATTAGCCAGGTGTCATGGTGCACACCTGTAATCCCAGCTACTCGGGAGACTGAGGCAGGAGAATCACTTGAATGCAGGAGGCAGAGGGTGCAGTGAGCCGAGATGGCATCACTGCACTCCAGCCTGGGCAACAAGAGCCAGACTCTGTCTCAAAAAAAAGGAGGTATGATGAGTTTTTCAGTTTAGCAGAGTGAATTTTTTTTTTTTTGATACAGGGTCTCGCTGTGTCACCCAGGCTGGAGCCACAGGATATATTAATAAAGAAAAAATATATTTATAATATTTATAGAGTATGTAATACAAAAATACTGTATATAGTCCATATAAATATTACATATAGTATATAGCTAAAATGTATCTACTGCTTGCCTAGCTCTGTGAGGTACACTTCTTGGCCCTTCCCCACAGCTCCGACATATTCTCCCAAACCTTCAAGGTCCTTCAATGTTGTTATCAGAGGCTGGGCACCATGGCTCACGCCTGTAATCCCAGCACTTTGGGAGGCCGAGGCGGGTGGATCACGAGGTCAGAAAATCGAGACCACCCTAGTCAACACGGTAAAACCCCGTCTCTACTAAAAACACACAAAAAAAAGTTTGCCGGGAGTGGTGGCGGGCGCCTGTAGTTCTAGCTACTCCAGAGGCTGAGGCAGGAGAATCGCTTGAACCTGGGAGGCGGAGGTCGCGGTCAGCCGAGATTGTGCCACTGTACTCCAGCCTCGGCCACAGCGCAAGATTCCGTCTCTCTTTCTATATATATTTAATAGCTACTTCCACATAGCCCTCTAATAACTATGTATATCAATATATATAAATACATAAATATATATATTTAAGTATATATAGTTATTAGAGGGCTATGTGGAAGTAGGTATTAAACACATGGGCTTTGAAGCTAGAATTCCAAACCGTCCACAAAGGTGTGCTCTCAGTTAACATCTTTTATCTGTAAGAGGGAAATCGAAACTATTTGACAATGTCTTGAGGAGTAAATGAAGCAATGCACATAAACTGTTTAGCCCAGACCGGTCTGTAAATACATATTGAATAATTTATTCTTATTTTTCCCATTATATGGTATGAAAAAGCACGTGATCACGGCGGGTTTTCCCAGTCTACGTTGCCTAGGCTGGCCTCCAACTACTCGGCTCAAGCGATGCTCAGCCTCCTAAGTACCTGGGACCAGACGCAGGCGCCACCCTGGCTTTAATTAAGGCCGTTTTGTTGTTATTCCCCTGCTCCACACAAGGGGCGCTGCGGCTCCCAGGCTGCCAGGGCGGGAGTCAGGAGGGCGGAAGTCTGTCTAGCCAAGCCACCGCCGTCATGGAATACAGGCCCACCTCACCCCGCGGGTGTAGCCACTTCGTACTATCGCTTAGGCAGACCCGCTCGCAGCGACAACCAGCCCCTCTGCCTCTTTTCGCTCTCCCTTAAGTAATAAACCGTCTTTCCCTATGACGAGTCTTAAACTCTTTGGAAGCAATAATGGCGGTGTCTTCCGGGAGCCGACCTCGCCCCGTGACCTCAGAGGTATACTTCCGGGACACGGAAGTGACCCGTCGCTCCTCCCTCTCCCTCTCTCTCTTTCCGGTCTAGAGTCTGGAGACGACGTGCAGGTCAGAGGCCCGGGCGCGACAATCGGTGGGCATCCTGCAGCAAGGGGACCCTGTGGGGCTTGGAACGGAAGACTGGGGTCTTTCCGTGGGAACCGAGTTAGGTGCCGGGCAAGAGACGCGCGGCTGGCCTACTTGGATCCTGGCCAGCTCGGGATTGAGTTCGCGCCTGGTCTCGGAAGGCCCGTTTTGCTTCAGGGAGGAGCTTGTGAAGTAAGGGTGAGTGCGGGTCCAACCTTTTAAGGCCTCGGCCCCGCAATACGGCCACGGCCTCATTTCAGGGGCACAGCGTAGTTGAGGGAACCCGGGACAGACGTGGGTTCCCGCCTTTATCTCGCCAACTTTTTTCTTGGTGATCGCAGGCCCGCGCCTAATCTCGTTCGTTTCCTCGTCTGCAGTATAGGAATAACAGTAGCACCGATCCCATGGATTTGTAGTGATCATTTAAAGAAGGAAAGCAGGGAAAATTCTCGCCCTGTATTGGATGCTTCTAAATCTGGGCGATTCTTTCCGTTGCTGAGTCGGGCACGTTGCAAGTTCTAGGCGCTCAGGGCCCAGCACCAATGTTTGCTGTGTGCTTGCCCTGCATTTATATAGCCCCGATGACCACTCTGCTCGTTACTGTAGGGGATGTTAGGGACGGAGAAACTGCAAATTGGCATTTACTGAATGGCCATCATGCCGAGACATACTTATGCTTACATAATTGAGATCTGCTGGAGCCTTTCTATGCTTCTCCAGGTAGAACCTTAGTCTTCTCTTCTGTGGTGCGTTCCTTACGATGGTTAACGCACTTCGTCGTGTTCATTAGCCTGATTTGAAGATAGGAACAGTTAACTTCGTACATCCAAGACTTACACTTGAAGTACTTACTGTGGTCACACACTAAAGTTTATGTAGGGAAGGCACAGGAGAGATCTAGGAACACCTGAGACAGACTGGGGTAGTTATTTGTGGTGTAGAGGCATCTTGGCAGGAGGCAGAGAGTGCTGGGCTGGGAGTCAGCACACGTTGTTTCTAGGTTTGGTTTTGCCACTGTCTTTACTGTGTCCATAGGCTGAGACACTCTGTCTTCACCATCTGCAGGATACCTATTGGCGTTAGTGTCTTCTGCATATGTTAAATTGTTTTGAACACCAGGAGATTCAGAAGGCCTGGGTCTTTAGGCAGCAAGCAGTCTTCTCCTAGTCTTCCACTTTCTCATTCATTCTCACCTGCCTTCCTGCTGTCAGTTTCTCCCTCCCTTAGATCCTGTGACAGTATGATTGCACTTATAAAGCCATAATAGGTTAGAGTTGCTTGGTCTCAGAGACCATCAGATTTGTGGGATGGGTCTTTCCCATTAGCCTGCCTTTTGGATGTATTTTAGTGCCTTTGATATTTGATGTTGGTGAAAGATTTAGTTCTAAATAGTTGTGGGTGTCAAATCAATTGCATTTTTGGCTTTTGAAGGGATCAGGTGGAGCACAGGAAAACAGGAGATGAGAGGCTTGAGGGCTGTGTTGGTAAGGGACCCTTGAATTCTAAGCTGAGGAGTTCATGCAGGAGTCAGGCAGCTCCCTCGCCCCATAAAGGGTGTTTGGAATGGTGCTACCAGTACATGGGTAGGTATTGGTCTTGGGTTTCTTCTTGCCTTTTGGGATGCAGCCTTCAGGCATCTGCTGCTAGATCCCTAGGCTTTTATCCTGTAGGTGCTGTGAGCTTCGCTGTTGGTAGTTTCTAGGGAAAGAATACTTCTCATGGTACTTTGCTACATGGCCACAGTTGACACCCCTCCAAGTGCAAGGAGAAAGAACTTTTAGTAAGGCAGAGATGAGGGAATATAGCAGAGTCCTGGATGGAAGAAGACAGGGACATGAAGCAAGACTTAGAGTTTTCTTTAATAGCCAGGGGAAAGGGATTCTGGAAATGTTTTGTCTGTTAACCTTGAGTTTCTTTTCCTTCCACTCAGAAATGGCACCTCGAAAGGGGAAGGAAAAGAAGGAAGAACAAGTCATCAGCCTCGGACCTCAGGTGGCTGAAGGAGAGAATGTATTTGGTGTCTGCCATATCTTTGCATCCTTCAATGACACTTTTGTCCATGTCACTGACCTTTCTGGCAAGTGAGTACCTGGGTGGAGAGGCACCCAGCTGGCAAAAGGCTGAGGAAAGCAATGGCTGGGATGGGCTAGCAGTGCAGGGGGTTCTCTCTAAAGAAATGCTGTTTTATCCAGGTAAGAAAATGTGCTTGTCCATTTAGCCCACACATATTGTGAGTTCCCAGGGGTTACAAGAGAGGAGACACATTATTTGTCCTTATAGTGTGATGGTTGTTGAATCCTTGGTTTCTTGGGAATTTTCTTTCCTTAGTTGCCTTTGTAGGAGCAGCAATGGACTGCAAGTGAACTCTGGATGTGGGTTCGACTGCCATTTAGCAAGTTGTTGTGACTTGTGTGAAATCACTCAAATTCTGAGTTTCGGTTTCTTCATATGTAAAATGAGGACAGTAATGTCTACCTCGTGGAGTGATTGTAAGGATTAAATGCAGAAGTAGATATATAAAATGTTAATGCTGAGTTTATCTATATTGACCCATTCAACCCCACTGGACTGAACTCCGTGAGAGCAGAGCCCGTGACCATCGTCCTCCAACGTGACTGAGCTGTGGTGCTCTTAACTCATTAGGATATCGTAAGCACTCCTTTTTGGACGAGGAAGAAGTGACCCTGTGCTTTTGTCCCCAGAGAAACCATCTGCCGTGTGACTGGTGGGATGAAGGTGAAGGCAGACCGAGATGAATCCTCGCCATATGCTGCTATGTTGGCTGCCCAGGATGTGGCCCAGAGGTGCAAGGAGCTGGGGATCACCGCCCTACACATCAAACTCCGGGCCACAGGAGGAAATAGGTACGAGACGCGGAGGGGATGACTGGGTGGTAGAAAACCTGCTGGGCTTGGGTGCTGGAGCACCTGGATTTGAGGTTTGGGTTTTTCGTTGTGACCTTGAACAAGATATTTTAGTCATATACATATTTAATAATTGGCTCCTTTGTACACCCCCAGCAGCTCAGTGTTGAGCACCCACTGTATACCAGGAGCTGTGTTTCAGGTACTAGAAGAGAGTGATGGGGGAAACATAGGAAACAATAGATATGGACTCTACCCTCCTTGTGTGGGACCTAGGCTGGTAGGAGAGTCAGACTTGAAACAACAGAGCACCAGGGAGTATGTGCTTTTCATTTGTGACAAATGCCGGGAAGTACAAGTAAGGAGTTGGTGATAAAGTGTAATTTAAACTAAAGTCTCAGTGATGAGTCCGGAGTTCTTCCAGTGAAGGAAGGACAAGAGGAGGGGATTCCAGCTAGAGACAACTGCAAAGAAAGGTCTTGAGGTTGAGGGTGAACCTGGGCACCTGTGAAGGAAAAGGTGGCATGAAGTACTGTCAGAGGGGAAGAGGTGGAGTCCTGTAGGAGAGGGGAAGGGCCGGGCCTTGAGTGGTGGTAGGGGGAGGGGCATGAAAATAGATGACTATTAGGTGAACAGGCCAGACAGTGGTCAGAACATACAACAAAACCATAGTGGCCCCTCAGCCTAAAATACCGTCTGACTTTTTTCTTTTCTTTTTTTTTTTAAGACAGGGTCTCACTCTCCCCCAGGCTGGAGTGCAGCAGCGCTGTCTCAGCTTATTGCAGTCTCTGCCTTTCAGACTCAAGCAGTCCTCCCACCTCAGCCTCCTGAGTAGCTGGGACTGCTAGTAGTAGCGCCACCGCGCTGGCTAAATTGTGTATTTTTGTGGAGATGGGGTTTCACCATGTTGCTCAGGCTGGTCTTGAACACCTGAGCTGAAGCAGTCCGCCCTGCCTTGGCCTCCCAAGGTGCTGGAATTTACGGATGTGAACCACTGTCCCCAGCCCTGTCTCTTTACAGAAAGTTTGCAGACCTATGAACTAGCGGCGGGGTGTTGCAATCTTAGAAAGGAGCGCTTTCATTGACTTGGCCAAAGGCTTTTCTTAACTTAAACCTCCATTTTCTAGGACCAAGACCCCTGGACCTGGGGCCCAGTCGGCCCTCAGAGCCCTTGCCCGATCGGGTATGAAGATCGGGCGGATTGGTAAGTGCCCCCCTCTAGCTAATGGCTTGGATTTATTTTGAAGCATCAGCCCCAGAAAGCACATGCTGTGCCCAGTGGATGCGCAGCGACTGGTCTGGTTGCTTTTGGCAGTTAAGTTTGTTGAGGGAGGCTACAAGAGTCACCTTCTGACTTAAAAATCTCTCCCTGAATATCTCTGTCACCTTGATGTGAATGTCCTGTTTCATTTGTGAATCTCTGTCCTCCACTGCCTGGCGCCGGTAAAACTGACGAGATGAATTGTCCTTGCCTCTGTCCTTGAGGGCATTGCTATGAGCATTTTGTGTGTGCTATCTCCTGCCTTGTAGGATGTTCAGCATTTTTGGTATCTGCCTACTAAATATCAGTAGGGCATGCCAGCCATGTGACAACCAAAAATGAAGGGGGGAGGTGCCAGCCTCCATTATTAATACTCTCATGCCTGTGATTTCCTGGCTCCTTACATCTCCTAGGATGGGGGCATTAGTTCTTGCCTGCACATTGTTTCTGTGCAGTTAGTAGAGACGTACGCTGATGCCCCAGACCAAAGTTCCTACTGTGTCCTACTTGAAGGATAATTTTGTTTTCTTGAGACAGGGTTTGACTCCGTTGTGTGGGCTGGAGTTCAGTGGCACAATCTCAGCTCACTGTAAATTTCACCTCCTGGGCAGATCCGTCCAAGGGATCCTCCCACCACCCCACCTCAACCTCCCGAGTAGCTGGGACTGCAGGTGTGTGCCACCACACCTGGCTTTTTTTTTTTTTTTTGGTAGGGGGGCGGTTTCACCATGGTGCCCAGGCTGGCCTCGAACTCCTGGCCTCAGGCACTCCACCGGCCTCAGTCTCCCGAAGCCCAAAGTGCTGGGATTACAGGCATGAGCCACTGCACCCAACCTTGAAAGATTTTTTCAGGATCCTTTTACTTAATGCAAAGGAGACAGTTGCAGTTACTCTGTCCAAAGGGTTTTTCCTCTAGAGAAGATGGTGGGCTAAATGTCAGAAGCTGGATTTGTCCTGTGCCTCTGACATCTTGCACACCTCTCAGCCTGTTTCCTTTTCTGGAAAGTGAGTTAAGACCACGTCAGGAAATTCGAGGAACTGGCAGATGGGGCCGCTTCACGTTCACATCCATCTGTTATGTACTGGGGAGTCATTTGGGGAGCAGCAGGATCTGTTGCTGACTGGTTAGGCCATTGGTCTAGGGAGGCCTGGGGGCCCTTCCCATCCAGCTCCAGGCAATGACGCTTTCTCTTCCTCCCCACAGAGGACGTCACCCCCATCCCCTCTGACAGCACTCGCAGGAAGGGGGGTCGCCGTGGTCGCCGTCTGTGAACAAGACTCCTCAAAATATTTTCTGTTAATAAATTGCCTTCGTGTAAACTGTTTGAACTCCAGTCTTTTCTCCTTCATCAGGGGCTACTCGGGCATTTGATTTCTTCCTCCTATTTGGCCACTTGGGAGAAGGAACCTGAGGAGAGCTGAGATCCTGGTGCTGCATTTGGGGTCTTCTCCATGCTACTTGCGGCATTAAGTTGCCTTGGTCATCTAAAGCAGACCAAGGCGTTGGAGACCTCGTTTTGAGTGGAGATGCTGGTTCTAAAAATGGACCAATTCTTAAAGAGTCAGAGTGGGAACTGTGGATCCAAGTGTAGCCTGAAGCGAAGAGGAGCCTTCCAGACCCATGCCATATATAAACACACGTGGGTGTGCATTCTCCCCCCACACCTTCTGTGCAAAGCTGGGAGCTCACTCTACTGTGTCTTGCTTTTTTTCACTTGGCAGATCTTGGAGATTGTTCCACATCAGTACATAAAGTACATAAAGATTGTCACCCCACAAATACACACCAAGTCCTATTTTCATCAGAGATAAAAAAGAAAAGTTCTTGCTTTCCGGAAGCTTGCATGCGGCTCTGAGTACCCAGTGTCACCAGATGGTACTCAGTGTTTTGCAAGGGATTACCACAAGGCCCCGTGATGGTGCCCTGCCATGGTTAGGACAGGCTGGTGGCTGGGAGGATTAGTGAGGCCCAGTGGAGAGGATGCTGTGTGTCACAGGCTGGAGAGAGGAGACCACTGAGGTAGTTGTAGAGGAAAGAAACCAACAAGAGGGGAAAACTTGTTTGGGGATGCTGCTTTCAGTCTTTGATGGCGTGTTCTAGGCAGAGGGAATAAGCAAATAAATGGGTTCTGAGACAAGGGGTAACTGTGATGAGTGTTACATGCCAAACCTTGCTAGAGATGTTAATCTCATTGAATCTTAATCTGATGAAAAAAATACAACTATGCCCATCATATAGCTAAGAAAACCAGCATGGGAAGTCACTTGGCAAAGGTCACAGCTTACAAGAGGATAATAGTTCTGACTCAAGCTGCACACATTTTAGGTAACAGCCTTATTGAGGTAATTTACATACAATTCACCTATAAAATGATTTCTAGTACTGTAGATTATGAAACAAAATGAGCTTTAGAGCATTTCACACCCTGTCCTGCTACCCCCCCCCCCCCCACACACCAAAACCCATTAGCAATTGGTCCTTACCCTGCCTTGAACAATCATTAATCCATCTATAAATTTGCCTGTTGGCATTTCATATACAACTGTGCATTGCTTAATGATGGGGATACATTCTGAGAAATGTCAGGTGATTTTGTGCAAACTAAACTTAGATAATACAGCCTGTTGATTCTAGGCTTGGAGTCAGTACAGCATGTTACTGTATTGAATACTGTAGCCAATTATAACAATGCTATTTGTGTATCCTAACTTAGAAAAGGTAGAAGTTAAAATACAGTATAATCATGGGACCACTGGTGAATGTATGGTCTTTTGTTGACTGAAACATTATTTGGTGCATGACTAAGTGGAATCTACTTTGTGTGGTCTCATGTAAGTTCCTTTTTTATTGCCAAATGATAATCCATTGTCTGGATGTACAGACTGTGCTCCACAAGTCTTTTTCCACCTTGGACAACCTTTTTCAATCTTTCTTGAGAGAAGGTCTGGCTCTTGCCCAGGCTGGAGTGCAGTGGTGTGATCACGGCTCACTGTGGCCTCAATCTCTGGGCCTCAAGCAATCCTCCCACCTCAGCCTCCTGAGTAGCTGGGACTACAGGCGTGTGTTACCACACCTGGCTAATTTTTTTTTTTTTTTTTTTTTTTTTTTTTTTTTTTTTTTTTTTGAGACACGGTCTCATTGTGTTACCCAGGCTGTTTTGGAACTAGGCTCAAGTGATCCTCCTGCCTGCCTCCCAAAGTGCTGAGATTACAGGCATGAGCCACTGTGTCCCACTGAATCCCTTCATCTTTTTTTTTTTTTTTTCTGAGATGTTTCGCTCTTGTCGCCCAGGCTGGAGTGCAATGGCATGATCTCGGCTCATAGCAACCTCCACCTCCCAGGTTCAAGCGATTCTCCTGCCTCGGCCTCCCAAGTAGCTGGAATTACAGGCATGTGCCACCATGCCTGGCTAATTTTGTATTTTTAGTAGAGACGGGGTTTCTCCATGTTGGTCATGCTGGTCTTGAACTCCCAACCTAAGGTAATCTGCCCACCTCAGCCTCCCAAAGTGCTGGGATTACAGGCATGAGCCACCGTGCCCGGCCAAATCCCTTCATCTTAAAGGGTGTGGGCCAAGCACAGTAGCTCACATCTGTAATCCCAGCACTTTGGGAGACCGAGGTGGGAGGATGGCTTGAGACAGAACCTGGGTAACATATCGAGATGCCCATCTCTTAAAAAAAAAAAAATTGGTATGATGGTGCATGTTTGCAGTCGCAGCTTCTCTGGAGACTGAGCCCGGGAGGTCGAAGCTGCAGTGAGCTGTGATTGTGCCACTGTACTCCACTCCAGCCTGGGCAACAAGTGAGACCCAATCTCACTTAAAAAAAATAATAATAATAATTGGGCCGGGCACGGTGGCTCAAGCCTGTAATCCCAGCACTTTGGGAGGCCGAGACGGGCAGATCACGAGGTCAGGAGATTGAGACCATCCTGGCTAACACAGTGAAACCCCGTCTCTACTAAAAAATACAAAAAAACTAGCCGGGCGAGGTGGCGGGCGCGCCTGTAGTTCCAGCTACTCGGGAGGCTGAGGCAGGAAAATGGCATAAACCTGGGAGGCGGAGCTTGCAGTGAGCTGAGATCTGGCCACTGCACTCCAGCCTGGGCGACAGAGCGAGACTCCGTCTCAAAAAAAGAAAAAAAAAAATTGGTTTTTAAAAAAGGATGTGATTAAGCCAAAAGCATAAGATAAATGAGGGTGTTGATACTGATTATTTTAATAAATGGGGGAGAAGGTACAAATCTTAGAATTCTAAATAATATAAGTAGATACTCCCCTCTTCAGTAAGTGGATCTCCCCACCCCTTAGGGTGTGGGTTGAACTTAGTGATTTGCTTTCCTAAGAGCAGAATATGGAGGAGGGAAATAGTAACTTTACTGTGGAGAAACTTGGCACATGCTAACTTAACCAAATTGAGGTTGATATCACTTGTGAAAAATCCATTGATACATACTCTGGTTTGACATGATAAGAAGAGCAGTTCACGTCTGATATTCTCCTAAAAACCCATAACCCAATTAGAGGACATCTACGAAATAACAGTACTCTTAAACTGTTAAAAGTCATGAAAGTCAAGGACAGACCGGGCGCAGTGGTGGCTCACGCCTGTAATCCCAGCACTTTGGGAGGTCGAGGTGAGCAGATCACGAGGTCAGGAGATGGAGATCATCCTGGCTAACACGGTGAAACCCCCTCTCTACTAAAAATACAAAAAATTAGCCAGGCGAGGTGGTGGGCGCCTGTAGTCCCAGCTACTCAGGAGGCTGAGGCAGGAGAATGGCGTGAACCCGGGAGGCGGAGCTTGCAGTGAGCCGAGATCGAGCCACTGCACTCCAGCCTGGGCAACAGAGGGAGACTCTATCTCAAAAAAAGTCAAGGACAGGAGATTAAGGAGGCATGAAAACTAAATGCATTGTGGTATCCTGGATTGGATTCTGGAACCAGAATAGGGTATTAACATAAAAACTAGTGAGGCCAGGCGCGGTGGCTCAAGCCTGTAATCCCAGCACTTTGGGAGGCCGAGACAGGTGGATCACGAGGTCAGGAGATCGAGACCATCCTGGCTAACACGGTGAAACCCAGTCTCTACTAAAAAACACAAAAAACTAGCCGGGCGAGGTGGCGGGCGCCTATAGTCCTAGCTACTCGGGAGGCTGAGGCAGGAGAATGGCATAAACCCGGGAGGCGGAGCTTGCAGTGAGCTGAGATCCGGCCACTGCACTCCAGCTGGGGAGACAGAGCGAGATTCCGTCTCAAAAAAAAAAAAAAAAAAAAAAAACTAGTGAAACAGGATAAAGGCAGGGCACAGTGACTCACGCCTATAATCCCAACACTTTGGGAAGCCGAGGCAGGAGGGGGGATTGAGCCCACGAGTTTGAGACCACCCTGGGCAACATAGGGAGATGCCATCTCTACAAAAAATAAAAAATTAGCTGGGCATGGTGGCACACGTCTGTACTGCCAGCTACTTGGGAGGCTGAGGTGGGAGAATTGCTTGAGCCTGGAAAGTGGAGGCTGCAGTGAGCCGTGATTGCATCACTACATTCAGCCTGGGCCACAGAGCAAGACCCTATCTTAAAAACTAAATAAGTAAATAATAAATTTAAAAATATGAATAAAGTCTGGAGTTAAAGTCTGGAATAAAGCTAGTAGTAATGTACCAGTGGTTTCCTACTTTTGGCAAATGTATCATGGCGATGTAAGATGGTAACAGGTGAAACTGGGTGAGTGGCCCACAGAAACTCTATCTTTGCAACTTTTTGGTAAACTTAAAATTATTCCAAAGTCAAATTATTGGAAGAAAAATGAGGGATGCTTTTGTACTGTCAGTCTGGTTTCCAAGGCAGGATGTGATGCACAGACCCTCAGGAGGTAGACACGCCTGGATGAAAATCCTATTCCACAGCTTCAGACCGTTCAACCTTAGGTGAAACACTTAACCTCTCAGCCGTTCAGTGGAAACTCCTGTGATGATGGTTGCCTCAGATGGAATCACACAAGATCAAAGTGTTTAACGCCGTGCCTGGCACTGAAGAAGCTGCTGCTATTCTTACACTGGTGCAGTTCTTGTGCCAAGCAGCATAAAGGACAGCTGGCTGGAATCATGGTGGAAAAATGCTGCCAGTTGCCGGAGCATTCTTTTTATTTCCTGTGGTGAGACTGTAACTTGTCCTGCTCTTTCCTGGTAACCAGGGATGCAATCAGCCGGGTATTTGAAAGCAGTTCCTTTAGGGGGTTTTGCCTGAAAGGAGAGCCAAGTTGTGGTGCGGCTCAGGTGAGAACGTAGCAGCCTATTGACCGCAGAGGCGGCTGCCCACCTGAGACTGCAACCTGCAGCAGAGGCGCCTGCAGGCCCAACCAGGCCTCTAGAGACAGTCCCTGGCCCTCTCCCCTGCTCCCCTCCCTGGCTGCTTTCTTATGCCATGGTTTCCTTCCTAGCATTTCCCGGTCTTCCCTCTGGACCACATTGCAACTTGCCATCTAAAACTAACTGGATTCTGTCACTCCCCTGCTGTTTTTTGGGGGGGACGGAGTTTTGCTCTGTCACTCAGGCTGGAGTGCCATCTCGGGCTCACTGCAACCTCCACCTCCCGAGTTCAAGCCATTCTCCTGCCTCAGCCTCCGGAGTAGCTGGGACTACAGGCGCCCGCCACCTCGCCCGGCTAGATTTTTGTATTTTTTAGTAGAGACGGGGTTTCACCGTGTTGGCCAGGATGGTCTCGATCTCCTGACCTCGTGATCCGCCCGTCTCGGCCTCCCAAAGTGCTGGGATTACAGGCTTGAGCCACTGCGTCCGGCCTATTTTTGTAGTTTTTAGTAGAGTTTCATCATGTAGGTTTCACCATATTGGCCAGCCAGGTCACGAACTTCTTTTTTTTTTTTTTTTTTTTTTTTTTTTTTTTTTTGAGACGGAGTCTTGCTCTGCCACCCACCCAGACTGGAGTGCAGTGGCCGGCTCTCAGCTCACTGCAAGCTCCGCCTCCCGGGTTCACGCCATTCTCCTGTCTCAGCCTCCCGAGTAGCTGGGACTACAGGCGCCCGCCTCGTCGCCCGGCTAGTTTTTTGTATTTTTTAGTAGAGACGGGGTTTCACCGTATTAGCCAGGATGGTCTCGATCTCCTGACCTCGTGATCCGCCCGTCTCGGCCTCCCAAAGTGCTGGGATTACAGGCTTGAGCCACCGCGCCCGGCCTCAGGTCACGAACTTCTGACCTCAGGTGATCCGCCCGCCTTGGCCTCCCAAAGTGTTGGGATTACAGGCGTGAGCCACCGCGCCTGGCCCTCCCTTGCTGTTTTATCACTGCCCTCCCTGTTTTCTTTAGAACAGATCCAATCTCCTCAGTGAATCTCCTGTGTTTTAGCTAGCCCCACCCCATCCTCCGCCCTCCTCTCACTCTGCCCAAGCCAAGCCTGGTTCCCTCAGTTCTCCCCTCCTCCATGCCTTCTCGTGTTTTCCGCCTCTCCTCTGTGTCTTCCCTCCCAGTTTGGCTCATAGAGCATCTACTCTCCCCAACTTGGCCTCACTATCATCTGCTTACCTGTTAGAATCTGAAGAAGAATGGTGGAGAATCCCTGAGAGCGGCCGGGAGGTTAGACCTAGGCTCTATCACTCCCCATCCCCAACCCCAAACAAAGTGAGAGAGCTGAACTTGACACTCACATTAAGCCCTAAATACTCTGATTTCTGGGCTAACATGAGCCCAGGTAGGAGTGTCCTTGAGGTCTTGGCAGAAGCAAAAGCACATCCTCTCTGAGGAAAGCCCTCTACAACGGAAGCCCTCCAGTTTCCCACACATTAGGTAAAACCAAATATGGGCCCATTCCCTGCCCTCTCAGAGCTCATAGAAAAAAAATCATCACACATACAGATAAACCACCAGAATGAGAGGCAGCACAAACAACAAACAGATTTAGATACCCAAAAGACTTCTGATGATATTAGAATATAACTACATATGAAATGTTGAAAGAAATATGCAATGGAACAAAAAGAGTGGATAAAACCTATTTTAAAAATCAGGTATATTCAAAATGGAACCAGAGAAAACCCTCTGAAAGAAAAATACATGTGATCAATGAAATGAAATGCTTAGTGGATAGGTTAAATGGCAGATTAGAACCAGCTGCAAGAAGAGTTACTGGCCAGGCGCAGTGGCTCACGCCCAGTAATCTCAGCACTTTGGGAGGCCGAGGGGGGCAGATCACGAGGTCAGGAGTTTGAGAGCAGCCTGACCAACATGGTGAAACCCCATCTCTACTAAAAATACAAAAATTGGCTGGGCCTGGTGGCGTGGGCCTGTAGTCCCAGCTACTCAGGAGGCTGAGGCAGGAGAATCACTCAAACCTGGGAGGCAGAGGTTGCAGTGAACCAAGATCGCGCCATTGCATTCCAGCCTTGGTGACAGAGCAAGACTCTATCTCAAAAAAAAAAAAAAAAAGAAAAGAAAAGAAAAAGAAAAAAAGAAAAAGAAAAGAAAAAAAAGTTACTGTACTGCAAAATAAATCTGAAGAAATTACAAAACAGAGAAGATTCCAAGAGGATTTGGAACTGAAGACAATTCTGCCTGAGGGAGCAGCGGCCTTGCCAGCCACTCTGGGGCCCGGTGAGCCTCCATTCACCTGGGGGGACCTGGCAGTGGCCCCCTGTTGTCCAGAGAGGGCACTAGCAAGGCCATCCTCAAGCTCTTGGTGCAGGATCAGGAAAACCTTTCCCAAGAGGTGGCTGCAAAGGAGGGTTATTTACTTTAAATGGGCCAAAAAGGAAAACGTATAAGGGATTTCAAACAGGTAAAGTTCTGTCTCAGGGAAGAGGCAGCAGTGTTGTTATGCGTGGTCCTAAGGTGGTAGAAGTTGGCTAGGGAAGGAGTCGTACAGAGGTAGACTTGACATCAAATAAAGAGGGGTTTCCTTCCTTCCTTCCTTTTTTAATTTATGTTTTTGAAGACAAGATATCTGCCCAGACTGGAGTGCGGTGGTGCTATTGAAACTCACTGCAGCCAGCCTCGACCTCCCAAGGTCAAGCAGTCCTCCCACCTCAGCCTCCTGAGTAGCTGGGACTACAGGTGTGCACCACCATTCCCAACTAATATTTTTCCCCACTTTTTGTAGAGATAGGGTTTCACATTGTTGCCCAGGCTGGTCTCGAACACCTGGGGTCAAGCAATTATCCCACCTTGGCTTCCCAAAGTACTGGGATTACAGGTGTGAGCCACCGTCCCTGGCCTAAAGAGGAGTTTTTTATTTTTATTTTTTTGAGACAGAGTCTTGCTCTTGTTGCCCAGGCTGGAGTGCAATGGCGCGATCTCTGCTCACTGCAACCTCTGCCTCCCAAGTTCAAGCAATTCTCCTGCCTCAGCCTCCCAAGTAGCTGGGATTACAGGCGCCCACCGCCATGCCCGAAAAATTTTTGTATTTTTAGTAGAGATGAGGTTTCACCATATTGGCCAGGCTGGTGTCGAACTCCTGACCTCAGGTGATCTGCCTGCCTCGGCCTCCCGAAGTGCTGGGATTACAGGCATGAGCCACTGCGCCCAGCCTAAAGAGTTTTCTAAAAAAGCTGCTCAAAGAGGGATTTAAACTGCTTCATGAGATAGTGATCTCTCCATCACTGGAGACATACAAGTGTAAAAGACTTCCAAAGGCTAGTTATATCAGAAACACATAGAAGAGAAAGGTGCAGTCAGCGAAACTCAAATGCTCCCAAACCAAACATACCATCTCTCTTCTCCCCTACTGAAAACAGCAATAAAACCCACTAGAATTAGCACCAAAGAAATACAATGCAAGCCACAAAAGTGAGCCACATATGTAATTTCAAATTTTCTAGTAGCCATATTAATAAAGTACCAAAAAGTGACATTAATTTTAATAATGTTTCATTTAACCCAATATGTCCAAAATATTTTCACTTCAACATATAATCAATATAAAAATAATTAATAAGATGTTTTACTTTTTTTTTGTGGTAAGTTTGAGATCTGTTGTACATTTATACTTATAGCACACTTCCATTTGGACTTGCCACATTTCAAGGGCTCAACTACCATGTGGCAGATATAATTGTGTCCCAGTATGCTTTCTCTTCATCTTCTATTGGAAATAGGAATCTCAATTTTTAGCTGCGTGTATGGCTGATCAGAATGAAGACTACATTTTTATGGAGGATGGTCTGAGCAATATTAAAATAGAAAAAAAAAAAAAGAAGAAACATAGAATTAAGAGAAATGAGGAATAAAGACTACAGTTTCCAGCCTCCCCAGGCAGCTAAGTGTGACTCACACAACTAAGTTGTGGCCAGTGAGAGGTAAGCAGAGTCACGTATGCAGTCTACAGTCTACAGGGACAGTCTTGAAGAGGAGAAGGCATGACCTTCTTCTCTTTCCTCTAGATATTCACTTTTCGATCTTTGCTGGAACCTGTCGCCTTATCAGACAAACTTCCCTGACATCACAGATCCATTAGCATCCCTCAACTCTGCCCATCATTCTCAAGCTATTTATCCATGTATGCTGCTAAATGTGTGGATCTTAGCCCCACTTGGTATTAATGTCTATGTCACCAAGTTGGTGGTTTTCAAACAGAAGTATGCATCAGATTCAGATTGCTGGGCTCCCACCCTGAGTTTCTGATTCAGTAGATCTGGGATGGAGGCCTGAAGATTTGCCTTCCTTTTTGCCTGCCTGCCTTCCTTCCTTCCTCCTGCCCTTCCTCTTTCTTTCTTTCTTTCTTTCTTTCTTTCTTTCTTTCTTTCTTTCTTTCTTTCTTTCTTTCTTTCTTCTTTCTTTCTCTCTTCTTCTTCTCTCTCTTCTCTCTCTTTCTCTCTTTCTTTCTTCTTTCTTTCTTTCTTTCTTTCTTTCTTTCTTTCTTTCTTTCTTTCTTTCTTTCTTTCTTTCTCTCTTTCTTTCTCTCTCTCTCTCTCTTTCTTTCTTTTTCTTTATTTAGAGACAGGGTCTTGCTATGTTGCCCTCACTGGTCTTGAACTCCAGGGCTCAATTGATCCACCCACCCCAGCTTCTAAAATGCCGGGATTACAGGCATGAGCCACCGCATCTGGTCTGAAGATTTGTATTTCTAAGTTCCCACGTAGTGCTGATGTTGATGGTCCAGAGACCACATTTTGAGAACCACTAGGCTTGGTGACTACTGGACTTTTCTGTTCAGGTCACTGCTGTCCCAGCACCTGAGACAATGTGTACCTGGTATCCTATAAATATATTTATGACTCGATTTACAAGTATTACCTCATTCAGTCGCTTTGAGGTAAGTACTGTTATTATCTAAATTTAACATGTGAGGAAACTGAGGGTCAGAGAGGTTAAGTGACTTGTCCAGGGGCACACAGCTGGAAAGGGGCAGGAGCAAGGATTCAAACATACATACGCTTGTCTATAGCCACAGACTGTACCCTTACTTGCCACACTCTTTCACTTCTAGCAGTCTGGGGCTCAGTGCAATCAGGCTACCAAGGAAGTTGAGGAGGAGGACCCGGCCTGTCCTAGCATCTCTGCAGAGTGCTGGAAGTACATGGTGGCAGAGTCCTGTCCCTGAAGGGAGCCCCGCTGCCATGGGAGCTTGCATCAGTCATATATAGGTGGCCACCAGGTGGCAGCATTGTTCTGACAGGAAGCCTCCTGCTGCCTTGGTGCCTTAGTTCTGATCTGGCTTTTGCCACCCCTGGTTCAGTGACCCTTAGCATATCCATTTCTTATGTGCCTCTGTTTCCTCATCTTTACAAAAGGAGGTTGCATCTCTGTGATCTGAGCCCTTGCAGCTGAGATACCGTGTAAAGGAGAAAGGTGCAGCCAGTGAAATTCAAATGCTCCCAAACCAAACCATATCTCTTCTCCCCTACTGAAAACAGCAAAACCCACCAGAATTAGCACCAAAGAAATATGATGCAAGCCACAAAAGTGAGCCACAGATGTAATTTCAAATTTTCCAGTAGCCATACTAATAAAGTATCACAAAGTGACATTAATTTTAATAATATATTTCATTTAATCCAACATGTTCGAAATATTTTCATTTCAATATATAATCAGTATAAAAATTATTAAGATGTTTTACTTTTTTGTGTTAAGTTTGAGATCCATTGTACTTTTTTTTTTTTTTTTTTGAGAAGGAGCCTCTCTGTCACTCAGGCTGGAGTGCAGTGGCGCGATCTTGTGTCACTGTAACCTCTACCTCCCGGGTTCAAGCAATTCTCCTACCTCAGCCTCCCAAGTAGCTGGGATTTACAGGTGCCCACCATCACGTCGGTGTAATTTTTGTATTTTTAGTAGAGATGGGGGTTTCACCATGTTGGGCAGGCTGGTCTCGAACTCCTGACCTCAGGTGATCCACCCGCCTCAGCCTCCCAAAGTGCTGGGATTACAGGCCACTGAGCCCGGCCTGTCCATTATATATTTACACTTATAGCACAAAACTTCCTTTTGGACTAGACACATTTCAAGGGCTCAACCACATGTGTAACTAGTGGCTGCCATGTTAGATAGCACAGCCTTAGATACAATGCCAAACGTTTATTGAGGTAGGTACTATGCTGAGTGTTTTACATGCATTCTCTCTTTTTTTTTTTTTTTTTTTTTTTTTTTTTTTGAGACAGTCTCACTCTGTCACCAAGGCAGGAGTGCAATGGCATGATCTCAGTTCACTGCAACCTTCGCTTCCTGGCTTCAAGCGAGATTGTCTCCCTTCAACCTCCCGAGTAGCCGGGAGTACAGGCATCTGCCATCACGCTGGCTAGTTTTCTGTGTTTTAGTAGAGATGGGGTTTCACCATATCGGCCAGACTGGTCTCGAACTCCTGACCTCGTGATCTGCCTGCCTCGACTTCCCAAAGTGCTGGGATTACAGGTGTGAGCCACCGCACCTGGCCACATTCTCTTAATCAATCTTCACAACATGCTATGAAGCAGGCAAGATTATTAGTAGTAGTAGTCCTGTTTGACAGATGAGAAAACTGAGGCTTACTTAGGGAGACTAAGTGCCTCAGTCAAGATCACACAGCAAGTAAGTGGAAGAGTCTGGATTTGAACTTAGCTCTGTCTGGCTCCAAAGTCCGGGCCCTTCATCATGACATCATCTTGCCCTGATGGCAGATGCTTAGGGTGTACAGTCAAAGAGGCCCACTGACAAGGATTCCAAATCCATGTAATGCAAATTCCTGGGAGCAAACAATCAGGCCTGTCAGGGCAGGAGGTGAGGCCTTGAAGCTACATTCTCCCACCCCCCACAGTTGTGTGTCTGGCAAAGTTGAGCTTGCCTGGCAAACAACCAGTGACTCTGACAAGAAGAAACCATGATCTTGGGGAAATTATGTTTGCATGATGAAAAATGGAACTTGCAAAAAGAAAATCTGGCATCAAGTGGCCGGGTGCAGTGGCTCACGCCTGTAATTTCAGCACTTTGGGTGACCAAGGCAGGCGGATCACTTGAGGTCAGGAGTTCAAGACCAGCCTGGCCAACTTGGTGAAACCCTGTCTCTACTAAAAACACACACACATGCAATTAGTTGGACGTGGTGGCAGTCACCTGTAATCTCAGCTACTTGGGAGGCTGAGGCAGGAGAATTGCTCAAACCCAGGAGATGGAGATTGTAGTGAGCTGAGATGGAGTCGCTACACTCCAGCCTGGATGATGGAGCAAGACTCTGTCTCTTTTTTTTTTTTTTTTTTTTTTTTGAGACGGAGTCTTGCTCTGTCTCCCAGGCTGGAGTGCAGTGGCCGGATCTCAGCTCACTGCAAATTCCTCCTCCCGGGTTTACGCCATTCTCTCGCCTCAGCCTCCCAAGTAGCTGGGACTACATCGCCCGGCTAAGTTTTTGTATTTCTTTAGTAGAGACGGGGTTTCACCGTGTTAGCCAGGATGGTCTCGATCTCCTGACCTCGTGATCCGCCCGTCTCGGCCTCCCAAAGTGCTGGGATTACAGGCTTGAGCCACCGCGCCCGGCCAAGACTCTGTCTCAAAAAAGAAAAAGAAAAATTGAGAAATGCAGAACAATAGGAATAACCTGCAGGTGAGTGCAAAAGAGGTTAGAATTCCAAGGGATAGGGCTAGACCTAAAGTATGGAAATTACAGGAAGGCAAGTCGTGGTGCGACTTTAGGGAAAATAGCACTAACTATACTAACAATGTTATACAGCTGAAATTTATTAAGCACTTATTAAGCAACTTAAATGTAGTAGCTTATTGACCAGGTGAGGTGGCTCATGCCTGTAATCCCAGCGCATTGGGAGGCCAAGGCGGGTGGGTCACCTAAAGTCAGGAGTTCGAGACCAGCCTGGCCAAAATAGTGAATCCCAGTCGCTACTAAAAATACAAAATTAGCCAGGCATGGTGGTGCACACCTGTAGTCCTAGCTACTCGGGAGGCTGAGGCAGGAGAATCACTAGAACCCAGGAGGCGGAGGTTGCAGTGAGCCAAGATCACGCCACTGCACTCCAGCCTGGGTGACAGAGTGAGACTGTCACAAAAAATTTTTAAAAAGTAGCAGCTTATTTAATTCTCATACAGTAGTAAGGAGCACGCAAGTAGACCATCAGAGAGGTAACGAAGTAGATGCTGCTATTATTGCCCGTTTTGTTTTTGTTTTTTTAGAGACAGGGTCTTGCTCTGTTGTCCAGGCTGGAGTGCAGTGGTGTGATCATGGCTCACTGCAGCCTCAAACTCCTGAGACCATCAGAGATGTGAGGAAGTAGGTATTGCTATTATTACTTTTTTTCTTTTTTCTTTTTTTTGAGACAGAGTTTTTCTCTTGTTGCCCAAGCTGGAGTGCATTGGCACCATCTCAACTCACTGTAACCTCCACCTCTCGGGTTCAAGCAATTCTCCTGCCTCAGCCTCCCAAGGAGCTGGGATTTACAGGCATCTGCCACCTTGCCCAGCTAATTTTTGTACTTTTAGTAGAGACAGGGTTTCACCATGTTGGCTAGGTTGGTCTCGAACTCTTGACTTCAAGTGATCCACCCACCCCCAGCCTCCCAAAGTGCTGGGATTACAAGCGTGAGCCACCACACTTGGCCTGCCTCTTTTGGTTTTGTTTTTTAGAGATAGGGTCTTGTTCTGTTGCCCAGGCTGGAGTGCAGTGGTGCGATCATGGCTCACTGCAGCCTCAAACTCCGAGGTTCAAGTGATCCTCCTGCCTTAGCTTTCAGAGTAGCTAGAACTACAGGCACACATCACCATGCCTGGCTAATTAAATATTTTTTTTGTTTTTAAGAGATGGGCGTCACCCTATGGTGCCCAGGCTAGTCTTGAACTCCTGGGCTCAAGGCAATCCTCCTTCCTTGGCCTCCCAAATTATTGGAATAAGAGGGATGGACGACTGTACCAGGCTGTTATTACCATTTTACAGGTGAGGAAACTGAAGCCCAGGATGCTAGTAGGCGGCAGAATTGAGATGCAGCCAAAGCAACTTGGATCAGAGTCTGTGCCGTGGGTTGTCACGCAAGCCCACTGCCTAGAATGGGCTGCTCATGGAGATAGTGAGCTTTCTATCTCTAGAGGCATGTAAGTAGACCATCAGGCATGTGAGGAAATGCTCAAAAAGCATCTTTCCTGGGTAGGACGGAAGCCTGGAGGACTGATATTAAGTTTGTCTCAAAAGTACCAGAGGTAGGAATTGCCCATAGGAAACAATGATTGGGAAGGAATCCCATCTGCCTGCCTAATCCATCCCCTTGGGAATAGGGATTGCAAGTGACCTGACCCTATTACTGCTTGAAGTAAGAAGCCTGTGGGAAGCAGTATGACATGGGGATTGAGAGGACGTGCTCTGGAGACAGCTCAGACCTGGCTTCAAATCCTGGCTTTGCCACTTACTAGCACTCAGCTGGTGCTTATGCGGCTCATTTAATCCCCTGAAACTCACAGGGCTTGTTGTGACAATAAAATGAGAAGCCACATGGGAATAATTTATACTCAATCAAAGAGGTGAGGCTCAGGAGGCAGGGCCTTTGTGGGATTCGAAAGTTTCACTTTCCCTTCAAACCCAGTGGATATGAACTGCAGTGGCAGCATTAACCAGAGAGCCTGGGCTGCGCAGGGCCACTCACTGACTGGCTGACTGACACAGGATTTCCCTACGTTTCCTAGGCTGCTCTCGAACTCCTGGGCTCCAGTGATTCTCCTGCCTCGGCCTCCCATAGTGCTGGGATTACAGGCATGAGCCACTGCACCCGGCCTGGATCCCTCCTTTGTTGCCTCCCCTCGTCAGCATCATTGGCTCTCCCTCCCCATGGAGTCACTCCCTCTGCAGACAAGCATGCTCACACCCGGGGCCGCATCTTGTCCAGCCACTGCCTCACCTCCTGCCCCTGCTCCCAGTGCTGCTCCACCCACCCTCAAGCAGTTCACAAGCCTGCTCTTGTCAGCGTCGCCGGTGACCTCACATGCCCAAGTCCACCGGGCTTTCCTCTGCGCTTGTCTGACTCGTCCTCTCAGCGGTATTCAACACAGTTGTCCACACCGTCCTTCAAGTCTTTCCTGGGACTATGATGGCCCCTCTCCTAGGTTTCCTTCCACCTCTCTGCCCTTCCTCCTTACTGATCAGAGCTGCTCCTCCATCCACACTCTTAAGTTTTGGGGCACGTTGATAACCCACAAATGTACATGTTCATTTCTCTCTTTAGGAAGTTTCAGGCTGCATCCTCAGCCACTTACTTGGTGTCTACAGATGAGTGCCACAGCAGAAGACAGCCAGAAGAAAACTGATTTCTACCTGCTCCAGAAGGTGTTCTGCCATCTCCCCATCTCAGTGGAGGCCACCACCATGCCTTGTGCAGGCCCAAGCCTGGGCACTACCTTCACCTTCTTCTCCCTTCCTCCCCCAGCAAATCCTGACACTTCTACCTTCAAGACAGCTGTGGAATCTGCCCCCTTCTTCTTCTCCACCACCACTTGAAGTCACCACTATCTCTAAACCACTTGGGCCCCTCTCTAGTCTCCCGGTCCCATTCCTGCCCCCCACCCCCCCCCTCCCTTTTTTTTCTTTTGAGATGGAGTCTTGCTCTTGTCGCCCAGCCTGGAGTGCAATGGTGTGGTCTCTGCTCACTGCAACCTCCGCCTCCTGGGTTCAAGCAATTCTCCTGCTTCAGCCTCCCGAGTAGCTGGGATTACAGATGTGCACCACCATGACGGGCTAATTTTTGTATTTTTAGTAGATATCGGGTTTCACCATGTTGGCCAGGCTGGTCTCGAACTCCCAAGTGATCTGCCCTCCTCCACCTCCCAAAGTGCTGGGATTACAGGTGTGAGCCACCGTGCCTGGCCTCTTGCCCCCATAAATCTGTGTGCTACACATAATTTTCAAATATAAACCAGACCCAGCACCTCCCGCCTGGCCCTCTGAGGGCTACCCATTGTTCTCGGAATAATCCCCAAGAGACTACTACCAGAGTATACAACCTGGTCCCAGCCTGTCTCTTCAGCTGAAACGCCTCTCCCCGCTCATCAGACGCACTGCACTCTTTCTGTTCCTCAAATGAGCTAATGCCTTCCTGCTTTTATGAATGACATCATCTTCTTTACCACCCAAACGTAAAAGCTCCGTGAAACCTTGGTCCCACCCTTCCCATACACAGTCTGGCCCGGGGTGTGTGGCCTTCTCCTGACCTCCACAGCCCCCAGCAGGCCTTGCCTCTCCAGCTTGACTTTCCACAGCCTCTTGACTGGGCTGCTTGACTCCAGCTGTGACCTGACCCCAGTCCCAGATGGACTCTTGACCCTAAGTCCAACATCAGTCCTCAGTAGCGTGGCCTCTAACACTTAAATCCTGCACAGACCGACTGAGCCCCAACCCCACTACAGACCAACCCCACCAGAGACCAAACCCCACCAGAGACCAACCCCACCAGAGACCAACCCCGCCAGAGACCAACCCCGCCAGAGACCAACCTCGCCAGAGACCAACCCCACCAGAGACCAACCCCCACCAGAGACCAGCCCCACCAGAGACCAAACCCCACCAGAGACCAACCCCACCAGAGACCAACCCCCACCAGAGACCAACCCCGCCAGAGACCAACCCCACCAGAGATCAACCCCACCAGAGACCAACCCCGCCAGAGACCAAACCCCACCAGAGACCAACCCCGCCAGAGACCAACCCCACCAGAGACCAACCCCGCCAGAGACCAACCCCCACCAGGGACCAGGACTTAGCCCTTGCCAGGTGTCTCCCAATGCCTCTAGGTCCCAGCTCCTAGTCCAGATCTATGCCTGGCCCATAACTGGCACTTAACAAATATTTGTGGAATGAATGGATCTTCACGGGAGGACTCGTCTCCGTCAGCCGCACTACAGCCATCACAGGTCCAAAGGCTGCGCTACTTAGCCACCTGCCAGATGGTATTTGCCCTGGGAGAAGAGTGGGAAGTCCCGGATCCTGAATTGGTGGTAGAACATATGACCCTGGGCAAATCATAACCCTTTCCTGAGCTCCACTGACCCTTCAGTAAGATGGGTGTAAGCAGAGTCACTCAGGTCCTTCTCCTGGAAGCCCTGTAACCACACTCAGGGCCTTTTGTTTCCAAGCATTTCCTCACCCAGTGTCCCCACCGACCTTCACAGCAGCCCACCAGGCATGGGGATGATCTGCCCATCCTGTACAGATCCCCTGAGCAGCAGCCCAAGCCGCCCTTTCACAGCACGAGTCAGGAGACGACACTCCTCTGCTCAGAGCCTTCCCACGGCTCCTGGCTTCACTCGGTGTAAAGCCAAAGTCCAGTGGGTGTCTGCAGGATCTGGCTGCACACCTTGTGACCTCCCGTCGCTCCCTCTCCCTCTCCCTCTCAGTCACTCCACCCCAGCAATGCTGGCCTTCTTGCAGTTTGTCAACCAGGCCAGGCACATTCCCACCATGGGACCTCTGCTCTGGCTGTGATTTCTGCCCGGCTGTGGGCTTGGTGAACTTCCTCCCCTCCTTCAGGCCTGTGCTCAAATCTCACCTTGTCAATGAGGCCCATCCCAACGCCCTATCAAAGACTACAACCTGCCCTCAGCCCTGCGTCTCCAGAAACAACTTTCCTTTCCTCCATAACACTTACCACTCTAACAAAAATAAAATTTCTGACCTGTTTCCTGCCCCTGGAATGTAAACTCCACACGGATGGGGAAACTTGTCTGCCTTGTTCATCCATACATCCCAAGCTCCCAGAACAGTGCCTGGCATAAAATATTCAATAAATAACTGCTGAACAAGTGAGAGAAGGGATGATGTATACTTGCCTGGGGCACATATGGAAGGTATAGGACTAGAGCCCAGGCCTGCTCCCTCCCCACAAAGAGTCCTCTTTCCAGCCCCTTATTCATGGCCAAGGTGTATTGGAGTCCAAGAGGCCCCACACAAGATGGGTGGACTGGGCCATGTGGGCTGGTGGGCAGGGCTGTGTGCACACCACCTGCCTGCTTCTTGAGGCAGTTCATCAGGGACTCGGGGACCAAGAAGGAGAATGGGGAAGGGGAGGTCTCAGGGACTCCACACGCCCGGTTCACCCAGGGTGAACTGGTAGGAACTCACACCTCTGGGGCCTAGAATGTCCAGACCAAGAGAGGGCAGGCATCTTAGGCAGTCAGTCACTCAGACTAGCTCAGGGGTGACACCAGGGATGAGACCCACAAGATGAGACCCCCAGAAAAGTCCAGAGAGGGAGGATGAGGCTCCCTCTGGCTCTGTTGAGCAGCTCCAAATCTCTGCACATGCAGAGGGTCCCAGATTCAGATTGAACACGTTTATGGAAAAGAAAATATCGCTGAGCTCTCTGACATGTATTGCATGCTGTCTCTATGTCAGCCATGTGTGTATTACTTCACTCAATCCTTTTGCAACCCAATGAGATGGGTTCTATTATCATACCCATTTTATAGGTGAGGAAACTGAGGCACAAAGGATTTAAGTAACTTGCTCAAAATCATACATCTGGTAAATGGTGGACTTGGATTTTTTTTCCTATGAAAATAGAAAACTGGCAGTGGCTCATATCTGTAATCCCAGCACTTTGGGAGGCTGAGGTGGGTAGATCACTTGAGGTCAGGAGTTCAAGACCAGCCTGGCCAACATGGTAAAACTCCATCTCTATGAAAAAAAAAATTATCCAAGCATGGTGATGGGCACCTATAATCCCAGCTACTTGGGAGGCTGAGGCAATAGAATCACTTGAACCTGGGAGGCGGAGGTTGCAGCGAGCCAAGATCACGCCACTGCACTTCAGCCTGGGCCACAGAGCAAGACTCCATAAAAAAACCAAAAAAAACAAAAAAACAAAAAAACCCCACAAAACTGAAAAACAAAATGGAAAACTTTTGATAAAGTACTGAGACATTTTGAAGAGGATTAAAGCACACATTATGGGCTGGGCGATTAAAGCACACATTATGGGGACCATAATGTAATCCCAGCACGTTGGGAGGCCAAGATGGGTGGATCACCTGAGGTCAGGAGTTTGAGACCAACCTGACCAACATGGAGAAACCCGTCTCTACTAAAAATACAAAATTAGCCGGGCGTGGGGTGGCGCATGCCTGTAATTCCAGCTACTCAGGAGGCGGAGGCAGGAGAATCGCTTGAACCCGGGAGGTGGAGGTTGCGGTGAGCCGAGATCACACCATTGCACTCCAGCCTGGGCGACAAGAGCGAAACTCTGTCTCAAAAAAAAAAAAAAAAAAAAAAAAAAGACAAAAAACAACAAAAAACCACACACACATTGTGTGTCTAGGCTGTAAAAGAGCCCATTGTCCCCCAGTTGTCAATATAACCGCAATGGGAATGAACAATGCCTTCTTGGCAGTGAGGACAATTCCTGTACAAAGGAAACTGAGTTTGTATATAATTGACTTAAAATTTTTTCTAACCATTTATTATGAAAAAATTTAACATACAGAAAAGTTGATCAGATACCCACCACTCAGCTTCAACTACTATTAATTTCACTTCTCTCTCCATGTTTTATTTTATTATTATTATCATTTTGTTTTGTTATTTTGGAGACAGGGTCTTCTCCTGTCACCAAGGCTGAATGAAATGCAGTGGCACAACACAGCTCATTGCAGCCTCAACCTCCTGGGCTAAGTGATCCTCCCACCTCAGCCTCCCAAGTAGCTAGGACCACAGATACATACCACCATGCCCGGTGAATTTTTTTTTTTTTTTTAACATTTTTTTGTAGAGATGGGGTCTTTCCATGTTGCCCAGGCTGGTCTCGAACTCCTAGGCTCAAGGGATCCTCCCATCTCAGCCTTCCAAAGTGTTGAAACTACAGATGTGAGCCAGTGTCTGATCTTTTACTTTTATTTTTATTTATTATTATTTTTTGAGACACGGTCTCACTTTGCCACCCAGGCTGGAGTGCAGTGGCATGATCTTGGCTCACTGCAGCCTCAACCTCCTGGGATCAAGCAATCCTCCTGCCTCAGCCCCCCAAATAGTTGGGACTACAGGCACGTGCTACCATGTCTGGCTTATCTTTTGTAGAGACGATGTTTCGCCATGTGGCACAGGCTGGTCTCGAACTCCTGAGCTCAAGCAATCTGCCTGCCTTGATCTCCCAAAGTGATAGAACTACAGGCATGAGCCACCATGCCTGGGTCTTTATTTTTAGTTTTTTGAAACAGGGTCTCTGTTACCCAGGCTGGAGTGCAGTGGTGTGATCACGGCTCACTGCAGCCTTGATCTCCTGGGCTCAAGCCATCTGCCCATCTCAGCCTCTCAAGTAGCTGAAACTACAATTGTGTGCCACCAGGCCCAGATAATAATTTTAAAAAAAATTTTGTGGAGATGGAGTCTCACTATGTCGCCCAGGTTGGTCTTGAACTCCTAGGCTCAAGCAATCCTTCTGCCTTGGCCTCCCCATGTGCTGGGATTACAAATGTGAGCCACTGCATCTGGCCTTTATTTTTATCTTTGAGAGAGTTTTGCTGTGTCACCCAGGCTGGAGTGCCGTGGCATGAACACAGCTCACTGCAACCTCGAACTCCTGGGCTCCAGCGATCCTCCTGCCTCAGCTTCCTGAGTAGCTAGGATTACTACTATGCCTGGCTAATTAAAAAAAAAAAAAAAAATTAAGAGACAAGGTCTCTCTATACTGCCCAGACTAGTCTTAAACTCCTGGCCTCAAGCTGACTTCCCAAGCAATCCTCCCACCTCAACTTCCCAAAGTGTTGAAATTACAGGCGTGAGCCACACCCTTCCACTCTCTCTCTTTTCCTAACAACGTGAAAATAAGTTCAAACATCATGTCATGTTACCTCCAAGTATTTCAGCCTTCATCTCCTAAAAAAATTCTCCCACCAGACTAAAACTTCATTATCATACTTAAGAAGAGCAATAACAATTTCCAAATGTCATCTGATATTCAAATTTCTCCAGCTTCTAAAAAAATCTTTTATATATATATTTTTCCAAATCGTACATCTTGCAAATATTTACAAATTGCATTTGGTTTATTGTTTTTTACATCTTTTAAAATGCAGATCCCAGTGTATCTACACACACATACCTTTTTTTGTGACATTGATTATTTGGAGAAGGCAGGTGTCACATTTTTTTTTTTTTTTTTTGAGACAGAGTCTTGCTCTGTCACCCAGGCTGGAGTGCAGTGGCGCGATCTCAGCTCACTGCAACCTCTGCCTCTCTGGTTCAAGCAATTCTCCTGCCTCAGCCTCCTGAGTAGCTGGGACTACAGGTGCACGCTGCCATGGCCGGCTAGTTTTTTGTATTTTAGTAGGGACGGGGTTTCACTGTGTTTCCCAGGCTGGTCTCGAACTCCTGGCTCAGGCAATCCACCCACCTCAGCCTCCCAAGATCAGCCTAGTCAACATGGTGAAACCCCATCTCTATTATAAACACAAAGAGATTAACTGAGCATGGGCACGAACCTGTAGTCCCAGCTACTCAGGAGACTGAGGCAGGAGAATCACTTCAACCCAGGAGGCAGAGGCTGCAGTGAGCCAAGATTGCTCCACTGCACTCCAGCCTGGGCTACAGAGTGGACTCCGTCTCAAACAAACAAAAAAATAAAAATAAAAAGAATCAAATAGTTCTACAAGATTTGCTGTAAAAAGAGTAGCAGATCTTCACCATCCTCTTTACACCACTTTCCAACAAAAAAAATTTTTTTCCATCTCCGTCCCCAACGCAATTTAAAACTTTTTCAGCTGGGCACGGTGGCTCACGCCTGTAATCCCAGCACTTTGGGAGGCCGAGGCAGATGGATCACCTGAGGTCAGGAGTTCGAGACCAGCCTGGCCAACATTGTGAAACCCCCATCTCTACTAAAAAAAAAACACACACACACACACAAAAATTAGCCAGTGGTGGTGGCAGGCACCTGTAATCCCACCTACTTGGGAGGTGGAGGCAGGAGAATCACCTGAACATGAGGCAGAGGTTGCAGTGAGCCAAGATCACACCACTGCGCTCCAGCCAGAGCAAGCCTCCGTCTCAAAAAAAAAAAAAGAAAGAAATCTAAAGTCATTCTGATTCCTAATCTTCTGATTCCTAATCCTATGTATTTGTCTTGATTTTTCCTTTCTGGAAAATTGCAGAATCTTCTCTTTGTTCTTATTTGGCTGAAACTTCACAACAGCATGTCTTGCTGTGAAATTGCTTTCACACCTTGTCCTCAGTGCTCACTGGGCCTTTTCGGTTTGGAAATTCATGTCCTTGAGTTCTGGAAAATATATTGACTTATTTCACTGATGATTTCTTCCCCTCTATATTTTCTGTTCTCTATTTCTGGAACTTGGTATTTGGCTGTTGGGCCTCCTGGACTGGTGTTTAATTCTCTTATCTTTTCTGTCTGATTTTTAAATTTATCTTTGTGGTCTACACTTTGGGAGGTTTTATAAAAACACTTTATCTTCCATCTATTGGTTGTTTAATATCTTCCCTCAGATTTTAAATCTTCAAGAGCTGTGTTTTGTTCTTCTGTACTACTTAAACTTTTATAGCATCCTATTCTTGTTTCATGGGCACAGTGTTGTCCTTCTTCTCCCTAGGGCTATTAATGACAGTTCATTTCCTCCACAGTGCTTTTTTTTCTTTTTCCTGTGTGATTGTTTTGTTCACTCTCTTTTATGTTAAGGGCTTTCTTTAGATGTGCCATGATTCTGGGTTATCTAAAAAACCTGATTGTCTAAGACAACTGTGACCCATGAGTAGGGTTTATCTGCCGAGGGCTTCCTATAGGGTATTCTGGCTGGGCTGTTTCATCAGGAAACTCCCAGTGTCACAGTCCTGAGGTCTTTTGTTCCTGGGATGGTCATGCTCCACAGAGAAGTATTTTCCAGGCTGTGGCTTGGGTGAAGGCCTGGCCTTCACATTGTGGGCAGGGGAGAACACTGGGCCTCTCAGCTTCAGTACCAGGCTCACGTTCTCCACTGTGTCTGGGAAAGACACTTGCAGTTTTCCCTCAAGGAAGGGGATGGAAGGCACTCGGAGAGGGAGAGGGCGTGGGTATTTCACTACCTTAGAAACAGATTTCCGAACTACCCTCCTCTTTTTAGCCCCACCTCTACTCACCACCCGGGTACCCGACATACCAGTTCCTGAGTCTGTTCTGACACATAACTAGGTGGCTTCTCAGCTTTTCTAGCTGCAGGTTTGGGATGCAGTTTTTGGGGTGTCCACTAAGGGACTTAACACTTGCTCACCTGCTTTCCTGCTTCTAAAATTCTATTGTTTTCTCATCTCCTGTTCTCTTTGTTCTTGTAGATTTACACTTAAAACAACCTGTGGTCATGTTAGTGACAAAAGCAAAGTGAGAGAGGAAGCAAAAGTAAATGTGTGCTCTTTCCATCATTAAAATCTTCAAAAAATGAGATCTAATTCATGTACCATAACTTTCACCCTTTAAAAATGGTGTAATTCAATGACTTTTTGTATATCCACAAAGTTGTGCAACCATCGTCACTATCTATTCTAGAATATTTTCATCACCCAAAAGGAAGCCCCATACCTGTTAGCAACCACTCCCCCTCCTTTCTTCCCCACAGCCCCCAGCAACCCCTGATCTGTATTTTGTCTCTATGGATTTGCCTATTTTGGGCATTTCTCATAAATGGAATCATACAATGTATGGCCTTTCGTGTCTGGCTTTTTTCACTTGGCATAATGTTTTCAAGGTTCCTCCAGGTTGTGGTATGAATCAGTACTTCGTTATTTTTTAAAGTAATAGTTTTATTGAGTATTCATTCCTCTTTATGGCAGAATACTATTTCTTTGTATGGATACACCACATTTTGTTTACCCATTCATCAATTGAATATTTGGGTTGTTTCTACTTTTTTGATATTATGAATAATGGCCCTATTGCCCTATGAACATTCATTTGTGGGCAAATTTTTGTGTGGATATAAGACATCATTTGTCTGACTATGCAGAAAATAGCTTAATAAATATTTGAGCCAGGCACGGTGGCTCACGCCTGTAATCCCAGCACTTTGGGAGGCCGAGGCAGGTGGATCACGAGGTCTGGAGATCAAGACCATGGTGAAACCCCGTCTCTACTAAAAATACAAAAAAAAAAAAAAAAAAAAAAAAAAAAAATTAGCCGGGCGCAGTGGTGGTCATCTGTAGTCCCAGCTACTCAGGAGGCTGAGGCTGGAGAATGGCATGAACCCGGGAGGTGGAGCTTGCAGTGAGCCGAGATCGCGCCACTGCACTCCAGCCTGGGGTGACAGAGTGAGACTCCATCTCAAAAAGAAAAAAGAAAAAAGAAAAACAAAGGTGGGACATCTTGAAGTGGGGGTCCACAGGTCATGGGTGGATTTAAAGATTTTCTCATTTGTCATTGGTTAAGGACATGAACCTTTGTCTAAACATTTGGGGTCAGAAAAAATGAATGTTAGCTCTGGCCTGTGTGCATGACCTCTTCCAGGCCCCTCAGAAAGAAATTTATTTATTTTTAATTTTTAAAATTTATTATTTGTTGAGACAGGGGCTCGCTTTGTCACCCAGACTGGAGTTTAGTGGAGCAATCAGTGCTCACTGCAGCCTCAAACTCTTGGGCTCAAGTGATCCTTCTGCCTCAGTCTCCCATCTAGCTGGGACCACAGATATGTGCTGCCACACCTGGCTAATTAAATTTTGTTTTGTTTTGTTTTTGTAGAAATGGAGGTCGTGCTTTGTTGCCCAGGCTGGTCTTGAACTTTCTGGCCTCAAGCAATCCTTCCACCTTGGCCTCCCAAAGTGCTGAGGTTACAGGTGTGAGAGGAAGAAATTTAGTGCAAAGACTGGTGGTTAGAGTTTATTCCTCTGCTCCCCCTTGTCTGAGATCTATGTGCCAGTGGATGTGTTTGGTGGGGGTCTGGGTTTATGAAAAGCAATGAAAGGACATAAGTTAAGATGTTATCTTTAGTTTTTATAGGGAGCCAAATACACCGTGATTCTAACTGTTTTGGCTATCGTCTTAAGTTAGTATTACATTTTTGTTTATCAGCTTGCTCATTTACTTCTCAAGGCTAGCTAGGTGCCTGAAATACTTTTGAAGAAACTTAGTTTCTTTTTCTTTTCTTTTCTGTTCTTTTTTTTTTTTTTTTTTCTCTTTAGAGGTGGTCTTACTCTGTCACCCAAGCTGCAGTACAGTGGCATCACTGCACCTCACTGCAGCCTGGACACTCAAGCCTCCAGGGATCCTCCTGCCTCAGCCTCCTGAGTAGCTGGGACTACAGACACATGCCACCACGCCTGGCTAATTTTAGAAAATTTTTTGTGGAGATGGGGTCTCACTATGTTGCCCAGGCTGGTCTTGAACTCCTGGCCTCAAGCGATCCTCCCACCCTGGACCTGTTAAGTGTTGGTATTACAGGTGTGAGCCACCATTTCTGGCCTATATTTTTCTCTGTTTTTATGTTGGTGGGGTGCTTGGCCAGCCCCTAAGAAGGCCCCTGCTCTGTCTTACAGCTATTTGAAACTGTATATTATTGTTAACTATAGCCATCCCACAGGGGTATAGAACAAACTTAGCCTTTCTATTTAGGTGCAATTTTGTATCCTTTTGCATCCCCATCCCTCCCTTCCCCCTACCCTTCGCAGCCTCTAGTATCCTCTGTTCTACTTTTCACTTCTATAAGTTGAACTTATTTTAGCTTCCACATATGAGTTAGAACATTCTGTGTTTAACTTTCTGTTCCTGGCTTATTTCACTTACAAAATGTCTCCAGTTCCATCCAGTTTCATATCTTCAGCATCTTCTATGGTGTGAGGCTCTGGCTAAATGCTTATTTAGTCTAACAGCTCTGCGAGGCTAGTATTACCATCCCTACATTACAAAGCAGAAAGCAAAATCAGAAAGGTTGAGGGGCCAGGCATGGTGGCTCACGCCTGTAATCCCAGCACTTTGGGAGGCTGAGGCGGGTGGATCACGAGGTCAGGAGATTGAGACCATCCTGGCTAACACAGTGAAACACCGTCTCTACTAAAAATACAAAAAATTAGCCAGGGGTGGTAGCGGGCACCTATAGTCCCAGCTACTCGGGAGGCTGAGGCAGGAGGATGGTGTGAATCTGGGAGGTGGAGCTTGCAGTGAGCCGAGATCATGCCACTGTACTCCAGCTTGGGCAACAGAGCGAGACTCCGTCTTAAAAAAAGAAAGAAAGAAAGAAAGAAAGGTTGAGGGACTGGCTCAGGGACTCACATGCCTAGGATGTTTCTGACTTGGGATTTGAACTCAGGTCTGGCCACGTCAAAGGCTATGTCTGCTCTTCTCTCTCCTCCCAAAATACATATACTATCTCCTTTGACTCTTGAAATCCAAGTCTCATTGAACCTTCGAACCACAGTCTTAATTTACAAAAAAAGTCTATTAATGCAAATTGTAAAGCACACGCAATACATAAAGATTAATAAAACAGGCCAGGCGTGGTGGCTCAAGCCTGTAATCCCAGCACTTTGGGAGGCCGAGACGGGTGGATCACGAGGTCGGGAGATCAAGACCATCCTGGCTAACAAGGTGAAACCCCATCTCTACTACTAAAAAATACAAAAACAGAAACTAGCCAGGCGAGGTGGCGGGCGCCTGTAGTCCCAGCTACTCGGGAGGCTGAGGCAGGAGAATGGCGTAAACCCAGGAGGCGGAGCTTACAGTGAGCTGAGATCCGGCCACTGCACTCCAGCCTGGGCGACAGAGCGAGACTCCGTCTCAAAAAAAAAAAAAAAAAAAAAAAAGATTAATAAAACAAATACGGCATATGAAAGGAAACTTGTTTTGTTACACTCACAGCACTTCTGACACCAAATGTGTGGATTTTTTCTACACCAAAAACCAATGTTCTGACTCTCTGGACACCAGCTGGGCATCCTACAATTCAATTCCATTCAGACACTATCTGCCTGGGGTTAGCATCTGAACCCATAGGTTGAGGGCTCAGTCAGACAAGACCCATCCACTTCAGATGCCAATCCTAAGTCCTGGGCCTCCAGTACTTCTGATGACTTGGGTACAAATTGGGAGTTCCCACAACTCCCTCTTCATACTTGACAAATGGCTATAATGGCTCACAGAACTGAGAAGCACTTTACTTACTATGACCAGTTTATTATAAAGGATACAGATGAGCAGCTGATGAAGAGGTCCATAGCGTATGGCGAGCGGGAGGGGTCCTGAACACAGGAGCCTCTCTGTCCCTGTCCTTGTGGAGTTGGGGTGCACCACCCTCCTGGCACATGGATGTGTTCAGACGTCTACTTGAAAGCTCTCCAAACCTAGTTGTTTGGGATTTTTATGCAAGTTCCATTATGTAGACATGGTTGGTTACATCACGGATTGAGCTCAACCTCCAACCCCTCTCTCCTCTCTGGAAGTTGGGGTGGGGTGAGTGGGGATGAGGTCTGAAAGTCCCAACCCTCTCCTCACACGGCACCCAGCCCCCATCTGAAGCAAACTAGGGCCTTTCAGTCACCAGCATTTCCTGAATATATAAAAAAAGACATTGTTCTCACTCTGGGGATACTTTTTATTTGAGACGGAGTCTCGCTCTGTTGCCCAGGCTGAAGTGCAGTGGCGCCATCTCACACCTCTGCCTCCAGGGTTCAAGCGATTCTCCTGCCTCAGCTTCTCGAGTAGCTGTGACTACAGGCACACACCAACATGTCCGGCTAATTTTTGTGTTTTTAGTAGTGGGCTTTCACTATGTTGGCCAGGCTGGTCTCGAGCTCCTGACCTCGTGATACATCCACCTCGACCTCCCAAAGTGCTGGGATTACAGGCGTAAGCCACTGTGTCTGGTCTTTTTTTTTGTTTGTTTGCTTGTTTCTGTTTTTGAGACAGAGTCTTGCTCTGTCACCCAGGCTGGAGTGCAGGGGTGCGTTCTTGGCTCATTGCAGCCTCCGCCTCCCAGGTTCAAGCAATTCCCCTGCCTCAGCCTCCCAAGTAGCTGGGATTACAGGCGTGTGCCACCACACCTGGCTAATTTTTATATTTTTTGTAGAGACAGGGTTTCACCATGTTGGCCAGGCAAGTCTTGAACTCCTGACCTCAAGTGATCCTCCCCCCCTCAGCCTCCCAAAGTGCTGGGATTACAGGTGTGAGCCACCACACCCAGCCTTATTCTGGAGATTCTATGGTTCTTAGTGGTCCTTGAGTCAGGAACCAGGGACAGAGACCAGAGACGTTTTTCACTATGTCACAGCGCAGGAGCCTTGTCAACACAGTCCCATTCCTCCAGGCACCCTTTCCCAGGCCCTCTTGCCTCCCAGCACAGGCCCCCGTTCTCCTGGATCTGAACCACACAAGGAGGCAGAGGGGTAGAGTGGTTAAATTTGCAGGCTCCACCACTTTCTGGAGGTGTGATCCTGGACAAGAGCCCCCGTGTCCCTATCTGTCAATGGAGATGATGAAACCCTCCTCAAAGGGCCTCCGTAAAGATCACAGGAAACAAAGCATGGACAACGTGCCTGGCACGAAGGAAACCTTAGTGAGTGGAGGCAAGTCTGAGTGCTGGAGCCTTAAAACCATGGACTGTCAGGTTTGAAGGAAACCCAAATATTCCTCTTTAAAGCCCTGCGGATTTTAGTTAAAGGTAAAAGGTTAAAACCCAGGAGTACCCTCTGCCCCTCCTCTCTGCCTTGATCAGTTCAGAAGCAGAGCTCAGAGGATCCTGGATCAGACTTGACTCTTTCCACACGCTTATCTTCCTACACTTCCAGCCCTTTGGAACCCTGAAGATATCCTCTTCTCTGTCCTGTCACTCTATGGGACTTATGGCTCTTTGTTAAAATACTATTTAAGCAAGGCCCCTAAACCACTGCCTTGAGAGAGAAATACTTCTCAACTGAGGCCACTACTGCATAATGGGTTCAGCATGTGTTAATAAACTTTGGCTGGTTTTTCTTTTGTTAATTTGACTTTTGTTTTCAGGGGAGTATCTCAACTAAGAATCTAAACAGGGAAAGAAAAGAAATGTTTTCACCCCTGCAGGTAGTCCAAACTTCCTCCCGCATGTTTGAGACGACATAATGGAGGCCAGAGAAGAGGACTTGTCTGAGCTCACTGAAGGTGCACAGCCCCTTTCTGCACCCACTCATCTGTGGGTGAGAAGGGGAGACAAACAAAGGTGTCTTCTGATTCAAAGTGCTTTCCTGTCTAGGGAGTGGACATATGCCTGTTTCTTCAAACATTCAAAGAGCCTTATGAATCCAAAGGCCTGCCCAGAAACAAGTGATGAGGGCCCTGGGCAGCCAATGGGATCGTGCTGTCCTTTCTACCTGCCTGGGGAGCCCCCCCGCCCCACATCCTGCCCCTCAAAAGGCAGCTTCACCAAAGTGGGGTATTTCCAGCCTTTGTAGCTTTCACTTCCACATCTACCAAGTGGGTGGAGTGGCCTCCTGTGGACGAATCAGATTCCTCTCCAGCACCAACTTTAAGAGGTGAGCCAGGGGTTCAGGGTCCCAGATGTACAGGAGCAGCAGGAGGAGCTGTCAGGAAGATCAGAAGCCAGTCATGGATGACCAGCGCGACCTGATCTCCAACAATGAGCAACTGCCCATGCTGGGCCGGCGCCCTGGAACCCCGGAGAGGTATGTGTGAGCACCAGGAAAGGGCACACAAATCCTAGACTGCAGAGCCGTGCGCATGTGCTGGGAAGAAGCACTGGCCGGGAGTCACAGGAAAGAGGGATTCAGGCTCTGACTCTAACATTGACTTTTTGGGTGATTTTGAGCAAGTCTTTGGCCTGCTTTGGGCTCCGGCTCCCTCTCTTGTCAAAGGAAGGGGTTCCTTTAAGAGCAGGAGTTTGTAACTTTCCTTGCATCAGACCCCCTCCTTCTGAAAAGCAGAAGAGAGCCTGGGTTCTCTCCCTAGAGTTTCACATGCTATCCAGGGGCTTTGAGACCCCCCTGAAGCTGGGCCGTGAATGCTAGGTTAAAGGCCTTGGACCAGGCTGCACGTGGCGGCTCTCGCCTGTAATCCCAGCACTTTGGGAGGTTGAGGCAGGCAGATCAGCTGAGGCCAGGAGTTCGAGACCAGCCTGGCCAACATGTTGAAACCCCGTCTCTACTAAAAATACAAAAATTAGCGAGGCATGGTGGTATACACCTGTAGTCCCAGCTACTTGGGAAGCTGAGGCATGAGAATTACTTGAACCTGGGAGGCAGAGGTTGCAGTGGTTGCAGTGAGCCAAGATCGTGCCACTGTACCCCACCCTGGGCAACAGAGTGACACTCTATCTCAAAAAAAATAATGAATAAATAAATAAAATAAAATAAAATAAAAATAAAGACCTTGGACCAGATTTTGAAAATGTTCAAGATCCCAGTGGAGAAACAGAGTTTCTAAAAGAGGATGGTAGAAGCAGTTCTTCACAGAGGATTTTCCTCCTAATTACCACGGATCAGGGGAATGATAGTTGCAGGTGTCTACAGAGTAGATGGAGACGTTCTGCCATCACAGAAGGGATTGTGAGATGTTGGGGGCAGGCAAGAAAGGAGGGACAGGCTTTGGTTAAATTTCTGGAGGGGGCTCAGGGTTGATCGGGGTCATGTCCTTTCCTGTGCCCCTCTCCCTTGCAGCCAGAGGCCAGCACAGCCATCCAGAGGACCCCAGGCCCCACTTCCCAGCCCCAAAATAGCCTCACCCATGTGTTTCCCTCAAAAAGGGCTAGAAGGCTGTTACCCCAATGGCCCTGCTACTCCAATCTTCACAAAGTAATTTGCGATCTACAGGGACTTACAGCTAGGTGTGATGTCAGCTGTTGCCAGGCAGAAAGGGGTTTGGGAGAGCCCTGCAGAGATGTTATGACAAGCTATGTTCTGGGGAACAAGGTAACCCACTGCAGACCATTAGAGCTGTGGCCTGTGAAAACCCCAGGGAATCTCATGGCAAGGAGGGCAGACTCTTTTCTGAGGAATGGATTCTGGTCTAGGCCACGCATGACCTTGGATAAATCACTGCCTCTCCCTGAGTCTCAGTAATAATATAATAGCTACAATAGTTCTCATCCACTGTGTACCTGTCACCAGGCCTCAGCCACTGTTAGTTAGTACTATGATTATTTGCGGGACACATATGTAAGGGCTAAACTCAATGTTAATTCTTTTTTTTTTTTTTTTTTTTTTTTGAGACGGAGTCTTGCTCTGCCACCCAGGCTGGAGTGCAGTGGCCGGATCTCAGCTCACTGCAAGCTCCGCCTCCCGGGTTTACGCCATTCTCCTGCCTCAGCCTCCCGAGTAGCTGGGACTACAGGCGCCCGCCTCGTTGCCAGGCTAGTTTTTTGTATTTTTAAGTAGAGACGGGGTTTCACCGTGTTAGCCAGGATGGTCTCGATCTCCTGACCTCGTGATCCGCCCATCTCGGCCTCCCAAAGTGCTGGGATTACAGGCTTGAGCCACCGCGCCCGGCCTCAATGTTAATTCTTACAGTCACCCTATGAATCAGGTACTTTTGTTGTCCCTTTTTACAGAAGAGGAAATTGAGGTTCACAGTGGTAAGTGACTTACCCAAGAAATCATAACTAGTGAGTGGTTGGAGGCAGAATTTGAACCAGGACTAGTCTGACATCAAAGTGTGAGCTCACTCCTCCATCTGGCCCCCTTTCAGAGGTGCATTTTGTGGGGAGGGGAGGTGGGACCCCTCTGAGCTCCAACCAGTGATTTACAGACCCAGTTGGGCTCAGTGTTCAGAGTGCATGTCCCCTTGTCTAATCCTTGCCTAGTTTTCCCTTTATTCAGTTACTGCTTCTAAAGCTGGCCATGTGTGCTTAGGCCATTCCAGACTGGAGCCTGTTTTGGAGGCTTTTCTGAATTCTTCTGCCTGGCAACATCTGTGTCATGATTCCTGCCAGCTCTGGTTGGCTCCTGACTTTGGCTTTTATTTGTATTTTATTTTATTTTTAAATTGCAGAAGAAGGTAGTATAAATGAGGAAATAAAGAGGGGGGTGACAAGAGTTGGCACTCTACCAGAACCAGGGGACAGGCGTTCAAGATGCATAAAGAGGAAGAAAAGCAGATGCTAAACTTAACTACAAACTCCCTGAGAATCGCACTGAGTGTAATTTATTTATAGAGTGCTAACAATGCGCTAGGTGTGGAGCCAAGAGCTTTACCCTCATCATCTTATTGAACGGAACAGCCTTGGAGCAGATGTTTTACCCGATTTTACTCACACAGAGGGTAAAGCAACTTAGATGGTCCCAGAACTAACGGACTCCAGAGCCAGGATTCCAATCCAGGTTATGTGGTCTCGTCTTCAGGGTGAATCTCTAGATTCTTAGGCCTCCTGAGGAACTGTGGGGCAGACAGGGGAAGGTACTTTCCCATGTCGCGTGTGGGAGGTAGAGCTGGGGCTAGAATTGGGTGTGGGGTTGCAGAAGCACTGAACAGGTGGAGGATGAGGCTGGAGAGCCTGAACCCAGGCCAGGCTACCCCTGTTCCTTAGTAAAGCCAAGAAGTAGAATTTGTTTTCCCTTCCTGTCTAGTCTCCCCACTTTCCCCGCCCCCGTGTCGGGTTTTTGCTGTTTCCTTCTAGAATAACTCTCCCTTGGGCGGGGCCTTACCCCAGAAAGCACAGACTGACACGCAGCAAGCCAATGAGAATGAGACAGTCTGTGATGTCATGAGTTACTAGGCAGAAGGGACTCCTGGAGCTTCCTAAACCATCCTTGCTGGTTGCTGGAGCAGGCAGGGTGCAGCCTCATCCTGGCAGTCCGCAATGGGTCTGTCTTAGTCCATTTTGTGCCGCTTTAACAGAATACAACAGACTATAATTTACAAAACAAAAAACAAACAAACAAAAAAAAAACCGCAGAAAATTCTCACAGTTCTGAAGCAGCTTTCTTTTTTTTGTTTTTGTTTTGTTATGTTTTTTGAGACAGAGTCTCACTCTATCCCCCAGGATGGAGTGCACTGGCACAATCTCAGCTCACTTTATATATATATATATATACACACATACACACACACACACACACACACATACACACACACACACACATATATACATGTGTGTGGTTTTTTTGTTTTGTTTTTTGTTTTTTTCTTGAGATGGAATCTCACTCTGTTGCCCAGGCTGGAGTGCAATGACATGATCTCAGCTCACTGCAACCTTCACCTTCCAGGTTCAAGTGATTCTCCTGCCTCAGCCTCCCGAGTAGCTGGGATTACAGGTGCTCACCACCACGCCTGGTTAATTTTTTTTTTTTTTTTTTTTTTTTTTGAGACGGAGTCTAGCTCTGTCGCCCAGGCTGGAGTGCAGTGGCGCGATCTCGGCTCACTGCAAGCTCCGCCTCCCGGGTTTACGCCATTCTCCTGCCTCAGCCTCCCGAGTAGCTGGGACTACAGGCGCCCGCCATCTCGCCCGGCTAGTTTTTTGTATTTTTTAGTAGAGATGGGGTTTCACCGTGTAGACCAGGATGGTCTCGATCTCCTGACCTCGTGATCCACCCGTCTCGGCCTCCCAAAGTGCTGGGATTACAGGCTTGAGCCACCGCGCCCGGCCTCACCTGGTTAATTTTTGTATTTTTGGTAGAGACAGGGTTTCGCCAATGTTGGTCGGGCTGGCCTGGAACTCCTGTCCTCAGGTGATCCACCAGCCTTGGCCTCCCAAAGTGCTGAGATTACAGGCGTGAGCCACCGCACCTGGCCCACGCCCGGCTAACTTTCGTATTTTTAGTAGAGACAGGGTTTTACCACGTTGGCCAGGCTGGTCTCGAACTCCTGACCTCTGGTGATCTGCCTGTCTCTGCCTCCTAAAGTGGGATTACAGGTGTGAGCCACCGCACCCGGCCTAGCTTGCTTGCCTTCCTTCCTTCCCTCCCTCCCTCTTTCTTTTCTTTTCTTTTTTTTCTTTTCTTTTCTTTGAGGCAGAGTCTCCTTCTGTCACCCAGGCTGGAGTACAGTGGTGCGATCTCAGCTCACTGCAACCTCCGCCTCCGGGGTTCAAGTAATTCTGCCACCTCAGCCTCCTGACTAGCTGGGATTAGAGGTGCATGCCACCATGCATGGCTAAGTTTTTTGTATTTTTTGTAGACAGGATTTTGCCATGTTGGCCAGACTGGTCTCGAACTCCTGGCCTCAAGTGATCCACCCACCTCGGCCTCCCAAAGTGCTGGAATTACAGGCGTGAGTCACCACGCCCAGCCTGGTGAGGGGCTTCCTTGATGTGTCCTCACATGGTGGAAGGCAGAAGGGCAAGAGAGAACCAACTCCTTCTGTCAAGCCCTCTTACAGGGCACCTAATCCCATTCATGAGGGAGAAGACTTTGTGGCCGGATCACCTCCCAACACCTTCATGTTGGCAACACCTAGACTAGGGTCCTAGTAGTCCCACCTCTGGGGTCGTCAAAGAACAGATCAGAAAATCCCAGGGTGCAGGGGCAGGATCCTTACATCCCCTCTACTGTAACATATGCATGCACCCCCAAAATCGCATCCAAGGCCCACAGATACAAGGGCTCGCTGAGGTCTGAGGGTCTGGATGGTGAGTCTAGGGAGCATGAGAAATTCATCCAGGCCACACAGGCTTAGGCACCTATACTCCTGCCCATTCCCTGCAGGGTGGATATTACCATTTGAAATACTTTGGCCCTTGTATTGAGTTCTTGCTTAAAAGAAGAAACCACCAAATTCTATAATCGCAGAGGTGGGGGCACCTATGTGACAAATGAGGGAACAGAGCCACAGAGATTGGCAGGGACATGCTCAAAGACATGGAGAGCCTGGGCAGAGGATGGTCCCAGAGTGGGTGGTGCCTGGCCCTGCTTCAGCCTGACATTGTCCAAGGCTCCCCCAACCCACTCCTAAAATGGCCAGGCCCCACTTCTTCTCAGGTGGGCCACATTTTCTGCTATCCTGGTCCCACTTCCTTTCCTTTTCTCCTTAAATCTGATTTCACTGTGAGGGTGGGAGGTTGGGCAGAGGGGTGAAAACTCCCTTCCCCTTACTTGGTAAGCACATGCAATCTTTTTTTTTTTTTTTTTTTGTCCATTAAAACAAATAACATACTTGGTTGATCCTGCCAGCAGAAAAACAAAACAAAACAAAAACCAAACCCGTTCCCCTTGAGGGCAGCCCTGATCCTCGGGAGAGCTGCATGGCAAAGGGAGCCTGGGGAGACCCCCCCCCACCTCAACCCCTCATCGCACAGGCAGGACACCAAGGTCCAGAGAGGGCAAGGAGCATGCCTCTTTGCTTTTCTCTGTTCAAGTGAGGCCCGTGGCAGCTGCAGGGTCTCTGCCAGGGAGGACTTCAGGCACATCGATGGTTGGAAGGAGGGGCAGGGTGAGGTCTTCAAGCTGCATTTCCATAGCCAGCTTATTGTTGGTGCTTCAAGTGCATTGTTTGTTAGGGGTGGCTTAGGGGGCTGATTGAGATGGGGGTATACATTTCTGCATTCCTAGCCAGCCCTTGGGGAGAACCACTGTGGATCCTCCTCTGACCTATCCTCCCCACCTCCCACAGCAAGTGCAGCCGCGGAGCCCTGTACACAGGCTTTTCCATCCTGGTGACTCTGCTTCTGGCTGGCCAGGCCACCACCGCCTACTTCCTGTACCAGCAGCAGGGCCGGCTGGACAAACTGACAGTCACCAGCCAGAACCTGCAGCTGGAGAACCTGCGCATGAAGCTTCCCAAGCGTGCGTACACCCCTACGTCCTGACACCCCCCACCTCCCACTGTTGCTCACCTCAGAGACCCCCATCCCTGCACCCAGCTGGGTCCACTGTCCTCTCCCTCTGGTTTGGAATTCCAGCCCTTCCTCATCTGGGTCTGATACCCTCCTCCCTGGTCACCGGGGCCACACTTATCCTTGTTCCTGTCCCCACAGCTCCCAAGCCTGTGAGCAAGATGCGCATGGCAACCCCGCTGCTGATGCAGGCGCTACCCATGGGAGCCCAGGGGGTAAGGACAGCCCCAGGGTGGTGGGAGGGGCAAGGTTATCCTACCTGGATGGAGGACAGTGCCAAGGGGAGGGGCAGGGAGGAAAGCCCAGCTGGGGAGGGGTCCTGACTGCTGTGGGAGGCACAGTGCCTGTCTCAGGAAGAATAGGGCTCCCAGGTGTGGAGGGCACAGGTGAAGAGTCTCTTGGCGCCATCCCTGGGAGGAAGGCTCAGCCCTCTACAGTTTACAAAGTGCTTCTCATTTCCTATAGCACCTTACTGTCCTCTCCCATTCTCAAAGACCTTGCAATCATGCATTGACAGTATTTATATTCACAATACTGTGCTGTGGACAAAACCCTAGGCAAGAAAGCTTATGCCAGTTTGACCAATGAGGACATTGAGGCAGAAAGCTAAAGTGACTTGCTAGAGCTGTCATGTTTGGAAGTGGCAGAGATGGAACCATTGACCAAGTGCCTGGGATTCCAGTCTCTTACCTAGATCCCAGCAACTGGCTCCTGCTCCACACCCCCTACTCCAGGGACCAGCGCTGGTAACTTTCTGTTCCTTCCTCCCACAGCCCATGCAGAATGCCACCAAGTATGGCAACATGACAGAGGACCATGTGATGCACCTGCTCCAGGTGAGTGCAGGGAGCTAGCCGGGTGACCCTGCCTGCCCATGCAGGACCCTGGCCAGGTCGAGCTCGAAGTCCTGTATATCTGGCTCAGGGCAGATTTTCAACAAGTACTCTCTGGATTACTGACTACAAGGGTGACCCTTAAATGTTATATGTAGTCCGGCCTCTCCGCATTTTTGAGATAAACAGGCTTGGCTGGGCGCAGCGGCTCATAACTGTAATCCCAGCACTTTGGGAGGCCGAGGCGGGTGGATCACCTGAGGTCAGGAGTTTGAGACCAGCCTGGCCAACATAGTGAAAGTCTATGCTAAAAATACAAAAATTAGCCGGGCGTGGTGGCAGGCACCTGTAATCCCAGCTACTCGTAATCCCAGCTACTCAGGAGGTTGAGGGAAGAGAATCACTTTAATCCAGGAAGTGCAGTGAGTTGAGATCATCACACCATTGCACTCTAGCCTGCGTGACAGAGTGAGACTCCATCTCAAAAAAATAAAAACAAAAAAGGAAACTGAGGCTCAAAGCTTGGAAGTGACTTGCTCAAGACACCCGTAGTTTTGGTTTTTCCTCCCCAAATTTGTACCGCATGTCTATTCTGTGCCCGCACTGTGCAAGGCTCTGGGCCCACAATGGGGAGCAATTGGACCCAGCTCCTGAAGCCATGGGGATCCCAGGCTAGTGTGGGAGGCAGACAAGTGACCAGGTGATGACAGAAGTGAAGAGGCTTTGTGAAGAAAGAGGCAGAGGACTCAACCTAGCTGGGGGCAGTCAAGGTTGGGTCCTCACCTTCTGGAGCGGGTGAGTCCTGAAAGCTGAGCAGCCATCCATAGGGAGGACACTGGGGCTTGTTGGTAGAGCTTGCCTGGAGTCTGGAACTGGACTTGCAACCCTGCAGTCTTGTAGCTGAACAGCTGGATTGCCCTTACCCCTTCCCTCCCCTCCCATCATGGCTGAAGTCCAGGGTTTAGGCTTGGTGCGGCTCTGGTCCATTCCTCAGAATGGAAGACCAAGGGAACATGGGCTACACATTTCACACTGCCTGCCAGGGAGCCCTTTTTGAACCATCCTTCCTGCTCTGCCACCCTGTAGAATGCTGACCCCCTGAAGGTGTACCCACCGCTGAAGGGGAGCTTCCCGGAGAACCTGAGACACCTTAAGAACACCATGGAGACCTTGGACTGGAAGGTCAGCAGGTTTCCCTGCATGGGAACTGTCTCTTTCCTCCGATGTCCTAGGGCAGGGCTGGGAGAGGTGGGGTGAGGGTGGGCTGGGGAAGCCATTCTCAGGAAGCTGAAGGGGTTTACCAGCACTTCTAAAACCTGGAGGCTGCAGTGTGTGGGGCTCAGCCCCATGGGCCTTTAAGAGGCTGCAGCTGGACCCGGGTGTCAGGGTCCTATTTGGCCCTGCATGTTTCTGTCCCCAGGGGCAAAGCCAGGCAGTGTAGGGGCTTGGTGGTGGCTATTGAACCTGACCTCCACCTCTATCCCTATTAGGTCTTTGAGAGCTGGATGCACCATTGGCTCTTGTTTGAAATGAGCAGGCACTCCTTGGAGCAAAAGCCCACTGAGGCTCCACCAAAAGGTACAGGGAGTCGGAGCTTTAGGGTGCGAGGGCTTCTCGACCCTCGGGGCTCTCCTGGCGCTGCTGAGGCCGGGGCCTCCAGCACTCCCTGGTTCCGGCGCTGCGGAATCTCCCATCCTCTCAGCTCTCACTTCTCTCTCCTGTCTCTTCCTTCTTGGTTTGGCTGTCCCCCGCCCCCGACTCACCCCCATCTTGTGTAAGGGTTCCTAAGGGCCCACAGAGGCCTGTCACCACAGGGTGCAGGGGCTTCTCTCATGGAGGATGGTACAGCACAGGGGGCCTGGGGCAGAACCCGCCCGAAACACCGCAGGAAGGAATCCTCGTAATGACCTTGCCCCAGCGCTGCCCACAACCCAGTGAGGGCGCCAAGGTCACAGCTGCTGCCAAGAGAGCTCTGGGCATTTCCCACCTCACGGACAACACAGACTAGGATGTTTTTAGCCCCAAAGCCAGAATGCTGTTTCTATCCCGGTGCTGCCTCTAATTTGCTATGTAACTCTGGACAAGTTTTCTTCCCTCTGGGATTCAGGGTCTTGAAGTAGAAGGTCAAAGGGCCACCCTGGCCGGGGCCTCAGTTTCTGCATCAGATTCCTAGAAGACACCTTACATGCTACCTCCAACAACTCCTAGCTGATGCTTAAACCCTTCTAAGACATCTCCAACACATGGTAACCCCCATTTCTCTGCTTGGGAACTCTCAGCAACAGGAAGCTTAGACTTAACCAAGGAGCCCATCACTTTTCTCTAGAATCAGAATCGAAGTGCAATTCCAAACTATAATGGTGTTTTTCTTTTGTTTTTGTTTTTTTTTTTTTTGAGATGGAGTCTTGCTCTGTCGCCCAGGCTGGAGTGCAGTGGTGCGATCTCAGCTCACTGCAACCTCAGCCTCCTGGGTTCAAGCAATTCTCCTGCCTCAGCCTCCCGAGTAGCTAGGATTACAGGCATGGCCATCACGCCCAGCTAATTTTTGTATTTTTAGTAGAGACGGGGTTTCACCATGTTCGTCAGGCTGGTCTCGAACTCCTGACCTCAAGTGACCCGCCCACCTCGGCCTCCCAAAGTGCTGGGATTATAGGCATGAGCCACTGTGCCCGGCCCAAAACTGTAATGGGCTTTGAGTGTCAGAAGAAACCATCAACTTCTGAGGTGAATTGGACACATGGCCATTCACTTCCTTTTTGTTCTCAGACCTTGTTGGTCTAGGCCTCAGTTTTCCCATCCGTGTGATGGCTGGAGTGAGTAAAGCCACTTGGGAAGAAGGCATTAGGCCCACAGCAGTGGTGTGTGGGTCTCTAGCTCTGCTCAGACCCTGGTTCAGAGCTCACTCACTCACTGTGTCCTCATCATGCCTGTCGCTTCAGTACTGACCAAGTGCCAGGAAGAGGTCAGCCGCATCCCTGCTGTCCACCCGGGTACATTCAGGCCCAAGTGCGACGAGAACGGCAACTATCTGCCGCTCCAGTGCTATGGGAGCACCGGCTATTGCTGGTGTGTCTTCCCCAACGGCACAGAGGTCCCCAACACCAGAAGCCGCGGGCACCAGAACTGCAGTGGTAAGCAGTTGCACTGTGCCAGTGTCAGAGGACCAGGAAGGACTAGGAAGGTTGAGGGGCAAGAGGTCCCCTCTGAAGCTCATGGGACCAGGACACCCGGGATGGCAGTTCCTGGGGGCAGTGACGTAGTCATGCATCCAGCCCCTTATCCATCCACCCATCTGTGCGTTCCTATTTGTCCATTTGTCATCTCTCCTCTTACATCCACTCATCTATTTGTTCACTTATCCGTCAGTCCTTTCATCTGTGAATTTCATCCATCCACGCACCATCCTCTAGCAAGCAGGAGTCCTACAGGCCCACCCATCTCATTTCATCACCCTCTTCTCACTCAAGCCGCCATTACACCTCTTCGTTGCCGCTTGCAGCTGTCCTTCCCTGGGCACCTGCTTTCCCAGGCACTAAGCCTGCGGCTAGGTGGGAAGCACTGCCCTCAGGTATCTTGGGTCAGGTAGGCTGCACTTCAAGTGACAAATGGACTTGCTGCTCCTTTGCAGAGTCACTGGAACTGGAGGACCCGTCTTCTGGGCTGGGTGTGACCAAGCAGGATCTGGGCCCAGGTAAGGGCCCTGCAGAGGGGCATCTGGTCACCAGCAGCTCATCCCCAGCGGGGTCAGCTCCTTTGTGGGCAGGTGAAGGAGTGTGATGCTGGGCCACTCTCCAACATCCCTGGAATGTCCATTTCACAGATGAAGGAACAGGGTTGGGGGGCTCTAGGGAGTTATACAAATCCATGATGGTCATTACTTGGACCCAAGCAGGGGGCAGGGGAGGGTGGGCAGTCCTCAACTGCTCTGCAGGTCCAGGATGTTAGGAAGGGGCAGAGACAACAAATGGGGGACCTCAACCTCAACCTGCTGCTTCTTTCTCCAGTCCCCATGTGAGAGCAGCAGAGACGGTCTTCAACATCCTGCCGGCCCTGCACAGCTACAGCTTTCTTGCTCCCTTCGGTCCCCAGCCCCTCCCCCATCTCCCACCCTGTACCTCATCCCATGAGACCCTGGTGCCTGGTTCTTCGTCACCCTTGGAAACGAAAAACCAAGTCGGAACAGCAGATAACAATGCAGCAAGGCTCTGCTGCCCAACCTCCATTTGTCAACAGGGGCATGAGGTCCCAGGAGGTGGCCAAAAGCTAGACGGAACCCCATTCCTAACATCACAGCAGCCTCCAACACAAGGCTCTGAGATCTGGGCTCATGGACAAGGTGGGAAGGCACAGGAAGAAGGGATAACCCTACCCCCAGGCTGGACAGGCTGACTGTCCTTTCCCCTCTGGCCTTTGGCCTCGGCTTTTCTATTTACCTGCAGGCTGAGCCACTCTCTTCCCTTTCCCCAGCATCACTCCCCAAGGAAGAGCCAAGATTTTCCACCCATAATCCTTTCTGCTGACCCCTAGTTCCCTCTGCTCAGACAAGCTTGTATTAGCTCTCAGGGCCATGGTTCAATGTTAGAATAAAAGGTAGTAAGTAGAACACTCTGGCTCCTGGCTCTTCTGTTGGGATCTAGTTCATTTATCCTAAAGAGGTAACTAAAGATGCTAAAGCCAGTCACTTAGGTGGGAGAATACAGCCCAAGGAACCCAGAGATGCCTGGGGGGCCTGCAGTCTTTGGACACAGATATACTTGATTACATGTTTAACACACACGAACACTCTTTACTTCCAAAAAGAAATAGGCTCTTGCCTAGTTTAAGCACAAGCTCTTCTTGGTACAGCTTTCATTTTCCTATGTCCCCAATTTCATTTCTATACTAAGAACAGTGCGAATGTGATGACAGATGGCAACCGAAACAGGGCCTCCGTGTCAGGATGGACAGGAAGTAGGGGACTGTGGAAGACTGGGCGCCCATGCCCTACCTAAGGGGCTGACTGCTACTCAGCTCTATCTGGTTGCTGCCAGGATGGAGCACAGCCCCCACTGCCAGATGTTGTCTTTTTAAGAGGAGCCAGAAATCAAGAACTGCCGTGCAATCACCCCATGTTTAATTTTGAAGTCTTGCTATGGGTCAAACAAGGCCCAATGAGGACACTACTCTGTAGTTGTGTTCTAGAGCAACATGCTTCAGAGGATGCTTCAGAGGAGAGGCCAGATGGGGGAGGGTCTGGCCCCGGGCCCCAAGTCAAGGGTGCAGCTGGATGCCAACCTGGGTCTCTGACACCTCCAGCCGCGCATTCCTTTTCTGCACTGCCTCTGGCTGTTTCCAGCATGAGGCTAAAAGCTTTGGAGACATCTCCAGGACCCCTGGTGTTCCATATGGCTCTGGGCCCAGGGAAGTGGGCTTCTGCATTTCCAGCCCGGAGCAGCAGACCACCTCCCTTGCTACCCCTCCCCTCCCTCAGTCCACACCCAAGACATCATCCTGTCTTTCATGTTCATCCACTTCTTGCGCCCTCACCACCACAGAATCATGGTGAGCTCCATGTGAGGAGCACCTCACTCCCGACTTTCCTAGACCTGCTGTGCCTGCTACAGCTGTTCACCATGCACACCTCCAGGGAGCCTGCCCCTAGCCTGAGGCCTAACTCAAGGATTCTCAGCCCATTTCTTGTCTTTGGGTATTTGCATGACTTACTCTGGCAACAGGAAATCAACCATGACCATCCTTTAGTTTAGATGCCACCTCATCCAGGAAGCCTTCCCCACCAATTCAGCACCCAGGCACTTCACTGCGTCTCTTAAGCTCACCGCCTGACCCACTAACCAGTCACCCACAGCCTCAACACGCAGGCAAGAAGGAATCCCGAGTGTCAGCAAGACAGTCGTGAGAAATGTGTGCCCCAGATGCACTGGGAGCTTGCACCCTTCCTCCAAATCTTTTATTTTTTTGTTATTTAAAAAAAAAAACAGAAAACACAACCAAAAGAACTGATGAGAGGAAGACAAAGCCTCGGGATCAGCCAGAGACCGAGTGGCATGGGATGAGGCACAAGTCAGACCTAGCTGGATCTGTGGAGCAAGGTGGTGGGAAGTCCCGAAGCCTTTGGGCCTGTGGGGTCTGCGGAAGGAGAGGAGGTCACTTACAAAAATACATATACTGTACACATCTATACGAAGCGTCCTGTATTGGGGGAGTGGGATGAGGTCATGGGAGCTGGTCCACTTTCTCCTCGGACCAGCCTCCCTGCAGGCTCACTGGCTTGGCCAGCACAGGGACCCCTGCAGCTGGCTGTCTTCTTCTATGGAGTAAGGGAAGGTAACAGTTTAGTTCCAGCCCATGGTGGGCAGAGGTCGGCGGAGGTCAGAGGCATGGGGATGGACACTGCTCGGCTAGGAAATCCCTGGGGGAAGGAAACACACGCAGACGTCAAATTTCCTGACCCTTTTCCCCGGCAAGGAAAATGAAACCTGGCATCTCCAATGCAGGGGAGAGGCATTAACCAAAGCAGACATTTTTTTAGCACTTGGAATGTTCTGGGAACTGGGCTGAGTTCTTTAGTGTTTAGCTGAGCTTCACATAAGCCTCACCACTGGCCCAGGAGGCGGGCTCTGCATCACTCCCCTTTACAGGAGGCTGGGTGACCTCAGGGCCAGCACAGCCAGGTGGAGCAGCTAATTGTCACCACCACTTGGCAGGGCCTGTCCTCCATAGGGAAGCATAGATCCATGGTGATAGCTCATCTTGAGCAAACCATCTTCCTTCCCAAAAGGAAATCCCCAAGTTACAGGATCATGAGGAAAAGGAACTGGACCCAAGTGAAGGAGAAACCAACCTGTATCCGACCTCACCTACAAACAGGCTCCATCCCAGGGCGCACTCCCTAAAGCATGTACAACACCTGCACCCAGGGTGCACTCGGTGTCAGCCACTGCCATTACTGTTCTGGATCCTTCTGATGCTGCAGCGCCAGCTCCTGATGTCACCCCACCGGCCCCACGGACCCTTGGCAATAGAACCTCTTTCCCCAGCCTCCTTCCCCTTAGAGCCCACCTATCAGGTCTGCCTGGCTCTCTGGGACAACAGTGGATGCCAGAGCTGTCCTCCCGCCCTGAATTCTCAGGAATGATTGGGAAGCGTACCTGTGCCTGGTGCTGGTGCCCGTCACACAGTCTGCTCTGCTGTCTTCTTCTGTGAGGAGGGAAGTACAAGAGGATCTCAGACCTGCAGCTTTTCCCCACCCACTGCTGCCCCCAACTCCTTAGGACTAGTGAATTCCTCTAGAACAGATACTGGCTCTGCAGGAACCTCCAAGGGCAGAGGCAAACAGATGTTCAGCTCTCCTAAATACAGCTGAGGCCCTGCTGGTCAAGGTGAGAACTTCATCTGTGTCTGAGGTGCTGAGGCCCCAGGCCGTAAGGACAGCTGTTGTTCAGGGCTAGCCTGCCAGCTGGGGCACACGCAGCCCAGGCAACGTTTCCTCTCACCTGGAAACCTGCCAGTCTACCTGGTTTCCCTGTGCTGGGCAGGGGGAGTCTCTCCTTCCTTCCCCAACACCCTTCTACCTCAGGCAGCCCACTTCTGCGGCTTCCACATGCTCAGGGAACATGCACTGCCAGCCTCTTCCCTGGTGTGTCACAACTTATGACGCCCCCCACTGGGCCCTGAAAATGGGAAGGGGGCAGGAACCAGGTCTGGGTGTGTAGGAGGGGGCTTGGGTTTTGATCCGTTTTCTGGCCTGAGACCCCTCAGGAACTATCTACCTTTTTCTTCTTTTTCTTCTGGGATGGTGACTCAGAATCTTTGGTTGAGGACTTTTTTGCTTTCTTCTTTTCTTTTTTTTCCTTGTCTTTTTTTCCTGAGGGAAGAAACTAAAGTTCTTGAACAACAGATGGTAATCCTAAGTGCTGGGGTCAATGTTGGGAGGTGCACAGGGCAGGGCTCCCAGTTCTCCCCACACCACTGGGAGCCATCACAACAGGCCGGCAGGGTTGGGCGCAGTGGCTCATGCCTGCAATCCCAGCACTTCGGGAGGCTGAGGCAGTGGATCGCTCAAGCCCAGGAGTACAAAACCAGCTTGGGCAACATAGTGAGACCTGTCTCTACAAAAAATACAAAAAATTAGCTGGGCATGGTGGTACATGCCTGTGGTCCCAGCTATTTGGGGGGGCTGAGGCAAGAGGATCGCTTGAGCTTGGGAGGTTGAGGCTGCAGTGAGCTGTTCCTGACACTGCACTCCAGCCTGGGTGACAGAGCAAGACCCTGTCTCAAAAATAAAAATAAAATGGGCTGGCAGCTGTGACGACCACCCAGCGGGGCCAGCTCATGATTTCTGTCCCATCCATGGACCACCTGGATGACTACCATTTTTCTTTAGGTCAACTCACTTTTTTAAAACTCCCGCCAAATTATGGACACTAACTATCCGTACTGTAAATGGAAATCTAGCACAGTTCTGAGCACCAAGGAGCTGCATATCCTGCTGAGGGTGCCTGACTTTTGTTCTAGAACAAGCTGGCTCTATGGGTATCACTGGCATCCCACCATCCAGGGTGATGCTCGAGAGTGCTGCTTAGGTTGGACTCTGGCTCCACCTAGTAAAACTCTGTGGCCCTGAACAGCATCTCTACTTCTCTGAGCCTCAGATTTCTACCTGCTGAGCCTCATTTCTACCTAAATGAGGTCCTGCTGTAAGCTGAGTCTCTAGAGCAGCACTCAGTAATGGGCCAGTGTTACTATGGAGGGAAAACTGAGGTCTAGAGAGAAGATGGGGTTTGGGATGAGGATTGACAGTCTGGTTCCTGGTCCATTCTGCACCCAGGAGCTGGCTGGAGAAGCAGGTTCCTCCAAGATCTGCTGCACTGGGCTTGGGGAAAGAGGACATTACTCCTCGTCCTTCTGGAGCATTCCTGGCAGTGCTGGCCCAAGTGCTCTGGAATCGAGTTCTGGCTTTGCCACAAGCTGCCCCCATGATTCTGGACAAATCACTTCTCAGCATTTTTTTTTTTTTTTTTTTTTGACAGTCTCGCTCTGTCTTTCAGGCTGGAGTGCATATGCGTGATCTTGGCTCACTGCAACCTCTGCCTCCCGGGTTCAAGCAATTCTCCTGCCTCAGCCTCCCATGTAGCTGGGATGACAGGTGCCTGCCACCACGTTCAGCTAATTTTTTGTATTTTTAGTAGAGACAGGGTTTCGCCATGTTGGCCAGGCTGATCTCAGCCTCTCCTTTCTACATGGGAGGAATTAGACCAGGTGCTGGCTGAGAGTCCCTCCCACCCCCGTGGGGTGCCCAGCAGCCCTCGGGGTGGGCCGGGAGAAGAGGTCACTCACTCTTGTCAGATTTCTTCTTCTCCTTCTTGCTCTTTGGGTTGCTTTGATCTCCACCTTCAACCTTCCCCATCCCCTTCTGAAGCTCCTTTTCTGGCTCATCCTTGGCCCCTTGGGAGCCAACAGACCCCTTCCCTTTTTTCTCCTTGACATCATCACTTGCTTTGTCTCTCTTTGCTTTCCCCTTGGAAGTCGTGGAGGTCTTTTCTGGGGAAACAGAGGCCTCCCCACCTTCCCTGGCCCCCAGTTTCTTCTTCTTCTTGCTCCTGGGGGTCCTGGCAGCTGGCTGGTCTCCCGATAGCTTCCGCTTGCGGCTCTCCCAGCCCTTCCTGCTGCTCTCCTTGGTGGCGTCCACCACCTTCTTTCTTTCCTGTTCCAGCAGCTCGGTCAGGACCTTCACCACCGAGGCCTGCACCTGGGCCTCGTTCAGGGGCCAGGGTTGGCCTAGGAGGCACTGGGTGATGTTGCTTTGCAGCGCCAGCGTTGAGGCTTGGGGGTTCCCAGCCCCTTTCTTGGGCTTCCGGGACCTCTGAGGTGTGGTGCCTGAAGCAGCCTCTTTTCCACCTATGGAGAGAGAATGTGGGGTCACAGATCTGGGAGAGTTCGGGACAGATCTTAATGGTACCCAAGAGCGAAGAGGGTACAGGGAGTGACTCCATCTTTTCTTACAATGGCACAGAGGGGGAGAGCAAGGCTTGGCGGTCACTCTGCCCAGCCGGTCTCCTAAGCTCACATCTTTCCACCAATTTCACACTCTGACTTCATTTCTAACTTACAGCTTTTCCCTGTCTCTTTACACTCAAAACTCCAGTTAGGGTAGGAGACAGAAAATGACTCCAGAATGTGAATGAAAGGGCCTGAAATCTATCAATGAAATGAAAAGTCAGAAGGGAGGGAGATGGAGTGTGGAGCTGGGAGGAAGGAGACCTGGGTTCTAGGTCTGACTTTCCCACCAACTTTCAGTGTGATTCTGGCCAGGACCCGTCTCCTCCCAGGGCCTGGTTTCCCTGTCTATAACCTGAGGGGTAGATGAACAGTAAGGCTACCTATGATACATTGTAGACTTATAATAAAAGTGGGGGCCAGGCAGACATTCAAATGATGATTACCCACACTCAGCCCTTCCTGGTCAGGGTGTCCAGGCAAGGTGGGGAGTACTGGGTGCAGTGTATACACACGTGGTGGCTGACTAAGCAGGTTTACTGCCTGCCAGAGAGACTTCTGGTGCAGCCTTTGTTTAGAATTTTCCACGCCTCTGCTTGCCTTTGATAATTGTGTGCTGACTACACGTGTAAAAAAAAAACCTTCCACAGCCCCCTCTAAAATGTCTCCTTGTTGCACCGCCTCTCACAAAGAATGTTGGGGAAGAAAGTGAGCAGCAATTCTCTTCCGACCCAGCCGGGGCAAGCTGCAGCTGAAAGCCCCATGACTGGGTCCCCTCGCCATCTCTAACTTTCCAGGTGACTTGGAGGTCTCTGCCCCATTCTGGGTCTCATGGGCACAACACTCCTGCATGCTGGGATCTGAAAGGTGGCTTGGTGGTTTGGCCCTGGAGATGTTTGCCTGGAGGAAGGCCCAGGTGGATACTCCATGTCACACTCCATGTGACACTCATGTCACACTGAGGCTAGGGCTGCCCCCTGCAGCATGCAGTGAGCCTGGCCCCTCAGCCCCACCCGGGATCTCTGGCAACTTTTGGCTCTAGAGCTGCAGTGGGCTGGGGGAGGTGGGCTGGGCAGGGCAGGCCAGGTTAAGCAGAGGGAGCCCCAGGATGGCTGGAGGCCCAATTCCATCCTTTGGGGATTCTTCAAGATGGCAGGAGCCAATAGAGAGGGAAGCTGGGGAGGGCACAGTTAGCTCCGGCAACCTCTCTCCCCAGAGCCCACTTTTCTGCTGCTGCTTTTTTTGAGACAGAGTTTTGCTGTTGCCCAGGTTGGAGTACGGTGGTGCAATCTCGGCTCACTGCAACCTGTACCTCCCAGGTTCAAGCAGTTCTCCTGCCTTAGCCTCCTGAGTTGCTGGGAGTACAGGCACCTGCCATCACGCTGGTTAGTTTTTTGTATTTTTAGTAGAGACAAGGTTTCACCATGTTGGCCAGGCTGGTCTTGAACTCCTGACATCAAGTGAGCTGCCTGCTCTGGCCTCCCAAAGTGCTGGGATTACAGGCACGAGTCACTGCGCCCGGCCCACTTTTCTGCTGCTTATCTGCAAATACGCAGAACACCAAGGCTGGGGAAGCCCTGGAGCTGTCCCAGGTGTGCCCAGCTGGTATATATTTGACCTCAGCTCCAGTAGGGTCAGGGATAGTGGATGCCCCAGAGGTTGGGTGACTGGAATACTCCATTCTGCCCTCCAAACACCATGTGACTATTTTCTACACGTGCCATGCCTTGACACAGACGGGATACATCAACTCCTGCTTTGTATGGTTAAGACGCAGAGGCTCAGAGTGGCCAGGGGATTTCCAAGGCTTTACAGTGAATGGGAACAGCCTGGGGCGAGTCTATTGCCTGGGGTCTCCTGCATGTGCTGAGTGTCCTCCAGACATCACTGTCAGCCTACTGTCTAAGCTATCCTCTGGGGCCCATGGCCCACACCCCACACCGTTAGCCTATTTACAGAGAAAAAAAGTTGATAGGGATGATTGGAGACAGCCAATGCTTGCTACACAAGCCAAAAGATGCAGCTTCCTCTGAGGCAGGGGTTATCCTACCAGGTGCGTCAGCACCAACCCAGGCCTGGATACACCCCTACTTCCAGGCTGTCCAGGGCCATGGCAGCCAGACACCTGGGCGTGGGGCCCACCTGTACTTTTTTTTTTTTTTTTGAGATAGGGCCTCACTGTAGCACCCAGGCTGGAGTGTAGTGGCATGATCATGGCTCACTATAGGCTCAACCTCCCGGCCTCAAGTGATTCTCCTGCCTTGGCCTCTCAAGTAGTTGGGACTACAAGCGTGCACCATCACACCAGCTAATTCAAATACATTTTAGAGATGAGGTCTCCCTGTGTTACCTAGGCTGGCCTTGAACTCCTGGGCTCGAGCAATCTGCCCACCTCGGCCTCCCAAAGTGCTGGGATTATAGGCGTGAGCCACTACACCCGGCCCCACCTGCACTTTGATGAGCATGTCCAGATCCAGTGCAGGGCCACAAGGTCGCACTTGGCAAGGCTCTGGGGGCAGACAGGACCATATTGGGAGGACTGTTGCTGCAGGAGAGCAGGAAGGGGCCCACTGCCCTGTCCCTCTGTGTCCTGCTATGTCCCTCCTGCAGACCTTAACTTACCTGTTTTAGGGGACAACATGCCTGCTGCCTGTTGGGGCTTTGCCTTCTGCTTGCCATCTGGGTCATCTTTGGTGGCCAGAGTAGAGGAAACTGAGGGGCTGGAGTATGGCTTGGGAGTGGCTTTTGAGGCCTGGGAATTGGCTGGGGTTAGTCCAGGGGTCACATAACCTGAGAGGAGAGACTGAAGAAGCCCACTGTGAAAGAGGCTGCCACCACCCCGACCCCCACCCATAACCCAGCCCGAGTGATGGCCTGCTGCGAGGAAAGCAGCCTGGGGCCTCTAGGATCGCCCTGCCCTGATGGTGCAGAGTGGGTGGACAGCAAGGCGCAGAGCAGCACTTCAGCCCTTGGTGTGTGCCTCCTGAACTATTTTAATTAATACACTTTCTAGACAGGCACATTTAAAAAGGAAATTTCTTATTAATGCAAATGGAAAATTACTAGTTTTTGCCACATACAGATAGTAAGTAACCTTAAAAGAAATCTGCTAAAGAATGTTTTTGTCCGGACATCACCCAGAATCAAGGTCGATCCCTTCTACAGACCCTAAGGGTTAGCTACTCAGGGCTCTATGAGGGGAGGGAGGCAGCCTGGCTGTGGTCTGCTGGCTGGGCCACATGTGGTGCCTCGCAGACAGGACCTTGCCCAAGGCCTCTGAAGAGAGGGGACCCAGACTCCTGACCTGAGTGATGGAGTAGACAGGAGCCTGGCCTGGGGCTCCACCCTAAGGCCCCTGGGCTGCCAGCCCTCTCCCTTGCAGTTACCTGGGATGGCGCCACCACATCATCCTCGCTGGACTCTGCTGCAGTCTCCTCCACCAGGGTCTCCGTCCTGGAGGGGGTGGGACCTACTGGAGAAGCACAGTATCTCCAGTTACTATTGGTAGCCCCAGGTGGCCCCTTCCAGCCGGGAGGGGCAGAGTCCGTCAGGAAGGCCCTGGTCTCTCTGCAGGTCCCTTACCCCCATCCCCGCCCCACCCCAAATCTTCCTACTGCTTCAACACTCCTTGCACACTCATCACTAGTCACAGCATGCTAGGCACAACATCTGAATGCCAAAGCCTTATTTCTAATTCCTGAGGCCCCATTTCTAGTTTCCTGCTTTTCACTGTTCCAGAAATATGGCCCTGGAGTTTTGGGGAGCCAGTGAAGGGAGTCCGATACCAAAAAGCTGAGAGTGGTCAAACAGCCAAGTCAGGTCTCTGAAATCATTTGGACTGACTTCTTCATGAAGTTGTACAGGTGGGGAAACTGAGGCCCAGGCTCAGCCACAGGCGCCGAACAAGTCTGAGAGATGGAGCTGAGGCCAGAGCTATGGCTCCACCAGGCCACACTCCACCCTCCTCCTGGCCCACCCTTCCTTTTCCCCTGGCACCCTCACCCAGCGTGTGGGCCGACTTGGCCACCTGGGGCCCTTCAGCATCTTCCTCGCTCCCTGAAGAGCTGTCGCTGCTGTCCTCACTGTCATCTGAGCTCCCAGGGGCTTTGGTGGCCTGCTGGCCCTCAGGAAGCTTAGGTTTTCTGAGCTTGTTGGTCCCTTTGGCCTGGACGGGGGTGCTCTGGGTACTCGTTGCAGGGAGTGTTCCCACAGCACTGTCAGCCTAATTCGGTGAAAGGAGAAGCAATGGAAGGAAAAATTAGGGCAAGTAAGACCTGGTCCTTCCTGAACACTTCAACAGGGCCAGGCACTGTGTTAGACGGAGCACACATGCAGCCTCGTTTGATCCTCCCAACTACAAAATGTACTGTAATTCCTTCTTACAGATTAGGCCACTGAGGCCCAGGGAGGCAAACCAAGTGCAGAGGTCACAGAACAGGTGAGTGCTGGTGCCGGGATGCAGGGCCACGCCTGCACCTTCTATGCTCCACGGGCTTGCTTCCCCTGCTCCCCAGGCTCACCCCACTTGAAGGCTGGGTCCTGGCAACAGGAGGCTGAGCCTCACTGGCTTTCTGGGCAAGGACCTTCAGGGCAGCCTGGGTCAGTGGGAGGGAAGCTGGGTTCTTCTTTGACACCTGTGGGTGGCAAGAGGTAGTCCTGAGACTCACAAGTCCTCGGGATGCCAGCTGTGCCACACCCTGGTCAGATGCCATCTAGCTGGGGTGAAGGCTGGAGTGGGGACTGAGGGACAGTCAAAGGGGCAAAATTGGTGGCAGGCCTCAGGTTATGAGCTAATCACATTGTCCTCAAGGAGCAAGGGACAGTTCCCAGCCCAGGGCAGGGAAGTAGCTTAGGCCCCACCACTCAATCTGCACCTTCACTGGGGACAATCCCCAACCTGGTGGTCCCCCATCTCTACTTCTTACACCCACCAGCAGTCAGGGAGAGAGAACTTAGGAAATTGGGTATGACCCCTTGCTGAGGGCCTTCAGATGTGGCGTGGCCCTTGCCACGGCCTGGCTCCTCTCCTCTCCCCCAGCTCCTGATCCAGCTGTCCCCATCTCTCAGTTTCCCTCATCCCCAAGCGCTTCCCCAGAAGGCCCTGGTACCTGCAGTTTCCCTGCCTGGAGGGTGGCCTAGCGGGTTCTGGCCTTGCTGAACGCTGGTCACATCACAGCCCGTGGGGTGGGGATGTGTACTAAGTTTTATGATTTAAACAATGTATCAGCCATTAACCCTAAAATGCCCAGCTTTTAGATTCAGGCAAGGACCAAATAAAAATGCACTGAAGATGGTGAGAAGGCTGGGAAGAATGCTGACGTCACTATTACAAACACCAAAAAGGGGCAACTTTTGTTCATGGCATTCCAAAACTGGAAGAAAAAAAAAACCAAAAGCCCCGCCACATTGGAAAACCTCATGAGGGACTCGAGGTGCAGGGGCTTGCTTGGCGGGGAGGCTGTGTCCCCAGATTACTCTTCCTCATAACTCAAAGGTGATTTGGGAAGCCAGCACAGGGGTTGTAGCCAGGAGGCCAAAAAGCCTCTGGCTTTGAGGCTACCACCTCTGGAGTGTGGGGGTGACAGCAATTGCAGGCCATCCCATCAGCACATGTGGTTAAGTATGGAAGTAGGGCCCCACCCCACTGGCCTGCACTGCTCTCCCTTGCCCACCAGGTACCTGAGTGGCTGGTCCCTCCTGTTTCTTGCCATCTGATATCCGACTGGACTCCTTGCTGCTGCTGGCCCCAGTCATGCTGGCTTTGGGGGCTATTCTTGGGTGGGCAGTGGGCACAGTCACCACGTTGGTTCTGATGCCTGAAATGGAGTGAGACAGGGGCATATCAGGGCATACAAGCCCCATAGCCTCCTGAGCAGTGGCAATAACCCAATTTACCGGCCTGTGCTGGTGATCTAGAGCTGTGCTCAGGGCTTACAGAGGCATAAGTTTGTTTACTTCCCTCTCCAAGCCTCCCAGGCAGATGTCTTTATGTCATTTGACAAGGCTCAGGTAGCTCAAATGGCTGCCCTGGGGGTGACCCCAGGCTTCCTCATCCCATCCCATCCCCTCCTAGCTGGTCGGGCTGCCACTCCTGAGCAATGAGCCAAAGCACAGGTACCATCTCTCCTAAGAGTCCCCGTGGTTATCTGCAGAGTCCTGGTTACGTGCATATTCTTTAAAGCAACATTTATAACAGCCAACTCCCTCACCCCTCCACCCTGAAACAAAACCCTCTGCTTCCTCCAACATGGTGCTGGCTACACATACTGTGGTATGTCCACCCAAGGATTTCTTTGTAGTCATTAGGAATTGTGCTGCAAATATGTAAAGATGAAAAAAACCCGATGTCATAAAATATCCAGTAAAAGTTACTGAGCTTTAGCTACAGTACGGTCTTGCTTTAAAACACATGTATATCTTAGGTCTTTATAAAGTTAGCACTTGTCACATGTTAACAGTATTTGGGGCAGAATTACAGGTGATATAGTTTCTTTTTTTTTTTTTTTTTGAGACGGAGTCTCGCTCTGTCGCCCAGGCTGGAGTGCAGTGGCCGGATCTCAGCTCACTGCAAGCTCCGCCTCCCGGGTTTACGCCATTCTCCTGCCTCAGCCTCCCAAGTAGCTGGGACTACAGGCACCCGCCAACTCGCCCGGCTAGTTTTTTGTATTTTTTAGTAGAGACGGGGTTTCGCCGTGTTAGCCAGGATGGTCTCGATCTCCTGACCTCGCGATCCACCCGTCTCGGCCTCCCAAAGTGCTGGGATTACAGGCTTGAGCCACCGCGCCCGGCCTATAGTTTCTTATGTGCTAAACTGCACTTTTGTTAAAAAAATATACACACACAAATATACCTACAAACACACACACATATATATACACATATAAATGTATATATGTAGGATAGAACTCTCACTACGTTGCCCAGGCTGGTCTTGAACTCCTGGGCTCAAGTGATCTTCCTACCATGGCCTTCCAAAGTGCTGGGATTACAGGTGTGAACCACCGTGTCCAGCAGTAATCTGCATTTTGTCTGCTTTCTGTTTTTTTTTGAGACAGTCTCGCTGTTGCCCAGGCTGGAGTGCAGTGGCACATCTCAGCTCACGTAACTTCTGCCTCCTGGGTTCAAGCAATTCTCGTGGCTTACCCTCTCAAGTAGCTGGGATTACAGGCGCCCGCCAGGCTAATTTTTTTGTATTTTTAGTGGAGATGGGGTTTCGCCATGTGACCTAGGCTGGTCTTGAACTCCTGAGCTCAGGTGATCTGCCTGCCTCAGCCTCCCAAAGCGCTAGGATTATAGGCGTGAGCCACTGCACCCGGCCTGTATTTTTAAATTATCCTATCAGGATCAGGTATTATTTCCTTGTAAAAATGTTATAATAACTAATAGTAACATTAGCCCATTTCCTGTTGTCATTGGTAGAATCACAGATTCTCAGAAGTCAAAGAAACCTCAGATTGGTCCTGTCTCTCGCTGACAGATGAAATCTCTCCCTGTAATGTCTCTGGCTTACGGATTGCCTAACCCACTTTACATGCCGCCAAGGACGGGAAACTCAAAACCACCCTGACCACTCGTTCCACAGGCAGTCAACGGACACAGAATTCTTCCTTAGACTATGGAGGAACCTGGTCCCTGAAGCTTCTAGCCACTGTTCTGGATTCCATGCCTGGGGCTGGCACAAAAAAGCCGTGGCAACTATTCCCCCAGAACTGCAGGTCTGAGCCAGGCCATAATCAGAATGGCTAATGCAGGGCCCAGAGACCTGGTCCCAAGCCCTTCCTGACCAACACCTTGCTGTGTGACTCAGCCAGTGTCCCGTCCCTTCTGGGCCTCAATGTGGGCAGTGCTGGCAGCCCCTCCCACCACTGCATAGGGGCTGTGCTCACCAGGAGTCAAGCACTGTGTAGCGGGGATCACGTCCTCATCCTCGCTCTCGGAGGAGGAGCTCCTGGCTGTGCTCTCCGAGGCTCGGGACTTCCTCGGGGTGCTCGCAGCCTGGGCTTGTACGGGGGTAGCAGCTGGGCCAGCTGGACTACGATTAGGGTCGACAAAAATCAGAGGGGGTTTAATCACCTTGAAAAACAAAAACAAAACACCCCCCCAGTGATTAAAGGCTTGGCCAGGGAAAGGAGGTGATGGGGTTAGGGAGTGTTTTACAAGGCAAGGGGTCCACAGAGCTCAGGGGCAGCTGGGCAAAGAAGCCATTCCAGCTGCCCAGGGTGCCCCCTCCCACCCTACACATCTGCTAAGACCCAGCGCAGCACTTCACAACTCACAGCCCACCTGACCCTCAGGGTGAAGCCCTACGTTCAGCAGGATCAGCTCCCTTGTACAAGTGGGAAAACTGCAAGCCCAGAGGGGAAGGGAGCGACCCAAGGCCACCGTGCCTACTGGAAGCAAAGCCAAGGCCAGAATGTCCAATTCTGCCTTCTTTCCCCTGGCTGGCTTAGAGATGGTTACGGGCTGAATGCAGGGGGTGGTCTAGCAGTTTTCCAAGGCTGCCTGGTTGGAATATACAATTCACCTGGGGAGGTATTTAGTCTAGTTGCCCCCAACCCAGAGGTTCTGAATCAGCCCTCCTGATACGTGGCCCAGGATGAAACTCCCCAGCTATACACCGATTCAGTTTCTTCAACAAAAAAACGCACAAGAGAAACAAGGGTTGGGTGAGTGGGTGAGAACCAACAGATTAAGACTTAGAGGATTAATAACTCAATGCACTATGTGGCCTTTAACTGAACTCCATGAGAAAATCAGGGAAACAGGGACACTGGATAGATCAACTTATTAGGTGTGACATTGTATTGTAGTTGTGCTTAAAAAAGTCCTTATAACTGAGAGCTGCATACTGAAATCCTGGTGGATGAGCTGACACGTCTGAGACTGGCTGCAAAGTAATCCAGGGGCGTTGGGGAACTGAGTGGAGAGTTTGCATGAAACAAGCCTGCTCAGGAGTTCCTAACTGTTGAAGCTGGGGATAGTACTTGGGGGTTCTTTATATCACTCTATCTTTGGGTATGCTTTAAATTTTCCAATAAAACAGTAAAAGAAAAAGCAAACAACAGCAGCTCCCTGGTATTCTCCAGGCCAGTCTGATTGTGAACTGCACCATCCCTGAACATGTTCACTGCACACAAGGGCACCTCCAGGTCCATTTCCTTCCCAAACCCCCAGCTAATGAGAACACACATGGCTGTGAGCCAGGGAGCTGGTTAGGTCTACTTTCGATTCCCCCAAATGTCAGATCTGGTGTGAGCTCTGCTCCCTCTCTGGCCAGTAAAGGGCTGGAGGATAGGAAGAGGGAGCTGCCTGAGGCTAAGGGAGGAGTGGAGTCAGGTCCAGACTGGTCTCTGCTGCAGCATCCTGTCTACCCTCTGAGCCTGACTTAGCACACCTGGCTCCTCAGGGTGCTAAGGTGCTGTGGAGAGGCATAAAGTAAAAAGTAAAACAGAAAGGTGCCTGCCTGAGGGTGGAAGCTTCCCTGGGCTTAGGCCTTTCCTACCCCTGCCAAATAGCCTCCCCCACGGCTGCTCTGATCTGCCACTTCCAGAGCCTTCCTTCCTACGATATAAAAAAGAGAAGGATGGAAAGTGGGAGAAGGCTTACAGTTGAGGGAGGGGGGATCTATATATATGTGAGAAGACAGGAACAGATTGTCGGGGATGAAGAGAAGCAACGAACCCACTGAGGCGAACAATAGCGTCTTGGGATGTTAAAAGCAGCTCAGCAGCAAAAGCCTCCTCTTAGTTCCACCCGCCCACGCCACCCCACTGGGTCTCTGGGCCGTAGGAGGAAGGTGGTGCAGGGGGCTTGGCTGTGGGGGGTCAGGGCGGGGCATTAGTGCATTAGTCTGTAGAGTTCACAAAGGTGGGCAGTGAAGTTTGTCCAGGATGTAGGGGGAGACCTGCTTCTCATCCCACCTCTCATGACTTCACTGTGTGGTCAAGCCCCTCCACTTTCTGCTCCTCAGTTTCCTGTTTAATGAAAGGGCTAGTAGTTATCCTAGCCTGGGCTCAGTCACTGGAAGAGTTCTAATGCACTGTGGAAACTGCAAAGCACAGTACACACCGGAATGTAGTTCTGGGGTCAGCTAGGAAAAAACTGATGGGAGTAAAGCAGCAAACCAGCACAGTCTGAACATGTGGTTGTACCTCCCTATAGGTGCTAGGCAGTAAGCACCCAGAGGGAACACAGGGATACCCCTCCTACCTGCAGGTCTGATGCCTGCAGAACCAAACCTAGGGGATTTCTGGACAGTGCTCACCCCCTCCTGTCAAAGTTGAGCTCATTCTAACTGTGCCTTCATTCCAACAAGTCTGGGGCACAGAGTGGGGAGAGGGGGCTGATGGCCTAGGCTGCGGACCCTGGCAAGGGACATAACCACAAAGGCAACACTCTCAAGAAGCTCTCTCAAAACTGCCTGGGGTTGGTTAACAGATCTAGGCCAGCCCCACTCCAGGGGACTGAGAAGTTCTCTCTGAGGATGTGGCCTGGAGCCTCAAAGTCCACCCCACCCACCCAGGAAGTCTCATCTCAGAGACTGAGATGAATGAGGCTCAGAGAAGGCAAGTGGCCTCACCCAGGGTGACCAGCAAACTGGTGCCAGAGCCAGGATTAGAAGTTAGTTCTCCAGGCACCAGACTAGAGCTCCTTCTAGAACCAATTATGCTAGGTCTCAATTTAACACCCAAATTTAGTTTCTTACAGGTTTCCGTTTTCTTTGATTCAACCTAAAACTTCAAGAGCAGGGCCTACCTCTTTGACAAACTAATAGAAGTTGGCCTTACAAAATTATATTACTGACAAGTGAAACTGCATATATTTGTGGTATATTACACGATGTTTTGATACACATATACATTGTGGAATAGCTAAATTAAGTTATTTAACATATGCATCACCTCACATACTTGTTTTCAAATCTGGAAGCTATCCCAGACCCCAGCAGACTCTGGCCTGAGGTCTGCTCTGCACAACGGGGCGGAGGCACAGTGAAGGGTCTAGGAATGGAGCCCAGGTATCTATCCCTGCCTCCTAGCCTGGGGCTCTGCCCACCACCCTGGCCTCAATCCCTTTCCCCACTGATGGGCTAATAAAATCAGACTAAAACTTGTCAATAGAGAGGTGCTCAATAAATGTACAATAATGAAAATAATCATAATTAGTGAGCTGGGGATTAGGAACTAAAAATCTCTCAATCAGAAAGAGGCTGCAGCTTCCCCGGGCTATGCCTGTCTTCCCCGAATCCTCCTGGGGAAATGCACAAACTGCTGACTTTTCTGCCTTTTTTTTTTTTTTTTTTTTTTTTGAGACGGAGTCTCGCTCTGTTGCCCAGGCTGGAGTGCAGTGGCCGAATCTCAGCTCACTGCAAGCTCCGCCTCCCAGGTTCATGCCATTCTCCTGGCTCAGCCTCCCGAGTAGCTGGGACTACAGGCGCCCGCCACCTCGCCCGGCTAGTTTTTTGTATTTTTTAGTAGAGATGGGGTTTCACCGTGTTCGCCGGGATGGTCTCGATCTCCTGACCTCGTGATCCACCCGTCTCGGCCTCCCAAAGTGCTGGGATTACAGGCTTGAGCCACCGCGCGCGGCCTCTTTCTGCTTTTTAAATAGGGATTCCAGAATCTTCCGGACTAACATACCAATTAAACGGTTCAGTTTAAGCAGGATGTTCATTTTAATTGTGTTAGTCCACCCCCACAGAGAAAGGTGGAGCGGTCCCCTCCCTCCCAGCTGTTGAGATCCCTCAGAGAGGCAGGTGGCCTCGTAAAGGCTCCACCCAGAGCCTGAGGGCAATGCCCAAGCCTGGGAGAGGGGAGTGTTGGGGCAGCCCAGGGCAACGGGTCTGAATGTGAATGGCCTGGGCTCCAACACCAGGTCTGTCCACTCGTCATCAGCCATGTGATGCTGGGACAGGTCCCTCAACTTCTCTGAGCCTCATTCCCAGTTCCTTAAAATGCAAACCACAAAGGGAGCCACCCTCATAGGGCTGTTGTGGGGATTAAACAGAAAAATGCAAATACAGGGAGTTACCGATGTTGGTGGTGGTTGTTCTTTACTTTTGTAATCTGTGCTACTGGAAAGTGAGAGGCAGTGAGCACCCTATTGCTGGAAGTGTGCAAACAGCATCTGACTTTACTGATGAATTGATAAGAATGTGGTATGTGATATTCAAGGGGAGGTGGTTCATGAGACCACTCTGGTCTGGAGGTTGCAGAACTCCAGGATCTGTCGTTAGGCCCTGGGAGGGGAGCTGGTGCTCTGAGGTGTCTGGCAGAAGCTTCTGGGAGCTTGGGGCTAGAGGAGGACAAAGGGTAATGCTGTCTGATGGAAGGGCCAGGGTTCACACAGAAGCTTGAACCACACCAGCATGGCTGACTTAGGCCTCTGGAGTATAGGGAGATAAGGTGGGCCTGGTCTCATCTTTGGGTGTGTAGCCTGGGCAGGACTATGGCTTAAGCTCTGGGTGCAGTGGAGCATGTGAAGGTATGCCACAGGCACTTGAGAAAGAGTCCTGGGCAAAGTTCATGGAATTTGAGAAGACTCCCGGTCCTAAATAGACAACGGAGATATAGGGAGCCAGGGGACCAGTGTTTGCACCTTTCCTCAGCCTCTTATGAATCATGAGAATTTGGGGAAACTGCTTCAACTCTAAGGCTTGATTCCCGATCTGTCAAATGGGGCAACACTCCCTGCCCTTCTCGCAGTTAACAGGCACCCTTAGGCAGGGGACTGTGGCAAGTACTTTGTGTGCTGGCACCAGTGCACAGAGGCAGGAGGGAGGCGCTAGTACTGTCCCCATTTTGTGGTTGAAACATTGAGCCTCACACGGGGGAAAGGCGTCTGCCCAGGACCACGGAGCTGTTAGGTGGTAGAGCTGGGCTTCGCCCCAACACTCTGAAGCCTGTATGTTTAACTGTGCACTGCTGCCTGCCTCACAGGGCTCAGATGAATGTCACAATATAAGAAAGAGCTCTGGAAGCTGTGAGGTGCTGTTTAAATATGACGAGATTTTCCCTATGGGAAAGATCTGCCCTCTCCCGCAAGGCCTGCCAGCCCAGCTCTGACCCTGCAGCGACTGCAAAGAGAAGGCATGGCGTACCTGGGTCAGTGGCAGCTCTTCCTCACTGCTCTCCGAGGACCCCTCCGTGTTCCTCTCTGGAGGTGCTGGGGCCAGGGTCTTGCTTCTGGCAGGTTTGGAGTTACTGTCCTTCTGAGGGGACAAGTTAAGCACGTGGTCGGGTAGAGGGGCATTTGCTGAGGGGGAAACACCCAGCAGGCAATGATCCTCAGGCACTCTGGTTTCCAGGGGAGGCACCGTGGCCCCTTCCTGCACACGCACAGGAATAGCTGCTAGCCTGACCTGCCCCACAGCCACTGGAAACATGCTTCCACCCTGCTAGCTCCTTCCAGAGCTAACTTTGAACGTGAAAGGGATTTATGACTCCGATACAGCTAAAACCTGAGGGCTGCAGGGCTGTTGGCCCAGGGTCTGGACAAGAGGTGACAGAAGTCTGGGACAAGGTTGCAGGCACAAGCCAGTGGTCCCAGCACAGTTCATCTCTGGTTGTAACATCCCCAGCCAAAAGCAGGAGCCGCCTAGAAGTGTTCCACTGGCTACCACACCCTCCTGCTGGGGCAGGCATGATGATGGGGGCTGGACTGGTGAGCACTGCAGTCAGAGGAGGACTCAGAAATCCGGGTGGAAATGCTGGTGGTGATGGCAGCTCAGTGGTCCCTACTGGAATAGAGGACCCCTTTATCCTACTCAGCCTAGCCAAAAAAGTAGGACCCAGGCTGCCTGAGCTTCCAATTTCTCAAGAGAAGCTGGAAGATCTGTGTATGTCATTTCCAATTTTAAAATGGGGCAACCACAATGCACACTGCTGGCTGCCTCCTAACAGCCATGCCCCCATCTGTTCCTTGCTAATAGAACCCTCACTCTGTTCAGTGGCTCCTACCATATGCTTCAGGGAGGGTGGTCCCTCCTCCCAGCCAGTCATGGGAACTACTGGCTTCTTGTCTATGGCTAAGGGGGTAGCTAGCACGTTCAGCCTGAGGTCTGAGTAGCCTTAAGTCTACTCCCGTCTTTTCTGAGATGGAGTCTTGCTCTGCTCACTCTGTCGCCCAGGCTGGAGTGCAGTGGCACAATCTTACTCACTGCAACACCTCCTCTTCCCCGGGTTCAAGTGATTCTCTTGCCTCAGCTGGGATTACAGGTCCGTGCCACCAGGCCCAGCTAATTTTTGTATTTTTAGTAGACAGGTTTCGCCATGTTGGCCAGGCTGGTCTTGAACTCCTGACCTCCAGTGATCTGCCTGTGTCAGCCTCCCAAAGTGCTGGGATTACAGGTGTGAGCCACTGCACCTGGCCTGCCCCCAGCACTTTAGGAGATGCTGCAGCCCTGCTATGACCATAAAGCTGATGGAGCACAGAGATAGAAGAAATCTGGTCACCACTGATGCTTAGCTGAAGGAACCAGCTTTTCAGCCACTGGAACCTGGGACTCTGTGCACTGTAAGAGTCAATCCCCTTAGTGAAGCTCTATTTGAATGGGGCTTTCTCCTGCAGCTCAGGCCATTCTGATGGATAGAGGAACTCGTTGAAAACTTAGAAACAAAAATACTACACAGGCCAAAATATGGCTGAGGACTATGCCTTAGTCTGTCATTTAGGTCCTCCATAAATCTACCAGTAACAAGCACCTGGGAGGGCCTACGACTTGCAGGACAGCAGCCTTCAGTGACCATGCACCTTCATGCCCAGCCCGTCTGCACACACTGAGGGGCCCTGTCCACTTTTGTGCCTGGTCATCCTTCAGGCTCAGCTCAATCATCCCCTCCTCTTCTGGCCTCTCAGAGACCTGCCCTTTCAGCTGTCAGCACCACCAGCATACTCTGCGATAATCCGGCCACCTGTCTTGCCCCACAGACTGTGAGCTCCTTGAGGGCAGGGCCAATGTCTTTCGTCCCCAGTAATGGTTGGTTTGGTGTATCAAAGGCAGAGGTTAGGGATAGGGAGCATTCATCTCAGTGCTTGCTTTTCATGAAGAAAACAAATCTAAGAGAGGTTATGCAGCTTGGCCTGGCACAGGGACTTCCAGCTTCCCTTAAGAAATGGAAGCTCTGGCCACAAAGAAGGTCCATTTCCACAGTCATGACTGGCTGAAGCTGACAGGAACTGTCCTTATGGATGGCGCAAGGGCTCCCCGGTCTGCCCTACTTGCTACCACTATCTACCACCTCTCCTGACATTTTTCTTTTTTTTGAGACAGAGTCTCACTCTGTTGCCCAGACTGGAGTGCAATGGCACGATCTTGGCTCACTGCAACCTCCGCTTTCCGGGTTCAAGCGATTCTCCTGCCTCGGCCCCCCAAGTACCTGGGACTACAGGCACCTGCCATCATGCCTGGCTAATTTTTGTATTTTTTTTTTTGGTAGAGACAGGGTTTCACCATGTTGGCCAGGCTGGTCTTGAACTCCTGACCTCATGATCTGCCCGCCTTGGCCTCCCAAACTGCTGGGATTACAGGCTTGAGCCACTGCGCCCAGCTGACATCTATCATTTCTGCCAGGCCTGCATCAGTCATGTCCATCACACACCTGTGCCCTGGCAGTGCTAGAGTCTGTCATCCCACACTTCTGTAGGATGTAGCAAGCCCTGCTGCCTTCTGCAAGCAGACCGAGGAAATTGTCCAGATTTTCTTTCTCCCCAATCTTCAGGGCCTAGGCTTGGCACTAAGCTAGACAAGCCCTGCCTGAGAAGATGCACCTGCTTAATGTGAGCCCCAGGCCAAGGTGAGGGACAAGACTTCCTCCATCTCTTCAGGGCCTCGGGGGACCTGTGCCACACTCCAAGTTTCCTTGGGACTCTAATAGGGAGAGTCATTCTGTATTACGTCAATGTATGCACAATAACCAACATATAGACTCTTGGTCTCACATGACTTGGTGGGAGATACTGGCCTAACCTGTAGGGCTGGTGGAGACCTCAACCTAGACATAGACCCGGGACACTTTTAGCTAGGGAAGTCTTGGTTTGGGGAGTTTTAGTAGCAGGTTTTACCTAAGGAGATGTGGATGACAGCAGAGGGAGGAGGGCATGGTGGAGCCGGAGCCTTAAGCCTTAACCTGACCTTCCTTCCTTTTCCTTACCTGGCCCTAAACCCTGATTTTTCACTTTGCTTTTTTTTTTTTTTTTTTTTTTTTTTTTTGAGAGTCTCACTCTCATCACCCAGGCTGGAGTACAGTGGCATGATCTCAACTCACTGCAACCTCCACCTCCCAGGTTCTAGGGATTCTCCTGCCTCAGCCTCCCGAGTAGCTGGGATTACAGGCACCCGCCACCATGACCAACTAATTTTTATATTTTTAGTAGAGATGGGGTTTCACCATGTTGGCCAGGCTGGTCTCGAACCCCTGACCTCAAGTGATACGTCCACCTTGGCCTCCCAAAGTGCTAGAATTACAGGTGTGAGCCACCGTGCCCGGCCCTATACCCCAGTTCTAAGTGGGTGTTGGTGGCTCAGAGGCCTGGCAAGTCTCACCTGGGCAGAGGTTGCAGCTGCCGGTGCCTCCCCATCACTGTTTGACTCCTCGCTGCTGCTCCCTGAGTCATCCTGCTTCCCCTCCTGGGTGGCCGAAGGCCCTGTCTTCCCAGGAGGCGCTGGGGCAGCCCCTTTCCTGGGGGACTCCTTGGCAGGAGCCAAGGCAGCTCTGACCTGAGGGGTCTTCCCTGAAGGCTTCGCCTGGAGTGAGAAACAGAATGAGGGGAGAGAGCCTGGAGGGTGGACGTGTGAGGAGACAGGAGCTGGATGCGGCAAAAGTGTTACATCCCATGTAGGAGATGTTCTCCATTCCCTCCCCCTCACCTGAGCCGGCATCTCTGTCTCCTCCTCACTGTCTGACTCCTCCTCACTGCTCCCCGAGTCCTCCTCTGGCCCTGTCTGGACTTGTGCTGCTGCAGCCACGGCCTTCCCCACAGGTGGCACAGATGCTGGGCCCTTCACCAAGACGGTACTGTTCTGGAGGTTTCTCACTGGTGGCTTCGCCTGAATTGCAGGGGGATAACAGGATTGGAGGCGGAAGTGATTCCTTTCAGGTCCCACTTTCCACCATGGCACAACTCTGGGTGGGTGGCCTGCCCATGCAGGAGCCTTCTCCAGGCTGGGCTCAGTGAGTGGTCCTCCTCTCTGCTCCAACCCTCCACACCTCCTGTGGCTTCTGGCCCCACTTGCCTTGGCTGGAGACCTCTGTTTGGCTTGAGCAGCTGCAGTGACAACTTTTCCAGGAGCTGAAATTGTCCCTTTTGCTGGAGATGCTCTGACGGCAGCTGGGTTGGCTTTGGCCTGGGTTTTTTTTACTGAGGTTTTCACCTGAGTGGAGAAACGGAAATTAAGGAGGGAGAAGGTGAGAGAGTAAAACAGCTAGTCAAAAATACAGATTCTAGAGCCGGAGCCCGAGTCTGGATTCTGGCTCCTCCATGCAATAGCTGTGTGAACCTGAGCACATCACTTGATCTCACTGGGCCTCAGTTCAGTCCTCTAACAAGTGGAGATAATAATAAGGCCCACCTACGGGTTATAATGAAGACTAAATAGGAGATTCAGAGTTTAACATGTCTGGAACATAATAAACACTCAAACTCATTGTGCGTGCCTTCCTTAGCATTACCTAAGCACAAAACTACCTAAAACAAAGATGTTTTCCAGGCTTCCTTTCAGCTAGGTGGTCATGTCATTAAATTCTGGTTCATAGAATATAAGTTGAGTACCATAAAAAGTCAGAAACATGTCCTTCCTCCTCCAGGCTAGATGGAATGCTGAGGTAAGAGCTGGAGCTCAAGCAGCCACGGCAGAACAAGATACTTGTTGTTCAAGGTTTTCTTCAGCTTAACCTAGTCTTAACTGATATCCAGAGAACCCCCAAAAGGCCTGTCAGGGACTCCAACAAATAGGACAGCAAGAAAGAGGGAAATTCCCAGAGTGAGATCCTTGACAGGAGTGACAGCAAGCCTGATGTGAAACAGAACGAGAAATCTGGCAGCATCTCAAGACCCCTGCCTCACTCAGGGACGGCATCTGGTCAGTATCAGGAAACATCCCCATCCCCCAGTATTCCTCAAACACATGAGGTCAAGTGAGGTGAAGAATCAGGACTTTGAAAGATTCCCTACAGTGTGGACCAAGTATGACTCAAGCCGAGGTACTCATCAGCACAGCAAGTAAGTCCTCCAGAGGGGAGCCATGTTTTCCACAAGAAATAAGACACCAAGACTGACTTGACCTAACAAGTCTCAATACACAAAAAAGGATTGAAATCATACAAAATATGTTCTCCAACCACAATGTGATTAAATTAGAAATCAGCAACAAAAAGAAACCTGGGTAATCCCAGATATTTGGAAATTAAACAGCTTACTTCAAAACAGCCCATGGTTCAAAAAATATAAGCAAAACACCCACCTCATGGTACAGGTGGGAGGCTCAGAAGGGAAGACAAATATTTAAGTGATCTGCACAAGGAAACTCTGGTAAGGCAATGGGTCTGGAATGTGCCTGCAGCTTAAGAGGAGAGGAGGCTCTGGAAGGGGCCCCTGCAGAGCTTAAAAGCCTCAATGGAGGAATCCTAGGACCCTCGGGTCCCACAAGTCAATAATGAGAGGGGGACAAAAAAAATCGGTAGAAATGTGTGCTCTGGTACCGAGAAAAAAGAAATGACTAATTTGAGTGGTTACAGAAAAAAATAGAGCGACAATTAAAAATAATAAACAGTGGGTGGGTGAGTGCAGGGAGTGAGCCATCTTCTCTCAGCTCTTCCAGGCAGGGATACCTCACTCTCGATCTGTTCCACATTAGCCTGGCCCATCGTCAGGGTGACAGGAGACAACTTGCTGTGTGCAGGTCCCTTGCTGGGTGTTGAGGTGAGATCTCACCTAAATTCTTACCCAAACTTGTGAGGGCTGATTTTGTGTTTACAGAAGAGTAAGGGCTCTGAGGACTTCAGCACTTGCCAGGATGTGGGGCTGGGGCTAAAACTTTAACCCATGCGGTCTGGCTCTAAAGCCCTGCCAGCCATCCCACCACAATGTGCTGCCTGTGGCAAGGCACCCAAGCCGGGACTCTCCCATTCCCTGGCCTCGCACAGACTGCTTCCTCTGCTGGAACACTCTCCCTGCCCATCTCTTTCAGCCCATGGTTCAGATGCCGCCACCTCCTGTAAAAGGCCTAGATACTCTCACCTGCCATGCTGTGCAGCCCAGGCTCACACCCTCTAACTCAACCCCATCCCTCCACACTGGAGGAGCATGTCCATGCTCCAGAGAGACAGGACTTCCCCGAGGAACAGGGCCTCAGCAGTCCCAGACAAGGGCAGCACCTGGCAGGGTGGGAACTCCAGAGCTTGTGGAAACCACAGGGAATAAATCAGCGGAAGCTCAAAAGGCCAACAAGACAAGAGACCCTGGAGCTCTGATGGGCAGAGGAGGCATGGAGTGAAAGATAGGAAGGAAGCTGTGTTGAGGCGACCACGGAGGCTTCTACACACCTGTGGGCAAGACTAGCCCCCAATCAAGCCCATCCTCAGCCCTGGCTCAGGAACAGCTGTGGGTGGGATGGGCCTGCTCCTTCTAGGCCTCACCTGTGCTGAAGTTGCAGCTGCCTCTTCACTGTCTGATTCCTCCTCACTGCTCTCAGAGTCTTCCTGCATCTCAGCTTTCACCTGGGTGACCGTAGGCCCCGTCTTCCCAGGAAGTACTGGAGCAGTCCCTTGCCCCAAGGACCCCTTGACAGGCACTGAGGCTGCTTTCACCCGGAGGCCTTTCCCCACAGACTTTGCCTGGGATGACAAGTGGGAAGAGAGGTGTCTCCAGGAGTCCAAAGGACCACGTAGGGGCGGCCCTGAGGTCCACCCAGAAAACACAGGCCTCACCTGTCCCATGGTTACTGCAGGACCTGTCTTCTCTTCCTCACTATCTGATTCCTCACTGCTTGAAGAATCCTCTGCTGGTCTCTGGGTGCCCCCAGCCACAGCTGGGGATGAGCCTACTGGAGAAGGTGCAGTTCCTGCTTTCCGGGGGGCTTGGGTGCCCACTCGCACAGGGGTGACCTTGGCAGATGCAGTATTGGTTTTCTTTGGGCAGGCCTTGGTCTGAGGAATTTTCAGAGCTGGTTTTGCCTAAGGGGACACCAAAGAAAGGCTGGAGAAGGTTCCTGAACTCAGAGTCCCCCATCTGTTCTGAGGTGGATCGCCACTACTGTTCTGCCCCACCAGTGAGAACCCATGATCTGCCTGAGGAAGCACAGCTCCCCGGGGGGCTGACTGTGGTGTGGTAGATCAGGCCATGTGGCAGCCTCCTTCCCCAGGCCTCACCTGAGCTGCAGTCACGGCTGCTGGTGCCTCCTCACTGTCCACACTGTCCGACGACTCCTTGCTGCTCTCTGAGTCTTCCATGGGCTTTTCAGCCTTGACCTGGATGGCTACAGGCCCTGCCTTCTGAGGGGGCCCCTTGGCAGGACCAGAGGCAGGTTTGGCCTGGAGGACTTTCCCCAAGGACTTTTCCTGGAGTGAGATACACAGGATCAGGAGAGGGAGCCCAGAGTAGGTGTGTACAGACATTAAGAGACCAAGACGGTAGACAGAGTCCCAGTGGGAGGCCATGGGTGGCTCCACACTGAGGGGGGAAAAAAGAGCCTTATAAGAAGGGGCCTCACCTGAGCAGGGGCCACAGCTGTGGGCACTTCTCCATCATCGCTGTCTGATGACTCCTCACTGCTGCTGTCTGAGTCCTCCCACTTCCCCACCTGGGCCGAGGGTGTTGTAGGCCCCACCTTCCCAGGTAGCACTGGGCCGGCACCTTTCCCCAAGGGCCCCGTGCCCATGGTGGAGGCAGGTTTCACCTGGGGGTTTTTCCCCAAGGGCTTCACCTGGGAGACACAATGGACAAGATCAGGGAGTCCAGAAGGAGAATATGAGTGAAGACATAGGTGGGGAGGAGAGCAAACGAAGCCAGCCGCACAGGGCTCTAGGTTCAGAGAGGAAAAGTCAAGCCCACAGGAGGTCTTCTGAGGCAAGGCACAGGCCATGCACGGCGGCTTCCAGCCTCACCTGAGCTGCGTTCATGGCTGCCGGTGCCTCCCTGTCACTGTCTGACTCCTCACTGCTGCTCCCCGAGTCGTCCTCCTGCTTCCCTGCCTGGGCCTGGGTGGCTGCAGGCCCTGTTTTCCTAGGAGGCGCTGGGGCAGCCCCTTTCCTGGGGGACTCCTTGGCAGAGGCCGAGGCAGCTCTGACCTGGGAGGTCTTCCCTGAAGGCTTCGTCTGGAGTGAGAAACAGGATGAGAGGGAGAGCCCGGAAGGTGTGAGGAGACAGGAGCTGGATGTGGCAAAGGTGGCCATACCCATGCAGGTGCTGGGGTTTAGGCATGGGGCTACTCTCCACCCCTCCCCTCTGCCTCACCTGAGCAGGCGCCTCCTCCTCACTGTCCGATTCCTCACTGCTGCTCTGCGAGTCCTTCTCCTGCTTCCCGGTCTGGGCCTTGGCAACTGCAGGCCCTGTCTTCCCAGGGGGCGCTGGGGCAGCTCCTTTCCTGGGGGACTCCTTGGCAGGGGCTGAGGCAGCTCCGACCTGAGGGGTTTTTCCTGAGGCCTTTGCCTGGAGAAACAAGATAAGGGGGGGCAGCCCAGGGGATGGATGTGTGAGGAGACACAGGACACCAGGTAAAGAAGACCAGATAGGGCAAATGATGCCACACAGTGAGAGGGGAGTAAGGAGCTGGGGTCTGAGGCACGCCCTGGGCTCTGACATAGAGTGGGAGAACAAGTCCTAAGAAGGCCTTCTGGGGAGGGCCTGGCTGCATGGGGTCTCCCTCCTCAGGCTTTACCTGAAGCAGGGCCTTGGCAGCTGGCGTCTCTTCCTCACTGTCAGACGATTCCTCGCTGCTGCTCTCCGAGTCCTCCTCTGGCTTCCCTGCCTTGGTCTGGAAGGCTACAGCCCCTGCCTTCCCAGGGGGTGCTGGGGTAGCCCCTTTCCCAGGGGTCCCCTTGGCAGGGGTCAAGGCAGCTCTGACCTGGAGATTTTTTTCAGAGGCCTTTACCTAGTAAAAAAAGAAAGGGCAGTTTGCTCTCCTGCTTGTGAAAACTCTCTGGTGATGCCTTTAAGATAAAGTCCAGAGGCCTTAATGAGGCTCCTAAGACGCCCCCCCTCCCTGCCGCTTCCCTTCCCAGGTAGCACTGGGCCAGCGCCTTTCCTCAAGGGCCCCGTGCCCATGGTAGAGGCAGGTTTCACCTGGGGGTTTTTCCCCAAGGGCTTCACCTGGGAGATACAATGGACAAGATCAGGGAGGGAGTCCTACTTCCACCTCAAGACCTTGACAGTTGCTGAGCCCCTGCCTGGAATGACCTTCCTAAGAGTGCTTCCTCCTTCTGGTCTTTGCTGAGACGCCTTCTCCCAAGGCCAGCCCAGATCACCCTGTTTCAAGTTGCCATTCCTATATCCCCCACCCGACTTTCCCCTTTACCATTTATCAGCAGCTAACACAGGAGATCTGCTTATCTACTGCATGCCTCCACCTTGTCCTTCCCCAGGCCTGGGGCTGGGTGGGTGACCCTCACTCTTCCTCCTTCCTGCTCTGACTTCCATTGCTTTCCAGCCCCGTCTTGCCCTTGGGATGCACCCAGAGCCTTGGGGCTGCAGCCCTACCCGCTCCCAGCAGATGGGGAAGGGAACTGGATTCCCTTTAGCTAACATGGTGTTTCCCTGCTCAGGGTCTGGTTTGTCCTGAGACGTCAGAGGACCAGGCAATCAAAACTTCTCAAGTACCTCACAGCAGGACTGGCTGGGAAGGACAGCGGCCCATTTACTAGGCAGAGAAACTGAGGCAAAGTTGGTCACAGACAAAGTAAAGTGCAGGACTCCCCTGTGGGAAGCAGGCTGTTCTTGCTCTTCAGCTTCACACTGTACTCCTCCCTCTCCCCAACTCCAGTGGCAGAGGTGCTCATGGGATAGTGCTCAGGCTGCTGGGGGACCCGCAGGATCCTCCAAGGGGCAGCCCTCCTTCAGGCCTCACCTGGCTTGGTGTCCCTGCAGGGGCCTCCTCCTCACTTTCAGACCCCTCCTCACTACTCTCTGACTCCTCTTCTGGCTTCTTGGCCCTCTTGGCTGGGGGCAGGGCCCCTCCTCTGACCTGAGGTGTCACATCCCCCACCTTCAAAGGGGCTGGGGCCGCCTTTCTTGCTGGAGACTCCTTAGTAGAAACCGATGAGGCTTTGACCTGGGCTGGTTTTACTGAGGGTTTCCCCTGGAACAAGAGGATGGAATTAGAAAATTAATAACAATTACTGTTTCCCCTAAGGTTCTGCATTAGGTGCTTCAACAGTTGATAAAGCTCTTTCCTAATGTCATTGGATTTTTAAGCAATTCCCTGAGACAGTTATTAGCTTTAGACCCATTTTCCAGAAAAATACAAGAGGCTTAAAGAGGTAAAATTACTCATCAATATGAAGGGGCAGAGCCCCACTGGAACCCTGGACTGTCTGACTTTGGCACAGATCTCAAAATCATTACGCTCATCTCCCACCTGGCACACATGGCTCGGCCTGAGAGATGGGCCGCATCTCTCAATCAGGAGAGCTCATCCTGTCTGCCCCTTAAACTCAAGTATCTGATCACAGCAGCCATCCCGAGGGCCATGAGTTCAGGATGTGAACACCACCCCTGCCACTGGCTTGCTGGACACCTTGGGCAAATTCCTTCCTTTTGTGAGCTCTTTCCTGCACTTCCACAATTCAGACATTTCCCAGGCAGTCAGTGCCCTACTTCCACCTCTGAGATCCATCAGACCCCTTGCAGCCCTGGGTTTCTGGGGCGTCTGCTACTGGAGCTCTGCACAGCCTCAGCCCATTGAGTTTGTGTGTTTATGGAGGGCTGGGAGTGGCCCCTTCCCTTTGGCAAGGCCTGGGGTGATAGAAGCCAGGGGTGTCCTTATGGCTGGTGGTATCTAGGGCCCAAAGGTGAGGATGGAAGGTGGAGGGCAGCCCTTGGTCAGGCCTGGGGTAGATGGGGGTGAGCTTTCAACCTTCACAGGGTTACTGCACTACAGTAAAGTCAGAAGTTCCCTGGGAACCAGATCAGTTTATCCCTGATTTATGCTGGTTTTCCGTCGAAAACATCTTTCCAACTGTGGACACCTTGCTCTTCCAGCCCCCAGCCTCTTATGCTAGTATTACTCTAATAGTCTCCTACATGGTCTCACTGCTTTTATTCTGCACTGCCCTCCAACCCAGGCTGCAGCCAGCAATCTTTTTGAAACACATATCAGGCCATCTGTCTGTGCTGGGATGGCTTCTCACAGCCCCTAGAATAAAACCCAAATTCTTTTTTTTTTTTTTTTTTGAGACAGAGTCTTGCTCTGCCACCCAGGCTAGAGTGCAGTGGCCGGATCTCAGCTCACTGCAAGCTCCGCCTCCCGGGTTCACGCCATTCTCCTGTCTCAGCCTCCCGCGTAGCTGGGACTACAGGCGCCCGCCACCTCACCCGGCTAGTTTTTTGTATTTTTTAGTAGAGACGGGGTTTCACCGTATTAGCCAGGATGGTCTCGATCTCCTGACCTCGTGATCCGCCCGTCTCGGCCTCCCAAAGTGCTGGGATTACAGGCTTGAGCCACCGCGCCCGGCCAAAACCCAAATTCTTTATGGTGGTCCTCAAGGTCAGACAGAAGATCTGGTCCCTGTCTACCTAGGACTTCATCTTGTGTCACTTTCCCCATAATTAATTTGTTTTTTTTTTTTTTAAATAACATCTTGTAGAAACAGGGTCTCACTATGTTGCTCAGGCTGGGTTCAAACTCCTGGCCTCAAATGATCCTCCTGCCTTGGCCTCCCAAAGTGCTGCACTTACAGGTGTGAGCCACCGTGCCTGGTTTCTCCCTCTCATTTAAAGATCAATGTTTTGGCCAGGTGCAGCGGCTCATGCCTGTAATCCCAGCACTTTGGGAGGCCAAGGCAAGTGGACCACTTGAGGTCAAGAGTTCGAGACCAGCCTGGCCAACATGGTGAAACCCCATCTCTACAAAAAAAAAAAAAATCAGCCAGGCGTGGTGGCATGCACCTGTAATCCCAGCTACTCGGGAGGCTGAGGCACGAGAATCGCTTGAACCCAGGAGGTGGAAGTTGCAGCTAGCCAAGATCACGCCACTGTACTTCAGCCTGGGTGACAGAGTGAGACTGTCTTAAAAAAAAAAAAAAATGTTCTTTAAAAGCACCAAATTCTCTTTGCCTCCTTCTCTGCACATGCCATTCCTTCTGCTTACGCCTACTCATCAATGTCAGGTTCCTGCCCCACATGGCTCTCTACATTTCCCCTTCATAGTAGCCATCACCACAGTTAAATATTTGAGCGACGCTCCCTTGCCCCATGGCACCAGGAACTCTGCCTGTCCTGCTCATCACTATATATTCCCCAGGCCTGCCACTTAGTAGGTACACAATAAAAAGTAACCTGTGAGGACCTTTTCCAGGTCAAAGTTCACAAACCCAAGAGTCCAGCCCAACTCTAGCCAAGTGTCTAGGTCTGGCATTCACCAGTGGGCCCAGAACCCTCTCAGCAGCCGCAGCCCTAGCCACACCACAAGATAGCCACACTGTTGCCCCTGGGCCCTGCTCTTGCCCTATTTCCTGTCTGGAATGCCCTGACTCCTCCACACCCCTTCCCAGTGAAGCCCACTGTGCTTTGAGGCCTTGCTCCAGGCCACCTCTCCCAGGAAGGCTTGTCTAGTCTCACAGGCAGGAGGGTGTCCCTCTCCCACCCCCGGGGCTGATCTTACATTCACAGTGCAGCAAGCAGCACCAGGCTCCTCTCCCTGCCCCTCCCCGGCTGCAGCCTTTCCAGTTCCCGGTCACCCTGCCACAGGTGCTGAACTGATCTGGGCCCACTGGTGTCTGAAGCCCCAGAGAGGCTCCTGGGAGGGTTAGAGGCTAAGAGAGGGCAACTCCTAGGGATGGGTGGCAATTACCTCCACATCTGTCTCATCGCTGGAGCTGGAGGTGTCCTCGCTGGAGCTGTCGGCCTGGCCTGCTGACACCATTCCTGAGGGTCGGACACAAAGGGGACTGAGGGACTTCCTTTCCAGCCTCACCTGCCCCTTCCCAGCACCTCCCAACAAACCAGCTGCTCATCAAAGCCAGGTGAAGGGTGCTTGCCCTTCATGTGCACTGAGCTGTGAAGCCCCCTTCTGAGGTGGGTACCATCACCATCCCTATGTTCCCACACATCTCTGAGGCCCTGGGAAGGGCTGTGAGGGGACCCAAAAAGCATGCACCAGCAACAGTCTACAGAACCTCCATCCACCATCATATCCACTGATGCAGGCCAGACATGTCTACTCTACATAGGAAACAGGCAAACTCAGGCCTTTCAGTTTAGTCTCTGAGCTACTAGTGGTACCTGTAACTCACCAGGGAGTCATAAAGCAGAAAATGCTCCAACCACTAGATGGGCTGTTCGGCCCAAGGCCAGGTCCCTGTAGCTGACCCTCCCTCATCCAGGGGATGGGAAAATGGCCTAAGGTGCAGGAATCTGGCTGTCATGGAGACAAAACTTTGATTCCAGAAACGTCCCAGAACTTAACAAAGCAATGCCTAGGCCTGCCTCACCAGCCCAAGTTCTGGGGACTTGATTCTCACCGGGCTTGGCAGCAGCTCCGAAGGCCGGGACACTCCCCTCCTCCTCAGTTTCTGAGACCAAGGTAGTATTTGCTGATGGTTCTGCTGACTTCCTGGGAGACTTCCCAGAAAGAAGGTTGGTCACCGTCTTCCCAGTGGCAGGGTGTGGCATGGAGTTCCCAGTCTTGCTGGCTTTCTCTGTCTCTGCCTACAGAGAACAAGAGTGACAGACACATCTGGTATGGCATGGTGAAGTAAGAGCACAGGCCACTTGCATCTGAACCCAATCTTACCACTTCCTAGCTGTGTGAGTTTGGGTAAACTACCCCTTCAATCTGTCTCCCAATCTTTAAAGTGAGGTTAAAAACAGTACCTCCTCTCACCAGATGTGTTGAGAGAACAGAATCCCAGTTCTTGGGACACGGTAGTTATTTACTAAGTGGTAAGTAGCAGTTTGTTGATCTTATCATTATTTCATAATTACTTTGAGACATTGTTGCTAATGCTCCAGGCAACTGCAGAGGCACAATTCTTTATACATGTATGTATCTGACTCTGCTTTCTGGATTATCAGAAAATGACACCCTGTTTTCTGAGCAGTTTCCAGTTTGGAAAATGCTTTTAGAGTTTCAGAACCACAGGTGTCTTGATCACTACGGTGCCTCCACACCTAGCACAGTGCCTGGAACATAACAGGTATTAGTCAAGATCTGTTGAGTGAACAGGTGAATGCAGGGATTAATGAGGAAAGAAATCACCTATCTCAGGTGTAGAATGTGCCCAGTGGCCCATTGCAGCAGGCATCATCCTCATCTTATAGAAAAGTAAACTGAGGCCCAGAGAGGTGAAGGGAGTAAGATCCCACAACTGGTGACACAGGTTCAGCTCTGAATCCAGGTGGGGCAATTACAACCCTATCCTTCTCTGACACAGGAGACTGTCCCCTACCAGGTAAATCCCATAAGCAACAGCTTGGAAAGCAGTCCCACTCACCTTGGCTTTTTCTTTCAGGCTTGATGGTAAGTCCGCCCCCAGGACTGAGGAGTTGGTAGATGCTAGTCTTGGGGCTGCAAGAAACAAATATCTGCTAAAGGAGCCAGATGAGCTTTTCTCATCTATGAATGGCAAACAGGTTTCATCTCACCTAACACTTCTATTGGTATTGGCTGCCTGGTGCTGGCATGAGGATCTGAGGCTGAGCCCAGACTTGCGGGAATGAGCTCTGTGATACATCAGCCAGGTCCACCAGGAGCAAGAGAGAAGAGGATGTATGTGTCTGCATCCCTGATGGATTCCCAACTCCCCTGCAGCATGAGGCGTTGAGGCCCTTGGAGGGAAAAGGACTGGCCCACGTTCTCGCTGCCTACTGGGCACTTCACACTGCAATGGGCAATGGGCACCATTCACACAGACCACCACACTGTAGCCCTAAAAGCTGCTCGGCAAAAAGCGGCAGTGGTCAGGCAGGCAGCCAGCCAGCCCCAGGTCCATAGAGAAAGTTGCCTGGAATTCAAATGGCTTCTTAGTGGACAGGTAGCTGAACCATGCCACCTGAGTCCCATTAGATATAGATATTCACTGATTCTCAGTGCTTTTTTATTAATTAATTAATTAATTTTTTGAGACAGAGTATCGCTCTGTCGCTCAGACTAGAGAGCAGTGGCATGATCTCAACTCACTACAAGCTCTGCCTCCCGGGTTCACACCATTCTCCTGCCTCAGCCTCCCGAGTAGCTGGGACTACAGGCGCCTGCCACCATGCCCGACTAATTTTTTGTATTTTTAGAGAGACGGGGTTTCACCATGTTAGCCAGGATGGTCTCGATCTCCTGACCTTGTGATCTGCCCACCTTGGCCTCTCAAAGTGCTAGGATTACGGGTGTGAGCCACTGCGCCCAGCTTCTCAGTGCTTTTATACCAGGGTATTGTCTCCTTAAATCTTAGATTTCCATTGTTAAGGAGAATGTTGCTGAGATGAATGGCATGATCTAATTCTTTTCCTGGCACTTCATCTCTCTCTTTCTGTAATTATGGAAAATTTTAAGTAGGAAGTAGGAAGAACCAGGCAGCTCCAACCATTAGCAACTTGTGACCAATCTTCTCATCTCATCTAATACCTCATTCACCCTTCCCCATCAAGCAGTACTTTGAAGAAAATACCAGATATCCTATCATGTTGCCCACAAATACTTCAGCATGATTCTCTCTCAATGAGGACCCTTTTAAAAATTTTTTTGAGACAGGGTCTTGCTCTGCTGCCCAGGCTGGAGTACGGTGGCACATTCATAGCTCACTGCAACCTCCAATGCCTGGGCTCACGTGATCCTCCTACCTCAGCCTCCCGAGTAGCTGGGACTATCAGTGCATGCCAGCATGCCCAGCTAATTTTCTTATTTTTCGCAGAGATGGGGTCTCACTATGTTGCTCAGGATGCCAAAGAGGACTCCTTCCTTTTTTTTTTTTTTTTGAAACAGTCTTGCTTTGTTGCCCAGGCTGGAGTGCAGTGGCATGGTCATGGCTCACTGCAGCCTTGACCTTCTGGGCTCAAGTAATCCTCCCACCTCAGGCCTCCCAGGCAGCTGAAACTATAGGCACATGCCACCATGCCCGGCTAAATTTTAAATTTTTTGTAGAGACAGGGTTTTGCCATGTTGCCCAGGCTGGTCTGCAACTCCTGGGCTCAAGTGATCCTTCTACCTCGACCTCCCAAAGTGCTAGGATTACCAGTATAAGCCACCATGCCCAACCCAATGAAGACTTTTTAAAAAATAAAATTACATACTTGGGAGGCTGAGGCAGGAGGATCACTTGAGGTTAGGCGTTCCAGTCTAGGCAACATGGCAAGACCTCATCTCAAAAAAAGCCCCAAACAAAAAAATAAAATGTAATTACACTTACATTATCATAGCTTATAAAATTGATTAATACCAAATAGTCAATCAGTATGAAATTTTACCATTTGTGTTTCAAATAGCATGCAGGTCTACACATATGCATGTATGAATACATGTTTGAATGACTATAGAGGCAAAGGAGGAAGTTTTAAAGGCTGCTTACCAGGAGATGCACTTAGGAATGATGGGGAACAGGGTAGGAGAACAAGAAATCTTTAATTTTTCTTCTATTCATTCTTCTGCAATTCAAAGTGAACTCGTTTTGCATTTATAATGTAAAATTAAGCGATATATAATCTATATCCAGGGCACAGTGGCTCATGCCTGTAATCCAGCCCTTTGGGAGGCCAAGGTGGGCGGATCACCTGAGGTCAGGAGTTTGAGACTAGTCTGGCTAACATCGTGAAACCGTCTCTACTGAAAAAAAAAAAAAAACCCACAAAATTAGCTGGGAGTAGTGGTGCACGCCTGTAGTCCCAGCTACTCGGGAGGCTGAGGCAGGAGAATCACTTGAACCCAGGGGGTGGGGGTTGCTCTGAGCTGACATCATGCAATTGTATTCCAGCCTGGGTGACAAGAGTGAAATGCCATCTCAAAAAAAATAATAATAAAAGATATATCCAGTATGATCTCAAACACTTTAAATTCCAGCTACTTAAGAGGTTAAGGCAGGAGGACTGCTTGAGCTCAGGAGTTCAAGACCAGCCTGGGCAACATGGCGAGACCTCGTCTTGAAAAATAAAAAGTAAGTATTAAGAGATTTGTCTCATATGTAAGCAAAAGAAGATAATATGATGCACAGGAGACACAGGAATTCCTCTGTAGAGTTATGGCTGCTGTTGGGGAAAGTACAAGGAGCCCTGGGACCTTAGGGGAAGAAGGGGCTATAAAAGCTTTGACTGAGTTACTCCTGCAAACGGTGTAAAACCAGTACCTAGTACAGCCTTCCAGTGCTAATGGGTACAATTCTAAAAACATGAAGGTCAGCAATTCCTGAAGCATCCCACAGGTCACACAGAAAATGTGTCCGCTAGGTGCCTTCTGAAATCCCTCCAGCAGTACTTCTGAACATGTGTCTTCTTTCCAGCTAGTAAGAATCACCTAGGAGCCTGTAACAGGGCAGCTCCTGGGCCCCGTACACCAAACGAGACTGGAAGGATCCATCTGGTTGTTTTGGTTTGGCCTTGCATCCCCAGAGCCTGGAGATACAATGCCTGGCACAGAGGAAGGGCTCAAATACCGCCAAAGACAGGTGGTGCCCTCCCAATTTTCTCCCCAGGGTCCTTTAGGTCTTCCAGTGGTAAGAGAAGAAGCTGGAGGTAGACTCTACCCTAGAACAATCAATATTCCATAGCCTGTTCCCAAAGCTGCAAGGCTCTTACTGGCTTTGGCGGTTTCGGCTTCTGCTTCCTCCTCCTCTTCCGAGCTTTCTGAGGTGCTAATGGGGTCTGACACACGGGTCTTCTTAGCTTGCAGTGCCGCATCTTCCTCTGCCTTCCGCTTCCGACCAAGCTCTGAGGTTCTGCAGGACAAGGGTGACTATCTATACCAACTGGGTGACAGAACAACTCCACAAGATTTGACTAGACCTTCCCACATCCTTCCAGCTCTTCAAGGCAATGTGCATAGAATCTAAACAGTGGTGAAAACACAGTATAGATACAATTTTGTATTCTGCATTTTTACTCACTTCATAAAGTGCTTTTACAATTCTTGATTAGTCTTTAAAATAATCAGGAATGCTGGATAATGTTATATAATAGCTGCAGCAGCTACCAGTCTTTAAGTGATAGGGGCCGACCCACACAGGCACCTCACAGAACCGCCCAGGCTCTTCCTCCTGCAGAACGTGCTGTGTGGACTGTGCTTTCTTGGAAGACTCTGCCCAGGTCCTTGTCCTTCACGTCTCAACTTTCATGTTGCCTCCCCAGAGAGGCCCTCGATGATTGCGCCCCTCCCCCAAGGCATGCTCTGCCCTGTGATCCTGTTTCATTTTCTTCAGAGCTTTTCTCTATCTTCCGTTATTTTACTTACTTCCTAGACTCCTCCACTACACAGAAAGGCCCAGGGAAGGGGGCAGCTGGCAGCTCACTACAGTATCCTCAGTGCCTCGCACATGTCTCAAAAACTTAACAGCTAAGTGACTTGCTCACGGCAAAGTGAGTCTGGGGCATGGGTAGGATAAGCACCTAGGTGGCTGGGCCCCTGGACTTTCAAGTCTCACGCCCGTTGACCCCTATCCCAGGGAGTCACTGTCCAGGCCTCAGGTTTCCCAGCCACGATGGACTCTGTTCTATTATGGTTTGCGAAGTGACACTCGGGTCTCTTGTTCCCACGAAAACCACTTGTCAGGATTCTCCTTTAAAAACAGGTTTCATTTTTACATGTATCAATTTATTCTGCCTCTTTTCCCCCAACAAAAATGCTGAGCAGAGATTTCTCTCTGGTTTGTTCAAGAATATTGCCTGGGTTGTTGTAGTTATATCAAGAATATTGCCTGGGTTGTTGTAGGTGCTCAATAAATACTGGGGGGGGGGGGGGGGTGCGGTGTAGGAATTGGGGAGCTTCCAACCAGTAGTTTTAGCACTTTATATGGACCACTGTGTCTAACCCTCACAATGCAATGAGATAATTGCCATCATTATTTTCATTTTATAGGTGAAGACACAGACTCAGGGAGGCCAAGAAATCCACTCAAGGTCATACACACAGCTAGTTGCTGGGTTTGAACTCTGCAGGGAATTGCTAGGCTACGCTGCCTTTGGTGGGTTTGAGGTCCTTGTCCCACACTCAGCACCCCTCACCCATAGAAGGGGCCAGTGGCAGGGAAAAGTGTGCAGAGCAGCTCACTGAAGCAGTTTTCTGGGGGAAGGAAGTACTACGAATAACACCCACACATCTGGGCAAGTCAGGGTGAGGAAGTGTGGGCTGTAACCTGTACTCTAAGCTCTCCTTAGCAGCAGAGGACAGCCAAGAACTGAGGGCTGGCAGGGTTTTCAATGATCTTAGCTCTCCACCAGAGGCTGTAATCCCTTCCACACCATTTCTGCTTTTGTTTACACACCTCTAATGACAGGGAGCTCACCACTTCCACCGTAGCCTACCTCATTTTTAGATAGCTCTGATGTCGTTATACTCAGAAGCTGAAACCTGTCTTCCTGAAGCAGGTATATTTGGGGCCCGCTTCTGTCTCCAGGGCCTGAGAACGCACTATTCTTGGTCCTCAAAGATGTGCAGTGGTCCCTCACACCCCTCTCCTGCCTCCTTTCCATCCAAGGCAATTCAGTACTCTCTACCATGCCTCATGGGATGTGTCTGCACATCCTTCACTCCCTTAGTCAGCTGTGGTCGGGCCAGTGCATGAAGATGACACAATTACTCTCTCCATTTTCTAACCATTCCTCTGTTGGTACATCCTTGGATGATTCCCCCTTCCTTAAAGAGTACTTAAATTTTATATGTTTAAAAGGCATCTCACACTCAACATGTCATTGAAGTCTTTCCCCTCCAAACTGGGTTCCCTTCAAGCTCTATGCATGGGCATACAAGCCAGACGTGGAGTCAATCAGATACTTCCTCTTCCACCCATCCACAGGCCCTGGTTTCATCCCTAGGATTCTTGGGAATCCACTGTGTATCCCGTTCTCCCTGTGTCAAGCCCCATCAGCTCTTGCCTGGATGATGGTGTCCATGGCCCGACCAGTCTCACCATGATGCAGAGTGATCTCCTCACTTTTTCACCCTACCATGGCCCCACTGCTCTTGGATAAAGACAAAATTCCTCACCACGGATAAGCAGCCCACGCGTGGCTATCCATGCGATAACCTAGCCCCATCTGTACTGTCCACCAGCCACAGGACTTAGCATGAGCAATTTCCACTGGCAGGTATGTTCCACCTGCTGCTCTCTACCTACTGCATAGTTCACTCCTCCAATTCCTGCAGTTCTCAAGTCAAAGATCACCTCAGGGAAGCTTCCCCTGGACCCTCAAATGAAGCCAGGCTTACCCATTTATGTGGCTGTGACAACAGCTTCCTCTCTTTTGTAATCCTTACTACCACTGTAATTTAACATTCATTTGCTTCATTCTTTGACTCATGCCTACCTCCTTGGCTATGATGTCAGCTGCTGGAAAGAAGGAACCATGTCTGTCTCACTCGTGACAATATTTGCATACTAAGAATAGGACTTGGCTTTCAGGAGGTGCTCAATAAACATTTGTTGGTCAACTGAATAACAGGCTGGTGAGAAGCTCTTGTTCTTAAGAGATCACAGCTCTCAATGTGCCCTCCCACTACCAGATATCCACACAGAAATACCCATCCATGTGATGTGAGCTGTCTTTCTGGAGGCAATAGTGGTGCCCAGAGTGGGCTACGGGGACAGATCTTAGACCAGACAGGTATCCCAGCTTATTCCAAGCTGAGTTGCTCGAGGTGTCCCTACTCCATCCTGTTGGCCCCACCACTTACTGTTGCCAGTGTGTATAGATGTCCAGAAGGGTTACGGGTTGAGCCAGGAAACACTTCTGTAGAGAGGTAAAGAGAAAGCCACAATTAACCCCCAGCACAGTAAGGATCCTCCTTGGGCCCAACTCTCCCCAAACTCATGACTTGCACAGACAGGTGGTTCAGAAGAGGGTCTTTTTGGCTGGGCACGGTGGCTCATACCTGTAATCTCAGCACTTTGGGAGGCTGAGGCAGGAAGATCACTTGAGCCCAGGAATTCAAGACTAGTCTGGGCAACATAGTGAGACTGTCTCTACAAAAAAATTTAAAAATTAGCTGAGAATGGTGGCATGCACTGGTGGTCCCACCTACTCAGAAGGCTGAGGTGGGAGGATCACTTGAGCCCAGGATATCGAGGCCGCGGTGAGCCATGCTCGCGCCACTGTACTTCAGCCTGGGCAACAGAGCAAGACCCTTTCTTTAAAAAAAGGGTGATGGGCCCTAAGACGTTATCTATGCTTTCCCCATTCTCTCTGAACCCGACATGCTCTGGGAAGTATGTCTGCTTGGCCCTGCCATTTCTGTCCAAAACCTTCCAGAGATAAGATGGACAACTAATCCCAGCTAAAACCTTTTAAGACAACATGGTGAGAGGCCCTTTTGAAAGGCCAGAGTTGGAATGTTCCAAGCTAGCATCTATCCAGCTCCCAGTCTCTCTGGCACTATCCATGCCTAGAGGCTATGAGACAGGTTTTTTCCCACCTTTGACCTTTAAAAAAGCTTTCAAAGACCTGGCCAGCCAATCTTCCCCAAGCTCGAACCACAGCCCAGACACCGGAGGCATCCAGGTGGCATAACCACAGTCCACTAGTCTGCAGGGAAAGGACTGGGCCCAAATGGTACCGGTACCTTGGTGGAAGCAGACAGAACCAGGTGGAATCCAGGCCTTTGGAGCAGAGGCCAGAGGGCCCACCACTGTCTCTGTAAATGTCAAGAAGCCAGGATATCAAGCACTCCAATGAGGCTAAGCAATGTGGGGCATGGGTGGACTGAACTAATCTCGTCACCTCTTCAAACTTCAGGTTTCTTCTTCTTAACATGGGGCAACAGCGATACCCACCTTGCAGGCTGCTATCTGGTTTGAACAAGACCATCTGTCAGTGCCCAGCAGTGAGCCGGTAACACTAAGACTTCAAAGTCAGTTTCCCTCTGCTCCAGCTCAGGCAAAGTGTCCTCCTTGCCGTCCTCAAATGTGTCAAGCCACCCTGCCTCTAACAGGGCCTTGCTATTCTTGTTGTCTGGAATGTTCTCTCCCCCGTTAACTACATAGCTCACTCTCTCATTTCCTTCAGGTCTCTGCCCAAATGACACCTTCTCAATGAGACTTCCCTGACTGCCCTACTTATAACTGAACTCGGACATCCCTTATCCCCCTTGCCTGCCTTATTTTACAGTAAGCACCAACCATCACTGGATACACTATATCACTAACTTATTAAACTTTTTCTATTTGTCACCTGTCTGCTCCTACTAGAATGTGTGCTCCACGAGGGCAGGATATTTTTGCTCCAATGAAGATGGGTACTATCTCCTGCTCCCCTTATCTGTGAAGTACTATAACTGCAGTAGGAAGAGCAAGTGAGGTTCAGAGAGTGGGAAAAGCATAGATAACGTCTTAGGGCCCATCACCCTTTAGTCCCTCCAGGAGGTTCTAAGAGCAAGCATTAGGAACAGAGCCTACACCATAGGCCAAAGGGATCTGACTACTCAGGATACCCTCTCACCAGCTCAAAGCTCTCCATTGGTTTACCACTGCTTTTCCAAGGAAGATCAAATTGCCCACCAGATCACTCCAGCCAGCCCCTGCCTCCATCTCCCCAGGGGCATCTGGCCGTTGTACTCCACACTTCAGCCACTATGGACAAATTTTTTCTTTTTCTTTTCAGACGGAGTCTTACTTTGTCGCCCAGGATGACGTGCAGTGGCTCAACCTCAGCTCACTGCAACCTCTGCCTTCTGGGTTCAAGTGATTCTCCTGCCTCAGCCTCCCGAGTAACTGGGACTACGGGTGCACGCCACCATATCTGGCTAATTTTTGCATTTTTAGTAGAGACAGGGTTTCACCACGTTGGTCAGGCTGGTTTTGAACGCCTGGCCTCAAGTGATCTGCCTGCCTCGGCCTCCCAAAGTGCTGGGATTACAGGCGTGAGCTACGGCACCTGGCCTGCTATGGACTTAAAAAAAAATTTTTTTTGAGACAGTGTCTTGCTCTGTTGCCCAGGCTGGAGTGTGGTGGCATGATCATGGCTCATACTGTATCCTCAAACTCCTGGGCTCAAGAGAGTGAACTTTCTTGAGGCCAGTGTGTACACAAGTTCCCTCCTACCAGAAGGCATTTACACCTCAGCTATTCCTGACCAGGGCAATCTGCCATCCGTCTCTTTTTTTTTTTTTTTGAGATGGAGTCTGGCTTTATCACCCAGGCTGGAGTGCAGTGGCATAGTCTTGGCTCATTGCAACCTCTGCCTCCGGGTTTCAAGCAATTCTAGAGCCTCAGTCACATGAGTAGCCAGGATTACAGGCGTGTGCCACCACGCCCGGCTAATTTTTGTATTTTTTTAGTAGAGACGGGGTTTCACCATGTTGGCCAGGCTGGTCTCGAACTCCTGACCTCAAGTGATCCACCCACCTCAGCCTCCCTAAGTGCTGGGATTACAGGCGTGAGCTACTGTGCCCGGCCCATCCCTCTCATTCTTAACACTTATTGTAGTGCTAAGCATATAGTTACTTTTGTGATTCTTTGATTTGTCTACCTTACTAGAGTGTAAGCTCCAGGAGGGCTGGGACACGGTGCTCACCATCACTTCGTACTGCTCGTTTATCCATTTCACACGGTTTTTGGTGCCCTTGAACCAGACACCATTCGAACACCAGGAAGCGCCCCGAGTACCGGATTAATCAACCAAGTAAGAAATGACTGTACCACGAGTTCGACTCCCAAAGCTGTCCGTCTCAGTACAGGCAATCGCTAAAGGCCTGAGTTCCAGTTCAACTAAGGGGCTGTGGGGTCCCTTCTCCAGGCGCTCCCCCGAGGGGCTGGTTGCAATCCACTCCCGAGACTCGCAGCAACCTCCTCGTCCCAGGGGGGCCGCGCTGCGCCTAGCCACGTGGCGGGAGACTTAGGAAACTTAAAACACCCGCTACCAGGAAGGGGGTGGAGGTAAGGGACGCGGGAATTACAAAGTTCGGCCCCTGCGAGCACACTTTCTGGCCCAACCCACTGCACAGATGAGGCAAGTGAGGCCCAGGGGAACTGAAGTCGCAGTGGGGAGGCAGAGATTGCGGCTCCTCTGGTACCCCTGGCCCGCGCCGTCGAGCACTGCGGGACCCGACTCCTAGCGCCCGCCGGGTCGCCTGGGGACGCGGCGCGGGCCTCTGATCTCCACATCTTGCACGCGGCCCTCGCACACGGCCCACGAACGCTTACCTGGCCGCTCTGCTCCTTCACTTCCCGCGCCGCACGCACATAGCCAGCCCGCAGCAGATGGTGGTAGATCAGGGGAAGTAGCTCCCGCCGCTTCCTGGCCTCGGCCATGCCCGCGACCCCCGGCCGGCCGGCTACCTGCACGCCCCGCCTCAGTCCCCGCCTGCCACTTCCCTGGCGCCCTAAGACCTCGCGCGCCCCACTTCCGGCTCCTCTTTGGCTCTGGCCGCGCGGCGCGCCGGGAAACGTAGTCTCCTCTCCAGGAGTGACCGGCCCCGCCCCTCAAAGCGAAAGGGGCGGAGACTCGTGGGCAACAAGACCGCCCATTGGCGCTGAGCAGGCGGGGCTAGACAGGGACCCGCCCCCGGGCCCGGCCGTGACAGGGATGACTCTTTTAATCCTTCTGGCTGGCTCCTTGAAGAGATTTGTCTTCCTTGTTAATTCTCTGATGGCTGGGTCTGCGTTTTACTCGTCTCTGAACTCCCTAATCTGGATCTTTCTCTAGATCCGAACTTCGTACTGCCATTACCTGCTCGTTTATCCATTTCACACGGTTTTTGGTGCCCATGAACCAGACACGAGTTGTCAGGTTATTCATTCATTCATTCGCTAATTAAACAAATCTGTAGTAAGCACTGTAACTTGGGCTAGCACCGGGCTGGGCTAGGGGGATTCAGAAGATGCATAATACATGGCGGTTGCCCTCAAAGCTCACAGAGACGACTGTCCGTAACCAAGCAACTATAGTTCAATATCTAGTGTGCATTGTCAGCGACAGATGCGGCCTATGGGCGCCCCAAGGAGGGGCACCAAACCCCAAAGAGATATCTAAGCTGAGGCATAAAGACACCTGAAATTGCTGGGTGCAAAGGAGAGGACTGGCAGAGGGCACTGCATGAGTCTAGGCATGAGAAAACACCGTGCTATTGCCTGGGAACCCTAAACCCAGAACTCCCAGTCTGCGCTGCTGGGCTGTCGAGGTGGGGTGGGGTGGGGTGGGGAAAAGGGAACAAATGAGGGCCCATGAGGATGAAGAAGTAGACAAGGTCTGCCATACCCCCACCCCGAACGGAGTTTGGACTTTGCTCTGAGGGCATTAGATAGTCTCTGACTGGCTTTTCAAAGGAGGTTGACCTTGTTTTGTGTTTTTAAAAGATTGCTAAAACCAAAGCACATACTATTAATACTAAATGTGAGGCTGTTGTAGTTGTTGAGGGAAGGTTGGCAGGGAAAAGGTACGGTAGGCTGGAGAATGCTAGAGTCAGCTGTTCTTAACTTAATGGACCCATTGAGAATCTGATGGCAGCATGTTTCTTACCAGTGCAGGAGTCCCTAACCCTAGGAGGTCCAAGTGTGTGCTTATGTTTGTCTTGAACTTGAGTGGAAAATGTTATGTGTCTGTACACATTCAACATTTCCCATTTTCTTGAGCAAATATTTATTAAGCACCTACCACTGGGGATGGAATAGTCTCTACTCCTATAGAGCTTACAGTCTAATGGAGGAGACTAATAGTCATACAATACAGTGTTACAAACAGCAGGTAAGTGCCAGAAGGAAAAAGATAGTGTTTTCTTATGTAATAATACAGTGTTTAAAAGCTGCACTGGAGTCACACTGCCTGGGTTCAAACTCTGGCTTTGCCTCATTAGGTGACTTTGGGCAAGTTACATAACTTCACTGTGACTCAGTTTCTTTATCTGTACAATGGAGATAATTATAATTTCTACCTCATTGGGTTGTCATAAGGAGTAAATGAATTCTCAGCAGAAATGCTTGGAGGAGCTCTGAACAATAGCGCTCTGTGTGTGCGTGTGTGCTATTATTATGAAAGCATATAACAGGAAGGAGGGATCTATTTTTTTCTTGGGAGTTAGGGAAGGATTCCCTGAGAAATTGATGGTCATGAGGAAACCAGAACTATGTGTAAGGGAGAGTCGGGGAGAAGAAACCTGAGCAGAGGGAAGAAACTGTGCAAAGGGCCTAGGGCAGAAGGTACAGCTGAGAGAATAGACAAGAAAAGGCCTTGGTAGCATGGTCCAGAGGGAGAGCAGGGTGACTGGGGAGTGTAGAAGGTGGGCAGAGGGCAGACTCCATGTGAAGGACTGGGCACATCAGGTTTTTTTTCTCCATCCTAAGAGCCATTGGAAGCCACTGACGGTGTAAGCCCAAGAGGTACAGGATGAAATCCGAATTTTACTGTGACCTGTGTGCCTGCCCAGTGGAGAGTGGAGTGCGTCTGGTGGGTATGAGTAGATGTGGGAAGACAAGCCAGGGTTAGGAGTGCAGGCACGCATCCAGGGAGAAGATAGTATGTGTGTCGGGGGCGGGGGAGGGGGTGAAGTGGCGGGGGAGGGAGTGGGGGGTGGGGCGGGGGGCTGCTGGTGGCAGTGGAGTTGGAGAGCAGTGGAAGGTTCCCAGAGTTAATCAGGAACTAAAGTTGTCACAGAGGTGTGTTGGAATGTGAGGGGAAGGAAGAGGCAATGTCAGAATGGACCTTGAGGTTTCTGTGCAAACAAGTAGGCAGTATCTTTCACTGAGATAGAAAAAACTGGAAGAGGACTGAGATGGGGGTGGTTTGATTGAGGAGAGGAGGATGTGGACAGAGAGGTGAAAGTATATATTCTACATTAGACATCTTGAGCTTGAAATGCCTTACAGTCACCATGTGCAGATGTTGAGAAGGTTCTTGGAAACCTGGGTTTGGACGTGGCGTGGAGGTCTGGGCTAGAGATGAAGATGAGAAGTTGTGGATAGAGAGATGATAATTGCGGCTGTGGATGAGGAGAAGCTTGCCCAGGGCGAAGAATGTGGAGAGAGAAGAGAGATGGCCCAGGACGAAGGTTTGAGGTACATCTACAGATTAGGGCTGTGTACACAAGGATCTCCTGCAAAGGCTTATCAGGAGTGGCTGGACAGGCTGGAGAAAGCCCAGGAGAGTGGGCTTATGGAAGGAGGCCAAGGGAGACATTTTAGGAAGCTGTGAAGACTTGATGGAGGGAAATGCTCTGAGAGGTCAGATATGAGGAGGGTGCAGCCCTGGGCTTTGGTTTATGGACAGGCGTGGAGATTGTTGGGGCCTTAGGGAGGGCTATTTATGTGTGGCATGATGGAGGGGGTCAGATGGCAGTGGTCTGATGAGTGCAGGAGGGATGAGGGAGGCAGTGGGTCTTTCGAGATGATTTTGTGTAAAAAGAACGAGAAAGATAAAGTGATAGGTCCAATATGTATGTTAGGGGAGGTGTGTTTTAAAGTAGAAGAAACCTGAAATTTGTTTAAAAGTGAATGGCAGATCCAGGAGAGAGAGGTTAATCAAGAGTGTAAGGAATAGGGGAGATAATCAGTGAGTAAAGTTCTCTCAAGCATGTGCGAGGGGCTGGGATCAGGCATGTGGGTGGGGGGGTTGGTCTTGGGGAGGAGGAGGGATGAGTTCTGCAGAACCCAAAAGCAGGAACAAAGAGAGGATGGGTGCAGATGTAGATGTAGGTTTGTAGTGGGATGTTAAGGGAGATTTCGTTTTGAGCTTCTATTTTTTCTGCAAAGTGGGAGGCAAGGTCTTCTGCTGAGAGTGAAGAAGAGGTGGTGAGGAGTTTGAAAGAAGGAGAATGATCATTCAGAGTGTTGAGAAGCAACTTGCCCACAAAATCCCCAATTGCCTGACAGTCTTGGCTCCCCAGTTGAGGTTGGTGGTCCTTAGTGTATGTGTGTCTCGTCCTGTCCTGCTGAGTGAAATCCTCCATCAGGGCTCACCTACCCAGCTGCAGGCTGGGAGGATGTATGTACACAGTGGGATTTATCCAGGCCTAGGGCTTTGCCAGATGGGTAGGGAAAAAACGGCACAGGGGTCTAAAGTGTTGGCAAAGAGATGCTAAAATTCTGGGTCCTGGAATCTAGGCTGGGTAGTGAGGGAAGCAAGGCAGATGGGGTGTTTGCAGGGAGAGAGTGAAACCCTTCATGGGCCAGGCCTTATGAGGTTGGGAGCCCTGATATCAGAGAGGGCTGGGAGCTGAAACTGGTAGTGACACCCAGGTTTCCACTTGGGTGGCTGGATAGGTGATGAATATACATGATGAGCATACAAACCATTGTAAGATCTAATATTTTTTTCCACCAACACCTCCAGGAACTAGTTTTCATTTCCTTGAGGGCATCAAGGCCCCACTTGAGAATGCATGCCTTAGTAGAATGTAAACTCCCTGAAGGCAGACTTACCTTTGCCTTGTTCGTTGCATTATTTCCAACATTTTGCACAGTGCCTGCACACAGCAGGCACTTAATAAGTATTGGCAAGGGCAGGAATGGTTACAGACCTCTCCTGAAGAAGAAGGGAGGGCTGGGCAGGCAAGGAGCTCACTGAGTCTAGGCCTGGAGGCAGCAATGTGGAAGGCTGTGGAAGGCAGTGGGGAAGGAACTGGACTGTGCATCCTTGGCTGACCCTGGAAGAAATGCAGAGCTGGAATTAAATTAAAGAACGAAAAAAAAACCGCACCAGGATGGTCTAATACCTTCTGTCTGGCAACAGGTTGTTTGTTTTCGTTTTGCTCCTAATAAAATTCATTGTCGGCACTTATGCTTTGTCCTCGGCTCCTGGGAGGCTGCCTCTTCTGTGGACAATTTCTTTATTTCCCTCATTTTCCAAATCATACTCTTCACTGAATTGCCTCAGGGCCCAAGCACAAAATTAGAACATTACACTGATAAAATATAACATGGCAACAATTAAGACAGCAGCAAACAAAACAGTGCATTAAAAAAAAAAAAAAAAAAAAAAAAAAAAAAAAAAAGCCTCAAAGCATTTCTCTACCAGTAAGAGAAAATGCCTTTGTTAGTGGTAGAAGCCAGATGCTCCCAGACCACTGCACTGCGAGTGCCTCTCGGGGAAGCAACATGCTTTAGTCACCTTGGATTCCCATGCAGGGCACGGCGAGGTCACTCAGGAAATGAATGAAGGAAGAATGAACAACAGAAGAGAAGGAAGCTCAACAGATGGGACACTCTACCTGCCTCTCCCAGCAGGAATGGCTCTGACACAGAGGTGGGAGGTAGCAGGGATACAGGGAAAGGCTACTGGGCCTCTCCCTTGTGTTACTGTCAGGAGTCAGGCCCTTTTCACCTGGATCAGCTGTGTGACGTTGGGCCAGTCTCTTGCCCTCTCTGGTCCTCAGCATTACCTTCTGTTAAATGAAGCTGTTGAACAAAGACCCTTCCAGTAGTGGAACTCTCAAGAGAAGGGCTCATCTGGGAAGGGTGTCCTTCCCCTTGGCTCCCTTCATCCATTGTAACAACAGATTTTCCCTGGACCAAGTCATTTTGGCCAGGAGATTTCCCAAGGCTTCCTTCTCTTTCCTGGGATGACAATTTGTCTCTTTCTTTAATCTCACACGAGCTTTTAAAGGTTTACAAGTTGTTACTGAAGTAACAAGTTAAACAATTTAGAGATATATTTAGATAAAGTCAATCATTTTTCCCTCCCTCTTAGCCATTCCCAGCCCACTTCTCCACACTCCAGCTTCTTCCTTTCCCAGTCAGAAAGGAGCCTGGTATTCGATCCCTTCACATCTTTTCTCTGCCCAGACAAACACAGACATCCTTCATATGGTTTAGTCCCCCTTCTCCTTTTCCTTTTTCATTTCTCTTTACTTCTTTTTTCTTTTTCTTTTCTTTTCTTTTTGTTTTGAAATGGAGTCTCGCTCTATTGCCCAGGCTGGAGTGCAATGACATGATCTCAGCTCACTGCAACCTCTGCCTTCTGGGTTCAAACGATTCTCCTGCGCTCAGCCTCCCGAGCAGCTGGGACTACAGGCATGCACCACCGCGCCCAGCTAATTTTTGTATTTTTAGTAGAGACGGGTTTCACCATGTTAGCCAGGCTGGTCTTAAACTCCTGGCCTCAAATGATCCGCCCGCCTCAGCCCCCCAAAGTGCTGGGATTACAGGCGTGAGCCACCGTGCCTGGCTTCTTTGCTTCTTTTCTTACAAAAGGGAATCATACTAAACACTCAACTCTGCAACTCTCTTTTTTCACCTAATAACAATACAGCAGAGCTATTTCTCCAGATGCTGGGATCTGCCATACTCTTTTGAGTAATAGTAATAGCTATCATTTGTTGAGTGTGTGCAATGAGCTGGAGCGGTGCTTCCAGGCTCCAACACTAACCAATCAAAACCTCACAGCATCCTATAAAGCATGTCAAATGGTTGTAGATGAGGAAACTGAGGCTCAAGACAGGCTCCAGCTTCCAGAGGGCTCATAACCAGTCCCCCGGTAGGGCCATCAATAGACAGAGATGGTAGATGATATGATATAGGTTATTCGCCTCTAGTTTTTTGGCTAATACAGTAGTGTTGCTCTAAACATTCCTAGTAAATACATCCTTGCAGACTGGAGCTTTAATTCTGTGTGATGTAATTGAAAGTGGACCAGAGGGGATGCATGTGTTTCATTTTAATAGCTAAAGCCCAATTAACTGCCAAAAGGGTTGTAGCAATTCATAGCTTCATCAGCATAATTCCTTATTTTTGTGGTTTTATTTCTCAGAGCTAGAAGCGTCCTTGGAGAGCATCTAGCCCAGCTCGCTCCTCTTGCTGATAAGGAAACAGGCCCAGTGACAGGAAGTGACTCGACAAGGACCCCAGCAGGTTAGAGGCAAAGGGAAGTACCTGTCTACCTTTCCCTGGGTCATTGCCACATCCTCTTCCCTCCCTGCTGCCCCTGCCTTGGCTCTCTCTCCTTTCCTGTCCACTCTCCACACTGCACTCAGCATCACACCACTTCCCTGCTCATTAAACCTCCCCTAGCTTAACAACTGACTACAGGCTCAAGTCACAGCTTCTTCTTAGGCATTCAAAACCCATCCCAGTCTGTTCCCTGGTGTGTCTCTTATCCAAACCAGCAGCTAAATCTTGAGTACTCTGTGTCCTCAGAACATCTCCCTCCCTTCACACCATTTGGACAGAATTGCCTTTCTGCTCTTTGGAGTTTGACTGTTTCCTATTTATCTTTCAAAGCCAAGTGCAAAGGCCGCCTCTGCAGTGGTGCCTTCCCTGACTGCCCAGCCTTCCAACCCTGGACAGTCAGTCATCTCTGTTCTGCGACAAGGCGCCCCTGCCTCCACCCTTCCTGGCTGCTTCCTCCTGGAGGTCATGTGTTGCAGAAGAACCAGCCAGGAGGGGGCAGTGCACAACCGAAGAAAGGTCTCTCAAAAGGTCAAGGTCACCAGGGTGCCTGGGGCCTGCCCAGTGGGGCCACCTGTGGATATCAGGTTCCACCCCAGTGGCAGGACCTTTGGCGAGCTCCACCCCTCTGTGGGCCTCAGTTTGCATCTCTGGGGTTTGCATTTGCAGGGTTGGACTAGCTCAGTGTTTCTGAAAGTGTGGTGATGCACAAAGTGACTTCAAGAGAAAAAAAGATGGACATTTTAAAATGGAAATCATTATGTATTTATTTTAACGTGTATTAGACAAAAAATAACTAGCACATCAAACCTGTTATTTCGCAGATATTATTGCTTAGAATGGGGCTAAAGTAGGCATTCAAGTAAAAAACAGTGAGTCAATGTAAGAGAAAGTACCAATTAAATAATATACAGGTGGTAAGACAGCAGTGAATGGCTGCAATCGGGAAAACATTAGTCTGCTTTTGATGTTCTAGAATGCTGTGATTTGCAGACTCCTGCCTTTGGTAGGGGTGGAGACAGGGAGAAAGAGCTGCCCCAGGGCTGGGAGGCTGGGCCTTGGGCAGAGGGTCAGGAACTCAGCAAATGGGCCATGTGCCCCTGCCCCCCAGACCCTCCTCCACCTGTGGAGGGTACGAGGGCTGGCTCCCCCTCCCACCTTCTTTCTCAGCTTCTCTGTGGTTACTAAGGAGTGGGAGGCTGAAAGGGGCCTCATTCTGGAAGCTCATCTGCTCTCTCATTCTCACCCAGCACCCTGCTTGGCATAAACTATTCAGGGTGATGATGATAAACAAGGATGCAGGAAGGCACTGGGGGTAGGAAGAGAAAATAGGCGATGTGGACAGAGTTTGCTCACATACCTGAATGTCCAACCTGCCACGATTGTCTAATGATTCCTAAGCTTAGCTGTGCAGTGGAATCACCTGGCTAGTCAAGGGAAATACAATTCCAAGGCCTCACCTCAAGCAACTCCCATTTTGGGACCCTTGCATCTGGGCTTTTAAAATCTCTGTAGTGGATTCTGAGGCTTTCAAGGTTTCAAACTGCACACCTCCCTCAGTGTACCTGTGGAGATTTAGAGAGGTTGTGTCACTTACTTAAAGTCACCCAGCAAGTCAAGAGCAGTTGTCCTGACTCCCAGCTCAGTTCTTCCCACTGAGCATCCCTTGTTGAGCCTAGTCCATGGTTAGCAAAGATAACCCCGCTGAAAAAGTGGTGGGGTTTCTTTGAGCCTCCCTTTGGGCTTGTCAAGGACTTTCTACAGAAGAAAACAAGCTGTACAAGCTACCATCTGCTGAGAAGTCCAGAGGGGTTGCGAGGGATGGTGGTGGGAGAGGGTGGAGGGAGACGCCAGTGGAGGGGGTGGTTGGGAGATGTGGCCTCTTTTTGTAGTTGTCAGCCTGCACAGTCAGCTTGCTGAGGGCAGGAGGAGCTAGTTCACGTGTATGCCACTAGCCATTGGATTTTCACATGGGATCCTTAAGGAAGAGAATTAGGGCCAATGGATGGGAAGTTAATTCCAGATGAAACTCTCGAACAATGGTCAGTGACCTGGAAGACAATTGACCTTAGGGCAACTGTCCAGCTCCCTAATTTTTAATATCTAAGATATTTGGCATGTGAAAAATGCAGGGACACATACATACAGTTCCCTGTTCCCATGATCTAGATTTCTTATCTTTCTTTTTTGAGACAGAGTCTTTTGCTCTGTTGCCCAGGCTGGAGTGTAGTGGCACGATCTCGGCTTACTGCAACCTCTGTCTCCCAGGTTCAAGAGATTCTCCTGCCTCAGCCTCCCAAGTAGCTGGGATTACAAGCATGTGCCACCACATTCAGTTAATTTTGTATTTTTAGTAGAGACGGGGTTTCACCATGTCATCCAGGCCAGTCTCGAACTCCTGACCTCAGGTGATCCAAATGTCTCAGGCTCCCAAAGTGCTGTGATTAAAGGGATGAGCCACTATGCCTGGCCTAGATTTCTTGTCTTTACTTTTTTTTTTTTTTTTTTAGAGACAAGTGTCTTGCTCTATCACCCAGGTTGGAGTGAGACGGTGATCATAGCTCACTGCAGCTTGAAATTCCTGGGCTCAAGCGATCCTCCTGTTTCTTCCTCCAGAGTAACTGGGACTACAGGCACACACCACTATGCCCAGTTAATTTTTAGAAACTTTTTGTAGAGGCAGGATCTTGCTTTGTTGCCCAGGCTGGTCTCAATCTTCTGGCTTCCAGTGATCCTCCTTCTGCCTTGGCCTCCTAAAGTGCTGGGATAAGAGGTGTGAGCCACAGCAGCTGGCCTAGATTGTGAAAAAAGACATTTCAAATATATAAGAGCATCTCAGTTCATTTCCCTTCCCTTTGCCCAGAGATAGTCACCAGCCCATCCCTGAAGTTGGCATGAGTTGTTCTTGCACATGTTTATGTATACATGCTATACATGTATTCATTCACAAAGCATAGAAAGTGTTGCTTTGTAGCTTTAAACTTTTCGTAAATGACATAATATTGTGCATAGCCTTCTGCAACTTGCTTGTTTTCATTCAACATTGTGTTTGAAATTTATCCACATTTGATGTGCAGAGCACCAGTATACACATATTCACTATTCAATCAATTTCATTGTAGGCATGTACTACAGTTTATCAATCCATTCTCCTGTTGATGGGCATTTGAGTGATGTCCAATTTTCCATAATAAAACCCACACTGCTGTGACCATCCTCATGCGTGTCTTGCATGTGCCTGGGGAAGAATGGCCGGGTGTGTGAGCATCTTGGGGCTCCCTGCCATTGCCCGGCTATATCTGAAAGAGTGAGTTTCTGCGGCTCCACATCCAAACTTGACCTGGCAATAGTCAGACTTTGGAATGTTTGTTACTCTGATGGGGGCCAAATGTCTCTCGTTCTTGTTTTTAAGTTTTATTTCTCTGATGAGTAGAGTTAAACCGTTTTCATAATTGTGCTGCTGATTTGGATTTCCTCTTCTGTGGATCGCCTCTTGTACCCCCTGTCCGTGTTTCCATGGTGCTGTTTGTGTCTTTCTTATTGATTTGCAGGAGCTCTAATCCTGTGCTCTGCTGCGACTATCTTTTGTTAGTCTGTGAATTCTTTTTTCACTTTATTTATGCAGCCTTGTGATGCACAAAGGCTTTAGGTTTGAATATAATGAACTGCGCCAATGTCTTCCTCTACGGTCTGGGGTTCTACAATCCGCAGCAAACTGAGGCCATTTCTTGGCCTGGCACCCTCCTCAGGAGGCCTTGAATTCAGGTGGAATGTTCAGAGCATGGGCTTTAGAGCAGGGCCCACTTGGGTTGAAATTCAGGCTGAGTGATTTACAGGCTGGTGAACTTGGGGGTAAGTCGTTTTACCTCTGGGTTTCAGGTTCTTTACTTGCAAAATAGAGAAGAGAACTATCTTGAGCTCTCTGGGATGCTATGAGGCTGGAGGAAGCAGCCGTAGGCACAGTGGGAAGTCTTGAAATCCTCCAGGGAGAGGGGGGATTCACTGAGAAAAGCCTCAGAAGACACTGCTCCCTGAGAGCCATCCAATGTGAATGTCCTAATCTTGCCTGGCCCCAAGGGCTTAACACAGTCTCTTCAAATCTAATTTTGCATCTGCAAGTGGAGCTGAGTCTCTGGAGGAGCCGGGACATGCAAGACATGAGACACCAATCTCCCTCCTTTTCCATCCCACCCATGGCCCTGGGTTCTGAGCTGTTCCTGGGACCATGCTTGGTGACTCCGGAGGCAGGAACTTATGGAAGTGGCATTTGTGATGTCTCAAGAAAACCGGAAGAGGACGGAGGAGGTATCTCATGGCCTCCATATACCACGGCCACTCAAAACTGCCCAGTAACCCTGGCAGCAGGGTGGGGAGGGCATCTGAGGACTCCAAGAAAATATTTGTCTGGGGAAAGAAAAGGATACATGTGCCTGGTCACTTTCACTCATATGTGACCACATGCCAGCCCACACAAGTGGTCTCTTGAGGCCATGGCAGGGGGTTACACCATCACCTCTGAGCAGTTCAATCCTGGGCACAGCATACACAGGAACAGGTTTGGAGGGGAGGTGGGCAGAGGCCTCTGGGGCCAGCAGCCTCTTGAACAAGGCCACAGAACCCATGGCCAATAGGTCTGGACGATGCCTCCTTCTTCGTCCCACTTACTGACCATGAGTTACTCCACCATCACCACCTCTGAAGGGTCAGCCTGCTTACATGGCCAGGCACTGGATTCCAGTGGAAAATGTAGTTCAAAAACTGAAGCCTATTTTTGGAGTAGACGATGCATACGCATGATGCAAACATATAAAGGTATGCAAAGGGTACTGAGAAAAGTAAATCTCCCAGGCTCCCACCCTCTGTTCCCCAGCTTCTCGGTTCTCTTCCCAGGAGGAAGCAATATTACCAGAGCTTAGCTGTGACTGCATACACACACACACAGGCACACAATATTGATAGTAGTACATTATATACACAAAGGCAAACCTTGCTTATTTTTTTCACCCCATCTTCTCTCCCCCAAATTTAGGACCTGGAATGTAACAGGCGAGAGTGAATGCAGAACGGATGGATTAGTGGACCAGGTGGTGGAAGGATGAACAATGTCGGTCCAGGTGCAGGCTTTTTCTACTCTGTGTTTTGAGACTCATCTTGTCCCTGGGAGGATCCCTATCCTTTGGCAGATTGCTGCAGGTGGGTAAATTCAGGCCTTCTTGACCCTGGCACAGAGCCATAATGGGGGAACTAAGTGAACCAGGCAGCTGAACAGCTTAATTGTCATTTCCACCAGCAGATGGTTACCAGGGAAACTCAAAGAATGTTAGAACGGGGAGGGGTTTTCAGGCAACGTGGAGGCAGCCTGACAGAATCTCAGAATGGGAAGGGGGACAGTTCCGACAAGTTCTTCAAGGGTTTAATTTTTAATTTTAATTTCAATGATAATCTAAAATAATTAAAAATTTTAACCAGGTGCGGTGGCTCACGTCTGTAATCCTAGCACTCCGGGAGGCCGAGACAGGCGGATTGCCTGAGTTCGGGAGTTTGAGACCAGCCTGGGCAACACAGTAAAACCCTGTCTCTACTAAAATACAAAAAATTAGCCGGGTGTGGCAGCATGCGCCTGTAATCCCAGCTGCTCAGGAAGCTGAGGCAGGAGAATTGCTTGAACCCAGGAGGCGGAGGTTGCAGTGAGCCAAGATTGCACCACTGCACTTCAACCTGGGAGACAGAGTGAGACTCGGTCTCTAAAAAAAAAAAAAAACAAAGAAAAATTTTAGGCCAGGCACAGTGGCTCACGCCTATAATCCCAGCACTTTGGGAGGCTGAGGCAGGTGGATCACCTGAGGTCAGGAGTCCGACACCAGCCTGACCAACATGGTGAAACCCGCCTCCACTAAAAAATACAAAATTAGGCCAGGTGCGGTGGCTCAAGCCTGTAATCCTAGCACTTTGGGAGGCTGAGACGGGTGGATCACGAGGTCAGGAGATTGAGACCATCCTGGCTAACACGGTGAAACTCCGTCTCTACTAAAAAATACAAAAAAACTAGCCGGGTGAGGTGGTGGGTGCCTGTAGTCCCAGCTACTCAGGAGGCTGAGGCAGGAGAACGGCATGAACCCAGGAGGCAGAGCTTGCAGTGAGCTGAGATCCAGACACTGCACCCCAGCCTGGGCGACAGAGTGAGACTTGGTCTCAAAAAAAAAAAAAAAAAAAAAGAAAAGAAAAAATTAGCTGGGTGTGGTGGCAGCGCCTATAATCTGAACTACCTGGGAGGCTGAGGCAGGAGAATCGCTTGAACCCAGGAGGCGGAGTTTGCAGTGAGCCAAGGTCGCGCCGTTGCACACTAGCCTAAGCAATGAGAACGAAACTCCGTCTCAAAAGAAAAAACAAATTATATTTTTGGATCATTTGAACATCTGCCTTATAACATTGTATGGACATGTGATTTCAATGCTGTGTTGATGTTTGCCTTTGTGATCACATTGGCGCTGGGATCATCAATGACTTCACAGCCACCTGAATAAACCAAGATTTTGCTGTGAATCAAACTGAGAAGTTTCTTAAATTTGTGTCTGCAGACTCCTGAGATTTCTGGACATATTCTTAGGACCAGTGAGAATTGTTTTGGAGGTATCTGTATGTTAATCAAGTATGAGAAACCCTGGTGAGGACCCCAGGACCTCAGGCAAGAGTTGGAAGTCTGGATTCGGCTTCTGTCTCTGCCTCTTCTTATCAGTTGGGTCATTCGAACTTGTCTGTCTCTTCTGCTTTAATTTCTCCACCAGTAAAATAGGATCAAAATGACTTCTTCACAGCATATTAAGAACAAAAAATGAGATAGTGAATGTGAAAGTTCTGACTTTGGAAGCACCAAGCATTTCATCTTATAAAGGAGGCAAACAAGAGTTGAAGAGGTGAAACGACTTTTCTGATATCAAACCATCATTGGCAGAGATGGGCTGGGAGCTTGGGCTTCTGACCCTCAGTTGCCCTGGGCACGTCGGCCACTAGCAGTAATGATGTGACTAATTCTGGAAAGCGTAATAACATCTCAGGTGGGGCCTTTGCTCTTTGGGCAAACATGCTATCTTTATTTTTATTTGTTGAGAAGATTAAATTAGGGAAGCCAAACAAATAAATAAGCACATTGAATTTCCCACAGCTATACCTCTCTTCCTGGAGCAAAAACAAACTCTTTCCTCAGGCAGAAGGTCAGACAGGAGGCACGTGGGGACAAAACACCCAGGTACTTCAGTGCCAGCCTCCTGGATTTGCCGTTTTGCTGGGATGAAGGGCCACTGAGCCAGGCATGTGGGCTTCATGTCAGCACCCAGCTGCTCTGAGGAATGTGTTTCAAGGTTGGGGGCACCCAGGGCAGGCTGACAGTTCCAGGAAGCAAGGACTCTGTCTGGCTATTGCTGTTTCTCCCAAGCTCAGTTCAGTGCCTTGCACATATGGGTGTGCAATCAATATTTAAAGAATAAAGCTGGATGCAGTGGCTCATGCCTGTAATCTTAGCACTTTGGGAAGCCCAGGTGAGTGGATTGCCTGAGCTCAGGAGTTCGAGACAAGCCTGGGCAACATGGCAAAACCCAGTCTCTACTAAAAATACAAAAATTGCCAGATGCGGTGGCACATACCTGTAGTCTCAGCCATTCGAGAGGTTGAGGCAGGAGAATCGCTTGAACCCGGGAGGCAGAAGGTTACAGTGAGCCGAGACCTCGCCATTGCGCTCTGGCCTGGGTGGCACAGCAAGACTCCGTCTCAGAAAAAAAAGAAAGAAAGAAAGAAAGAAAAGAAAATGAGCCCATCTCTTCTGTCTGCCCTGAACCCTGCGGGAGCTTCTCTGAGCTGACAGAAGGAAGTAGGTTGGATGGGCATTTCCCTTCCATGGACCTGAGGTTATTTATAGTTGTTTGGTTATTGTGGTTGTTGTGGTTATTGTTGTTTCTATTAAGAAGATTGATTCTATGAATAACCTTGTGCATTTCTCTTGTTGCATGGAGTAAGGGTTTCTCTAGGGTGGACACAATAACAATGAACAATTGGAGAGGTGAGGGCACTGAGCAATCAGAATGGATGCTGTAGGGCTGGAATGTGGTCTTGGGGGTAGTCTATGGGGTGTTAACCTTTTAGTTGTTGGATCATGGGGAATTTGGGTGGGTACCTAAAGGAAAGGCTGGGGGCAGTTGAATCACAGGGGATCACAGGTAAATGGGTGGGAGAGACTTGGAATAGTAGCTATTTACCAACTGGCATGGAAGTATTTCAAGATTCTAACAACCAGTGTGTGCACAATGGTAAGCACGGGTGTGTATGTGCCTGGGAGTATATGTTGCCTAGCAGTGGAACTGTGAGGCTGCAGGGAAAGTTACTGATCAGCTTTACAAGATCATACTGGAATGATTTTCCCAGTCACTTATTCCCATAGACATTCCTCCCAGCAGTGTATAAGCATCTGGTTGGTCCACATTCTTGCCAACACTTGGTATTGTCAGGCTCCTTAATTTCTTGCCAATCCAGTGGGTGTAAAAGGATCTCATAATGGTCTCAATTTGCATCTCTCTGAATTCTAATAAGGTTGAACATCTTTTCATATGTTTATTGGCCTAGAACTGTTTGCTTAAAAGTGCTGGGTCCTGTATATATTAAATACGTGCAGTTTTTGTTTATCAACTACACCTTAATAAGGCCATTAAAACACACACACACACACACACACAAACACACACACACACACCACAAAGGCCTGTAATTTTATCCCTAACACAATGGCTAACAGTTCGTAGGTGCTCAATAATATTGAGTTAAAAAGAAAAGGGGAGCCTGGTTCCCTCACACCACAGTGAACATTCCACTAAATGCCTTGGACAGCAGCCAGGTAGAGCGGTAAGAGCGCTGGACAGGGAGCCAGGATACCTGGGTTCCAGTCTCAGGATGGCCACACCGTAACTCTGTGGCCTTAGGCAAGGCGCATTGTGTTTTCTGACCTTCACATTTATAATTGGCCAAGTTGAGGAGAGGCTTAGTCTGCTCACAGGGAGGGCAGTTAAGGGATCAAGTGAGATTATGAAAATCGATGTGTTTTGGGGACTGAAAAGTCTTGCACCAGTTAGGGATTACTGTTCCCTTTTTGAAGACAATTTAAGAAGGCTCTGGAGCCCAGGGGAGCAGGAGCAGCTAGCAGCTAGCCAACCTCCAGCAGGCAGAGAGCATCAGCACCAAGGCTTAACTGCACATCTTCTTCCTTTACACAGCCCTCACCTCCAGGCACCCATCAAGCAGAGAAGGAACAAAACTCCATTAACTCCTCACCTAAGCGTGCCTTAGGCTACTCTGAGGGTCCATGGGAACCAAAACTTGTGCCAGCCTGCTCTAATGTGAAGAGAGTGGCCCCTTGGTACCTGGTCCTTTCCTGGGAGACCCAACACTGCAGGCTGTTGGACCCATAGACAGCCACAAGTTTAGCTCCTTAGGCCAAGATGTGGCCAAGCCATTAGGTCTAAGACGTAGGCTCATGGCTCTGTACTCTATTCCTTCTGGCCCCATGGGCCTCACCTGTTCAATGCCATGAGTGTTAGCTACACAGGCATTTCTGAAAGCATGTGCTGTGGGACATTCGCCACTGTGGATGATGATTAAATGGGGGTGGAGGAGACAAGGATAGGGGAAGTTTCTGTGGTCAGGTTGAAACATTGAGTAAAATTACGCAGCTAACATTTACTGATTGTGTCAGATGCTGGGCTAGGCATTTTATAAGCATTGCCTCTTGACTTTTTTTTTTTTTTTTTTTTTTTTTATGAGATGGAGTCTTGCTCTGTTGCCCAGGCTGGAGTGCAGTGATGCAATCTCAGCTCATTGCAACCTCTGCCTCCTGGGTCCAAGCAATTCTGCTTTAGTCTCCTAAGTAGCTGGGATTACAGGAGCATGTCACTACACCCAGCCAATTTTTTTATTTTTAGTAAAGGTGAGGTTTCATCATATTGGCCAGACTGGTCTTGAGCTCCTCACTTCAAGTGATCCGCCCTCCTCAGCCTCCCAAAGTGCTGGGATTACAGGCATGAGGCACTGCGCCCAGCCATCCCTTGACTTCTTACAATAATCTTAGGAAGCAGGAACTATGACTGGCTCCATTTTACAGGTAAGGAAACAGGCTTTGCAAGTTTAATGACTTACCCAAGGGTCCCTCAACTGATAAGTGGCAGAGCTATGATTCAAACTCAGGCAACCTATTTCCAGATCTCTCGTTCTTCCCCAGGTTGAATGAACAGGACTTGCTGCTGGTCAGAGTGTGGGGGCTTGGGGAAGGAGATGGAAGCATTCATGTATCTTTCTTTGATTCAGCTCAGTGTCAGTGTCCTGGCAGCTGGTAGAGGAAAGTAAGGGAAGAAAAAAGCCCCACCTCTACCCTCCCAGAAAGAACTTCAGGTAAGGAAGTAAGTTCAGCAGAGCATGGAGGCACACCGAGGTAGGTTTTGGGAGACAAGCCATGACTTAAGGGGCCATCAATCACATGAATATCTGGGGAAAGGGAGCATCAGGCAGAGAAAATGACACGTGCAAAGGCCAGGAGCTGAGGGAGAGCATGTCAAGTCACATACTCAGCTGATTGAGGTGGTGGGGCATGGGAGGTGAGGCCAGATGTCAGAAGGGGCTTTAAATTTTTTTTTTTTTTTTTGAGACATGGTCTTGCTCTGTTGCCCAGGCAGGAGTACAGTGGCAGGATCATGGCTTGCTGCAGACTCAAACTCCCAGGCTCAGGTGATTCTCCTACCTCAGCCTCCCAAGTAGCTGGAACTACAGGCACAGCCACCACATCCAGCTAACTTTTGTATTTTTGTAGAGATGGGGTCTTGTCATGTTGCCCAGGCTGGTCTCAAATTCCTGGGCTCAAGTGATCCACCCGCCTTGGCCTTCCAAAGTGCTGAGATTACGTGTGTGAGCCACTGCGCTGGCCCAAGGCCTCAACTTTGAGGCTTCTAGATTGGGGTGGAACAAGGGAGGGATGAAAATGTTGTGAAACTACCAAGGAACAGTGGAGCTGCTGGCTGAAACTAGGAACATGAGCAAAGGACAGAGTGAGGGGCCGAGGAGGTGGTGAGAATGAGCTTGGCATTGGCCCTGATTTTCAGGGGGTCTCTGCTAAGGTCTGTCCCAGTGCTGATCTTCTCAATGTCCCTGGAAGGAAGGAACATCTCAATGTGGCCCCTCCACCCCCACATATTCTGGGCAGGAAGGAGCAGGATCTGTTTTGTCAACGCAGCTTGCAATAAAGACTCTCATTCAGAGAGGCAAACAGCTGCTTGACTATTAATAGGCAGGGCGGCAGCCACAGCCTGCTGGGAGGGCCTCCGCATGCAGTTCTGGAAAGGTGAATCGGTTCCTTCTGCCTGTCTGGGTTTTGCACCCCGTGGTGGGACAATTGGCCAGGTGCATATTCCTCAGAAGGTCAGTCACCCCCAGTTGTTTCCTAGGGCAGCTTGGGAGCTGTGTGGCCTGGCCCTGCTGGGATGCTGACCCTCCCCCAGGCAGAGGGAGCGGGGGCCCAGAGGCCCCAGAGATGACCAGAGCAGTAGGCATCTAGGGTGACTGGGGTTCGGGGTGATGTTTGGGTGGAATCTCATAGCTGCTCCTGTGGAAGATCAGGCACCCACCCTTAAGGGGATCATGAAGAGATCAGGGTTGGGTGGCTGGAAGGGAAGGGAGTCAATCTAGAAACAAGAGGACTGATGAGAGGAGCTGGGGATAGAGAGGGTAGAAGTAGAGCCTGGGATCAGGGAGAACCATGAAGCATCCCTGATCAGGAGCCAGACCAGGCCGAGGGGAGCCTGGGAGTCCAGACATGAGAGGGTGAGGCCTAAAGAAGGCCACAGTCTGCTTCCGGCCACCGCCATCATGACGCATGACCTCACTGTGGCCTGGCCAGCCAGATCACCCATCTGAATGGGCCTGCAGAGAGGGTGGCTGGGAGTGAGCTAACAGCAACCTGACAGGCATCCTGGGCTCCACCGAGGCCAAGTCTTGCTGTGCTAGAGGCCCCGTGGCTGCAGCCCAAGCAGGCGCAGGGCTCACAGGCCCTCGTTGTTACCCGCCACTCAGGTGGCTGCTTCAGGTGGTGGCCACTTCAAAGAAGCCCCATTTAAAGCAGGGCCTTGCCTCAAGTTTCCTAAGGGCCCTGTCCAGGCTAATGAGATCATTAAGAGGCTCCTTGTTAAATGACTTTAAATAGAGTTTGCCTGCAAGGCCTCTGACTGAGCCCTGTGCCGTGGCTGTATTTTTTTTTTTTAATGTATGTGTATTTGTACCTTTGTGTGCACTTAACTACGTGCTGGAGGGTGTAGGCTCTGGCCTCAGATGTCAGGGAATCCTGGCCCTAGCACTTTTTGATAGTGTGACCTCTGGCCAGTTACCTAACCACTTCATGGTGCCTCAGTTTCCCATCTGTAAAAGCAGACTAATAACTGGTGCTGAATTGTACTGCAGAACCTTCAGTGGCTCCCCATTGCCCTTGGGGAGGTGTCCAAGTTGGACACTTGGAATGGTTAGACTTGTGCGGCTTGCCCTTGGCCCCCTTAACAGGTCCATGTCTCACACCTCTCTCTGGGACCACATAGAGCAGTCCTTTCGGTCCAGCCTTCTGAGTGCTGTTCATTCATCTTGGAATGCTCCTTCCCTTCACTGCCCTTGGCCTCACCCTTCTTCTCCTTCAGGTCTCAGCTGAAGTGCTTTTCCTGGGAAGCCTCTGTTGATGGGCTGCACTAGTTCCAGTGTGTTCACCATGATGGTGCCCACCACGCTGTGCTGTCATGCCCTGTCATTGATGGTTTTCAGTGTTTGATGGTAAACTCCATGAGGGCAGGGACTATGCCCCAGTCCTTACTTCATCCCTAGGCCCCAGTGCTGCTCATGACAATTTCAATAAGTCTCTGTGATTTGCTTCAGTTGATTTTAAGATTAAGGCTCTGAGTCTCCTTCTGTTAGCTGTTCCTTGAAGTTGCTGCCTGCTCCTTCTCACCTTCTCATTGGCCTTGACTTAGAGCCTCACTGTAGCGAAGCCTGTACCAGGAATGGGCCACGGGAAGGTCCAGACCTAGATGTCTACGACCAGCCTGCCTGGAAGCACACTATAATTTCCTTATCAACACCATCCATGATCTCCAACCTCCTGATACTCAGCGTATTGAGAATTCCAATGGAATGCAGAGCATTCCAAGTCTTTGTGATTTTCTTCCAGAGCTCCATAGCAGGTGCCTAGATTGATCCATTTGTATAACCCTCGTGGGCAGGAAGGTAGGGAGGCCTAGGGGGTGATACATAGCTTTAGTGGGAAGTCTACAGGCTGTCTAGCCAGCAGGCATTGGGTTATAGTCACTACTGAGGGGGTAAAGCATTTTTCAAGTCAACGTGTAGGAAAAGGGTAAAAAATGGGAGGCAGAGTCAAAAAACACAGGTTGGGGGCAGGGCAACCAAGAGAGAAGGAGGGTCAGCTCTGAGAAGCATGCAGAGGCCAGTAGTTCTGGATCAAGCCTGTGAACAGAGTGAACTCTACATCTAACTTGTGCTATACCTGGGCTAAATACACATTTCTCCACGAAACCAGGAGCTCCTCAAGGGGCAGGACCATATACCCTTCATCTCAGTGTCCCCTTTATTACAGAATGAATCACAACTCCTTTCAGGAACTCGGTACTTACCGGAAGAGTTCTCTCCCCGGGGTGCTTGAAATTGATGATACTATACTACTAATAATAAAAATACATATCATTTGTTGAGCTCTTACCAGGTACCAGGCACTGTGCTAAATACTTTACATCCATCATCTCAAAGACCATCAGATCCCCGAGAGCAGGAACCGAGTCTGCTTTGTCTCACCATTGCATCCCCAGGGCCCAGCACAAGCCTGACACATAGAAGACGTTAATAGATATTTATTGAATAAACAAATAATCATGCCTGTTATTCCTATTTTACAGATAAAGAGCCAAATCTCAAACAGGCTAAGTAACTAATATTATTCAGTCAGTGGGATAAGGAAGCCAAGATTTGAACTCAGGTCTATCTGACCCCAGAGTCCATGGATTTAGCTGTGCTCTGCTGTCACTGCCATTATCTTGGCCTGGGAACCAGCATCATGGCATCACCTGGGCACTTGTTAATGCAGAATCTCAGCTGCATCCCAGTCTTACTGAATCAGAATCCACCTAGTAACAGGATGCTGGGTGACTCAGATATACATTAAAGTGGGAGAAGCTCTGACTCGGGAGTCATTCCGCGCCCACAGTCACTCAGAGGGTCCATGTCCTTGGCTCAATCAAACTACATTTTGCCATTGCGTCCTTTGTGCTTTGGCATGAGACTGCTGAGTGTAATTGTAATGCTTGTGGTGTTGGCCATGACCTTTAAAATGATTACCACTTCAGGATCAAAAGCATATTTTCAGCTTTTAAATCTTGTTGTATGTCCATCAGGTTTCTACCACCCCAAGGAACTCACGAGAACAGAGGCAGGGTTTTCTAGCCAGTGGCCTTGCCTCTGAATGGGACCATCTCGGATGAGGTCTTATCGCCACAGGGGTCCTTCTTGATTCCTTGCCTGTCTACATCTAATCATGGAGGTTGTGGATCCTCAGCCTGGTCTCTGTTTGTTATGAAGAGATGATTTAATTCATAAACAATTCCCCAGTGATTTAAGAGGCTGTGCTTGTTTGTTTTGAAGCTTATGAGTTTGGCCTTCCGAAACAGCATAAAAAATTGCTTCGTCTAGCAGAAGAGACAGAGAAGGTGGCTCATGGCTTATCTCACCCAAGCTTCCCCGTGCCCCTTTCTCTCTGATCAAGACCTCTCAGGCCCTGGAACCATTGATCCCAAAGTGTCTCTAGCCTCTCCTACAAGCTTGTATGGTGCCCTTGTTCAAGAATTCAAGTTAGGGATTTGCTCCAGACTTGCCTGACTTCTGCTTATGGGTTTATCTAAATCAATAATTCTTAACCTTGATTAAGAACTGTGATGAGTTCTGTGAGATGAACTTGAAGGCCTGCGATCACCTGGCAATTGTTTGTAAAATTTGGTGCATTTTGTATGGTGGGGGTTGGGGGAGGCCAATAATTCTCCCAATTTCTCAGTGGGGTCTATAACTTCTAAGAGAACTTTCTTGCTTTTTACTGGTCTCTCCTGCTTCTGAACTTTCAGGACCCACATCTGTTTCTCTCATTGTATTCACGTTGCTTGGGTTATATCTTTGCTAGACTGTAAGCTCTGTGCAAGTCAGGATGATAGCCAGTGCCATTCACACCAGAGCTTCTGCCCTTTCAAGTGTGAGGCCCTTATGCAAAGTGCGTTAGCCTCCTCTCTCCAACACACACAAAAGGAAATGTAATTTTGTGTATTATTTACAGATAATGCTTGATGCATAGACTACTTCCCAGACCTCTTAAAAAAAATTCTAGTCCCTCTGCTCTGGGAATCTGTAGCTCACAGGTTAAGATGTTGATTATAGGCCCAGCGCGGTGGCTCAAGCCTGTAATCCCAGCCCTTTGGGAGGCCGAGACGGGCGGATCACGAGGTCAGGAGATTGAGACCATCCTGGCTAACACGGTGAAACTCTGTCTCTACTAAAAAATACAAAAAACTAGCCGGGCGAAGTGGCGGGCGCCTATAGTCCCAGCTACTCGGGAGGCTGAGGCAGGAGAATGGCATGAACCCGGGAGGTGGAGCTTGCAGTGAGCTGAGATCCAGCCACTGCACTCCAGCCTGGGCAACAGAGCAAGACTCCGTCTCAAAAAAAAAAAAAAAAAGATGTTGATTATAGATAATAAGAAGGGAAACAGCCTTAGATATTAACAAGTCCAACACTCCATTTTATGGATGAGCACATTAAAGCCTAGAGGAGAGAAGTGATTTGCCCAAGATCACACAGAGAGTTCCTATCAGAGCTGGGGCTGGAAACCAAGTATTCAGATTCCTCAAATTCCATGCCTGTCCTTCACACTCTCTTTGTAGCCCCAGCTATACAGATATTCTCAAGTAGGAAAGTTAACTATTGGGTACTGGGCTTAATACTTGGGTGATGAAATAATCTCTACAACAAACTCCCGTGACACAAGTTTACCCATGTAACAAACAGTCACATGTACCCGTGAAACTAAAATAAAAGTTAAAAAAAAGAAGTGTTTGTGGAATCAATGATTGAATACTATGCAGGGTGAAAAGCTATTAAAAAGCCTGAATATGCCCCTAGATTTGAAGTTTTTGGCTGCGCACGATGGCTCATGCCTGTAATCCCAGCACTTTTGGAGGCCAAGGCGGGCAGATCACTTGAGGTCAGGAGTTGGAGAACAGCCTGGGCAAAATGGCAAAACCCCATCTCTTCTAAAAACACAAAAATTAGCCAGGTGTGGTGGTGTGTGCTTGTAACCGCAGCTACTTGGGAGGCTAAGGCATGAGAATTGCTTGAACCTGGGAGATGAAGGGTGCAGTGAGCTGAGATTGCACCACTGCCTGCCAGCCTGGGCAATAGAGAGAGACTCTGTCTCAAAAAAAAAAAAGTAAGTTTTCTCTAGGTAACTAAAATAAGTTAATAGAGCTTTGTTTTCCTCTCTGCCTCCTGCCCTAAGCTCAGGCTAATGCTGCAGTTTGAGCCTGGAGGAAAAGAAAGAGGGGGCTTCTCTCCTTGGAGCTTAAAATCAAGGAGAGTTAACTTGATTGCATTTGACTTCAACTTCAGTTTTCTAATAAGAATGCTTATCATACAGTTCAAGCATACATGTATTTATTTGATCATTATTTATTGAGGAACTTTTATGCATTGAACACTCTGCAGTTGTGAGGGTTAGTAAATCACGCGTGACCCCTGTCCTCTGGTTGCCTACAGTTTATGGGATAAAGGCTATATACATAGGCCATGGAGCCAATTGTCCCCATTCTCCTGATTCCAAGTTTGACAGCGTCTTAATTGAGCAGCCAGGGTCGTTTCCTTTTCGTGTTGGGCACTACTGCATCTGTCATTCCCAATGCCAGGACTGGAAGGAGCTTGGAGGTCATGCAGTTCAATCCCTTTATTTTGCATGGGGAAACTGAGGCCCAGAGCAGCCAATCAGAGAATCCGGGGCTGAGCCAGGACTACTACCTGGGTTTTGGAGGTTGGTTCTGAGGGCTGGATCAAGTCATGGGGAGAGAGGAGGACGTTGTAGGGGAAGGCAAGAGCAAGAGCAAAGGCCTGGAGGTGGGACTCTGTGTGGGGTGAAGGGAGCAGGGGAAAGGCAGCCCTGGTTTTTCATATATTGTTCTGGGTTCTGGAGTCAGACAAAGAAAGGCTGTGTTCGATGTGAGGCCGATGTCACTATCACAGAGAAGTCATCAGGCCAGCTTCAGAAACTGAGCCTAGGCCAAGGACTGATGTTACCCTCAGGCACCAGGGTGCATTGTTATCAAATATATGGAGTACTTCTGTGTATCAAAACATTTCTATATGTTGCCCCTGTCAATGAGAAAATTGTTACTCATCTTACCCTTTCTCAAAGAATCATGAAGACCAAGTGATAATTATTGTTATAATGATAATAGCAGCAGCCATTTATTTGAGTGCAAACATGTGCTGAAGACAGAGTTGTGAGCCAGCAAGCATTCTTATACCCCTAGTCCTCACAGAGATAGTCAGAGCCAGTGTGTGCACCAATTGTACAGACAGGATGTTGCCCTGCAGAGGAAAAGGGCCTTGCTCAAGGTCACACAGTAGGCCAGCAGCAGGCGGGATTAGAACCTGGGTCCTTCTACCCACAGGTCAAGGCCTAGCCTGATACAACTGTGGCTCTGCAGCCAGCCCCAGAGAGGATGAGTCCAGCCTTGAACCTCCAGGGGTATGCTGAGCTCTTCCAACAGGCTCTTCCTGTAGATCCCCACTCTCGGCTCTGGGGGCCAGCACCCCCAGAGCTGTGTCTGCTCTCTCTGCCCTACAAGCAAAGGCATCACTTGCGGGCCCAGCTGTCACCAGATCTGCGCTAAAGAAAGTGTATTTCTGTTCAGCTGAGTCCTGTCGGCAGCTCCAGAACCACCGACGTCTCTAACAATCTCCAGCTGATAGGCTTAGGAGGTTTCTAGTCTGCCTCTTCTTATCCGGGGAAGACCATGAGAGGGAAGCCTTGGGCCTGAATCTGAGGGACTGCTTTTGCAATAATGCAAAGCTCTTCCAAGCTCAGAAGAGAAGAAACCAAATGGACTCTCTGGACAATGTTCATGTGGCCTGAGAGGTGAGAGTTTATGTTCCTTTACCACGTAGCAGAACAAGGAGTTTTACACTAGGTAAATCTGGTGAAGGGACATGCCCCACAGGGAACCTAGGTGACGCCCAGGTACAGCACTGAACAACATGGAACCACTTCATGAGAAAGAGATGAAAAGTCCAGTTATATTTTCAGTCCTTCTCATTACACCATTTCAATTTGATGCTAATGTGTCTTTAATACCTCTCTAAACCTTGCTAATATATATACACGTATGTATATTAAAACATTTTTTAAAGAGCAAGCCTTGGGCTTGGAGCCTTTGGCAAGCAACAATATCTAGTTAGAATTTAATAGCATTGTTTTTATTGTATTTATTTTTACTTTTAGCTCCTATTTATGGCAGGTGAGACCAGTTTTCCATTTGCAACAGTGATATAAAGTTTCCATTTTAAAGACATTTATTTAAGTTAAAAAAGTGTCTACTTAAAGAAAAAATACCAAATGAATAATAATACAGGTGGCATGCAGACACAGTCTATGTGCTAAAGGTGGTACAGGAACCAGTGAAATCTGGGAGACTCTGACATATGCAATCATGGAACGAAAAAGTCATATACTCTGAGAATCAAAGACCATTGAATTTTAGAAGCTGATGCTTCTAGGATCCCCGAACACAGCATCTTAGCACCATAAATCCTAAAAGGAACGATATAATCTATGAAATGCCATAAACCATAGTCTCTCACAAAATATTAGCATGTGGGAGAGAAAGCCTTGAAGCCATCTGTCAGTTCAATTCCCTCATTTTGATGTGAAGAAACTGAGGCCCCAAGAGATTCAGGACAGAATGAAATAACGTATATGAAAGAGCCTTGTGAAACATAATGTGTTATTCAAATATTAGGATATTTGTAAAGGGGCCCCACAAAGTCACAAGGCTTTCCAGCAGAGATCTGGGACTGAAATCGGTGCTCTCGATGCCTTTCCCTGCAGATGGTACTTTCTTGAGCCCCCTCAGCTATGGCGAGGTTCTTGAGGCTCAGGCCTGGCCTCTGCTGGAGCTGGGAGCAAATCTGTGGGGGGATGGCCTGCTGTGCCCCACTCCAGAGATGAGAGCAGAGGAAGGGGAGGCCATGTTCAGGGGTCCTGGGGAGAGGGAATGGTACAATGCTGCGTGGAGGAGGTTGGGGACATATTTAGTCTCCTCTATTCTCAGAGCTGTACAGTTCTTACCTGCAAAACCAGTGTGTTGCCAGATGGCCTCCAAGGGAAAATCCGTTCTATGACTTGAACTCAGCTTTTTTTCTGAGGTCTCAGTTTCTCCTTCTGTCTAATAGTCAGGGACCTAAGCACTCTTTTCTGTCCCACAGGGCTGCAAGTGGATTTCTGGGGTCTTATCTGTAAAGAGAGTAGGGCCTCATTCCATGGGAGTCTTGGAGAGTGTCAGTGGGGACCATGACATTAAGTAAGGCAAGGTCTTGAGAGCTGTTGATGTGATGAAGGGAAAAGAAATCCATCACCCAGCTGGGAAAGAACCCTATCTCCCTGCTTCTACAAGCATGGACTTCATTTCTTCATGTACCTGGAGTTTATGGGTCTTCCTTGGCCTGGGGGCAGCTGCCCTGGAAATTGGGGCTCCAGGGTGTGGTTCTAAGCTGGGCCATGTGGTTAGGTCAGAGATGCTGTTCTGACTTGGTATTTCTGGGTATCCAGCTTTTAGAAATGCCCACCTAGCCACAGGTACAAAGTGTGGTCCCATCGGGATCCAGGCCTTCATCATACCACAAAGAGGGGATGGGGTTGTAGGGCTGCAGGGGGGCCACAATTTCCTCCAACCTCACAGCCAAGGGGCCCTTCCTCCTGACGATCAGATGGAAGGGAATTCCTTCAATGAAGTTTGCAGGATGTACAAGACCACGGAATTGCCCCTTTCTTGTGGATAGCACTTGTCTGCCAGGTCCAAATTTTCACAGCCACCTCTGAAGTGTGTACTCTCTCCCTGTGCCCCAAGAACTGTTTCATGTGGCTGCTGGGAGGGGAAATACCAGGGGTAGTTGCTTCTCTATAGCCGCCTAGCTGGGACTGCGGCAGCCCCCTCTTTCTGAGGTCACCCGCAGCCCACCTTCCAGGTGCCAGGGGCTCTGGGTGTTCAGTGATGTGGATTCCTGTGCAAGTTCCAGGTGGCCCTGCAGCCATCCCTACTGACACAACTGACCCTCCCCTGCCTCCATTCTCCAGACAGGCGCCTGGGGAGGAGGGAAAAAAGAACCACTTTTCTTCGCCGGCCCTCAACAGCGTCTAAGCCATTCTCTCCACATTAATCATGGAAAAGACAGCGTGCCCCAGCCTGGGAGGGACAAAGTGCCTTTTTCATCTGTCTGGCTACATGGGTCTCAACACAAAGTTCAGTCCTGGCTAGGTTCTCACTCCTGACAGCTGTCCCACCGTCTCTGACCCATCTCACCTTCTTCCACCCACACCTTCAAAGGGTAACAGGAAAAAGTCTATTTCATTTTTCTGAGAAGCCGATCGATAGCCTGTCTTGTCCACTGTGCCCAGCGGAGGCCAGCTCATGGCTCCTTGGCACCCGTCTGTGGGCTCCCTGCCCTCCCTGGCCGTCACCCTGGGCTGGGCCTGTTAAGTATTTCCTCATTAAAGCTCTGGCAGCTTAGTTCAGGTCTGCAAGCCAACACCAATAGTTACAACCGCCCCGGAATGTTTGGACAGATTTCTGCAGTTACGAGTTTATGAAGTTGAACGGTGTTATAGATGGGGGACCATGTTGGTGTTAAGGGAGACCATTTCTCCAGAGGCCTGAATCTGCTGTCTTAAGATTCCAGCAGCAGGAAGAGGAGAGGAGAGGGCCAGAAGGAAAACGGGGGGGGGGGGGGGGGGGGGGGCGGCAACCAAGGAGCAAGAATAATAGAGCCAGGTCCCTCCAGCCGAGCGGGTCTGCTGAGTTAGAGATCAGGAGTGTGGGAGGGGGCACCAAGACATACTTTCGGCTCCAAATGAGGAAATATAAACTCCACAAAGACGGAGCACCAAGTCCTAAGCACCTTTTACAATCAAAGGAACACTCATTTGATCTTTGTCGTCTTCTGTTCCCAGATCTGAAAACCTCAGAGCATGATCAGGGATTCTGGGGCAGGCTTCAAAGGGAGTGGGAACCTCACTGGATGTACAATGTTATGTCTGTGCTTTCCTGAGGAGAGGATCCCTAAATTTCATTATATTTTAAAAGACATCTGTGACCAGAATGATTGAATTCTTCTTACCATCTAATTGTATTGCTAGGCACATTGAGGCCCATTCAATCATTCATTCATCAAATATTTATTAACTGTCTAAGCACTGAGAACAAAGTGGGGAACCAGACAGTAGGTCACTGGCATGGTGTTCAGTGTCTTGGGACTGGAAAGATGGGGGATATGCAAAGATAATGAACATGAGAACATTGAAGTAGGAAATGTTAGATGACAATGTGTGCTGTGAAGACGCTGACATGGGCTCGTGGGATAAAGAGCTGTGTAGCTAGGGAAACCTCTCTGAGACTGACATTTTGGCTGGGGCTCAAAATCCAAAGAGGCAGTCAGGGGAAGATCTGGGGAAGAGAGTTCCAGGCAGAGGGAACAGCCCGTGCAAAGGTCCTGTTAGGGGAACGAGCTTGACACAAAAGCAAGTAGGTCAGTGTGGCAGGTGGGGCGTGAGCAAGAATCAGGAATGGGAGCAGACAAGGCTGGCAGAACGGATCGTGGAGGACCATGGTAAGGAGTTTGGGGTTTATTCTGGAGGCAATTGGAACCATGGAGAGTTTGAAGCAGAGAGGACAGGGGTCTCAAGAGGTGCAGAGACTGCTCACTGAGTATCTCCAACTTAGAGTTCCTCTTCCCACTATACCACACTGTCCTGCTCCAGATCATCCTGCTTCACTCCCTCTCTGCTGTTTGTGGAAAAGGAGGAAACTCAAGAAAAGGTCTTGGTGGCTGGAATTGCTTCCTTGACTGTTGCAGTCATTGAGCTGTAGGCCACACTGTGTTCAAGGACCCCACTGTAACATCAGGCTCAGAGAGGGAAAGGCACTTGCTCAAGGCCACACAGCACATGCCTGGCAGAGCAGGGACTAGGCTCAGTTTCTCTCCCAGGGCCATGGTCTTTCCACTGGCCAACATGCTTTGGTTGATCGCAACACACTCTCGTCCTGATCATCAGCCATTGATTAGAGCCAGGCTGGGGCCCCGAAGTGGAGTGGGCAGGGGTCCAGAGTCAGAGAGATGATAGGCAGAGAGGAGCCAAGGGGTCCTGGAAGGGAAGCTGGGGGAATGGCCAGGAAACCCCATAATTCTTTCCTGTCCTACAGGTAAAATTACTAAAACACAGCAAACACCCACTTCGTTTCTATTGTAAAGAAATTCATACTTACATTAAAAAGTAGCTATACAGAAAAGTAGAAAAATTCACCCATGGTCTCACCCTCCAAACATAGTCATTGATGAATAATTTGGTATATTGTATATTATACCCTGTCTCAATAGAGATATTGTAGATTTTTACTGAATGGATAGTTTTAGGTTTTGCTTCATCTGTTTAACTTAACTCCACCATCTAATGGAAAGCAGTGGTGAACAACGGCGAGAGCTGGACTCTCAGGCCCAGAAGCAGGGTTGCTCTCATGGGTGTGTGACCTGAGCAGCTGCACAGGCCTGCACTTAGAAGGGCCCCATCCTTGATTGAACAGTCCGCTGTCCCCGTGAAATTCTTAATAATTTATGAATAAGGAGCTCCACATTTTCATTTTGTACTGACCTTGCAAGTTATGTAGCCAGTCTCGCAGAGTGGCCTGGGTGAGAACCCCAGCTCTGCCCTTGATTGCTGCATGACCTAGAGCGTGACTTTAACCTTACCATGCCTCAGTTTCCTTGGATGTCCACTGGGGATAAGTGGAGTACACTCATTGCAGGATTGTGAGGAGAAGTAGATGCGATCAGCATCTGAGGGAGCCCTTAGACACTCAGGTGTCCTTAGAACATGTTCTGCTGCTGCTTCCTTCCCTCTCCCTGGAGTTCCCCTTGGCTGTGGAGGTGAGGTGGTACCTGCCTTCCACGGCCCAGGGATGCATTGCCCTCTGAGAAGCCTTCCCCGGGGTTTGCGTCTGCGGCGACTGCCCCTGAACCGTACTCTGCACTTTGGCAGTGTCTTATGAAGCCCCAGTTTCTACTTCAGGGTGAGACACTGTGTGTCCATCTCTTTCTTCCTCCTCAACTGAAGAACTGAGATTTCCCTAACCAGGCACATTCCAAAAGATTAAGAACTGGGAGACTGAGGTAGGATTGCCAACTATTTTCTTTTGCTGAAGACATTTTTAAATAACTTTTTTTTTTACCATAGTCACAAATTCCTTAAAGAAAGGACTTTTGACATCAAACAAAGCAGGAAGGGCATAACCCTCATGAAAGACGATCCTTTCAACGGAGGGAATGGAGTTTTGGGAAAATCTCCCTTTTCTTACTGCCGCTTTGCCACAGAGCTATGAACACGCCCCCTGGACCAGAATTTCGGGCTGTTCCTCATCACATTCGGCCGAAGCAGGCCCTCGGCATGGCTCTGGATGATTTCTTCCTCCAGACCCCAGCAGCTGTGATATTCAAGGGGTTATTTTTTCACCTTGAAAGAGCAGCGGGGTCCATGGGTTCTAAAAACTGTTATTAATCCTTAAAAACTTCCAGATTCCAACCAAAATGTGGATATGCTTTTAAATGTTTGTAGTGCCTCCCTCTCCCTCTCAGTTTTCAAGAAGCGAGGACTTCAAAGACCATTTCTTTGCTGAAATAAACACTGGGGCTGGAGGGAGGGAAGAGAAACATGGGCTTGTTGAGTGGAAAAGAAAATCGTATTTTTCTTCTGCAAGGGATCCAGACCTATCACGTGTAAATGGCCTCTAGACTGGAGGACAAACGTTCAGACGGTTGAGGACAGGAGCTTGGGGCGTTTGTGGGATGTGATGACCCATCCCTTTGTGCCTGTGTGTCCCCCCTTGGGTTGGAGGTAGCCTGGACAAAGTGCTATGTCAGTGACTGCCTGAGAAATGCTTCAAAGGGAAGAGCTTGATTCTAGAGCCTGCTGGGTTCACTTGCAGCTCCAGCACTTAGTAGCTGTGTGGATGAGTTTCCATGCCTCAATTTCCTCATCTGTAAAGTGGGGAGGATAGTTTTTGTGAGGATCAATCCAGTTAGCACACATGCAATTGCTTAGAACAGTGCCTGGCACAGAGTAAGCCCCAGGTGAATATCAGCTCCTGCGATTATTAATATTTATGAGAACATCCAGAGGACAGGATCCCTATCTAATTCCCTTCTCCTAGGTCTTGCTCAAGCTTGGAAAGTTCTATGATTTGAGTCCCCTCCCAACCTATCCCACCCCCTCATTAGAGGAAACAACTGGAGTCTCTGGAAAAGGAGCAGGCCCTGGGCAAGCCCTCCACAGTGTCACGGAGTAGATGGGCTCTGAGGTCACTGCTCTTCCGGAGAGGCATGGAGTAGAGGGGTTGCACAGAAGCACAGAACCCTCTGGGTTGGAGCCCCTGATCAACTACTGACTATGGTGAATGTCACAGGCTTTCATCTGTAAAATGGGGCTAATGAGAGTTCTCATGAGGATGCATGAGATGACACATGTGGCACAGGGAAGCATTTTATTAAGTGGAGTCTGCCGGAAATTGGCTACCTTGGATGTCCTGCAATGTCACCCGGGGCTCACATGGGGAAGAAATGTGAGGCTGTACCTGAGCCCCAGGGAAAGGGAAAAGGTGAGTAAGGCAGGAAAAAAGTGGAAGGATTCAGTGAGACGATGTCCTAGGGGTAAGGCTGCAGAGAAAGGAACCCAGTCTGGAATGTGGAGCCCAGCAGAGACCAGGGAGGGTCTCCAGAGACCGACCCCACCATGCATCAAGAGGGAGGGGAGAGGGCTGCTCCTAGGAGGTCCAGGCAGCTAGAAGTCCATGGCAAGGGAGGGGCAACTCAGAGGGAAAGGATCTGGCCACTTTGGTGTGCAGAGGGTGGAGGGAGGTCCCTGCCTTAGCTGGGGCAGGGAGGCTCTAGGGTGGGTGGCTAAGGAGAAAGCATTCCCACAGGAAATGATACCAAAGGCCACAGCTGGGAGGCTGAGCCCTGTTCCTGCACTGCCATGGTCCACACCAGGAGCCAGTCCCACCAGCCCCATCAGCCTCCTCCCCAAACCCTAAGTGACCACTCAGGGCCCACATCACCTCCACTGAGAAGCCCTCCTCTGACCCCTCCCTGCCTCCTGTCCTCTGTCTCCTAGTCACATAGAGCCCTGTTCTCCTCCTCCCCTCATGGACCACAGTCCTGGTTTACTATGTAGGTTAAATGCTAACTTGCCTCTCCTTAGAAGATGTAAGATCAAAAAGAAGGCTCGGGTATCAGGTTCACCTTCAGATCACCTGGGCTTAGCACCATAGCTGGGCAGAGCTGGCCAACCATACATATTGGTTGGCATTTTACGTGATCTTAGGCTAAATTCATACAGATGGGTAAAACCCTCCTCCCTTTCTCCCTCCTTCCCCACTCCCTCTTTCCTTCTTCTCTCCTTCCCTCTCTTCCTTCCGAAATACATCAAGTAGCTACTAGGTGCCCAGCTTTATGTTAGCCACTGGGGTGCCATGTTGAACAGGTTGGAGAAGATCCCTGCCATTATAGGGCTTATATTCTATTGGCGGCGGGGGCTGGCATAAAGACAAGATACTAATCAACGTGCAGTATGAGATCAGGTAATGATCAATGTTTAGGTAAAAAAGAGTATCAGGGCTGTGTATATGCATGTGACTTTAGGTTGGGTGGAAAGGAGAGGCTCTGCTGAGTAGTGAAGACCCGAATGAAGAAATGCACCATGTGAACACAGCAGGGAACAGTGGTCCTGGTGGAGGGCATAGCAGATGTTAAGGCCAGGTGGTGAAGGTGACCATGACATGTTCCAAAGGTGTTGGCTGTTGGACTCCAAAAAAGCCAAACTGGAAGGGCTTTCATCCAGGCCAGCCTCTTTTGTGATGGCAGGTGAAAAAGCCCTAAAGAAGGGAAGGAATTGGCTGGGCTCTGTGGCTCATGCCTGTAATCCCAGAACTTTGAGAGGCTGAGGCAGGGGGATCACCTGAGGTCGAGACCAGACCAGCCTGACCAACATGGAGAAACCCCATTTCTATGAAAAACACAAAATTAGTTGGGCATGGTGGCACATGCCTGTAATCCCAACTACTTAGGAGGCTGAGGCAGGAGAATTGCTTGAACCTGGGAGGCAGAGGTTGTGGTGAGCTGAGATCACGCCATTGCACTCCAGCCTGGGCAACAAGAGCCAAATTTCGTCTCAAAAAAAAAAAAAAGAAGAAGAAGAAGAAGGGAAGGAATTGCCCAAGCATGTTAGTGGCAGAGCAGGAGATAGGACCGGGCATCCTGACCTTTGTCTGAACTCCTGCCACCGTACCTGTCCTCAGGTCAGGACCCAAAAGTGTCCTAAAGGACCACCCCAAGATAAAATCACACAAAAAGGAAGGTGTCAGGGCCTCTCAGATCACCTAAAGCCCTCAGTGTACAGACTGCAGACCAGAAGACTAAGGACCAGAGAGAGGGGCCAGTCCCCAAGCCACACAACAAACCACTGGGGTTTCCAAACGAACAGGGCCCATCCTCTCTGAAGCCTGGCAAGGAGCTAAGTATGGCTGAAGCAAAGGCTGCTAGAGGGGTGCCTTGAGTGAAGGCCTGGGGACTTAGTAGAGGGGCAATGGCCTTGATGCCCTGCTTTTCTGTATGTCAAAGGTGGTATTTCTCTGTGGCGATGATGCTTGCTTCAATATAAAATCAAACTAATTAGTGAGGTTGTATAGAAAAACTACCCTTGCAGGAACTCTCTGCCAAACTCACGGGTGAAGCTTAAGAGTACAATTAGGGCCTAGAAGACGTTCTTCTCATCTGTGCACGGTGTTTGGGCTGCAAAGCAATTTTCTTACCTTCATACTCCCTACCTTATTTGGGTTTCACAAGAACCTATCTGGTGAGCATGGGGGATACTTTTCCTAATCTTACCATGAAGAAGAATGAGCTGAAGGCAGAGTCCAGGTGTCCTGGTTCCTGAGCCAGAGCTCCCCACTCACCCCTTCTCTCCTAGTTTCTATGGCCCCCATGGGGGAAGCCCAAAGGTCCCAGTCTCCTGACTCCTGGTGTTACGGATTGAATTGTGTTTCCCCAAAAGGTATGTTGAGTGCCTAATTCCAGTACTTGTGAATGTGAGATTACAGTCGAGAATTGCATAATGACGCTTTGATCAAGAACAGATTGCATATGCAATAGTGGTCCCGTAAGATTACAATGAAGCTGGAAGATTGCCGACGTCTAGTGATGTCATAGCACAATGCATTATTTACATGTTTGTGGTGCTGCTGGTAGAAACAAACCTGTTGTGCTGCCAGTTGTACAAGAGTATAACACATACAATCATGGGCAGTTCATAATACTTGATAATGATGATAAACAGCTGGTATATTTCTGGTTTATATATTTACTATACATTATTATTTAATTTTTAGTTATTATTTTTATTATTGTTATCAACATCATTATTTTAAAGTACACTCTTTCCACTTGTACATAAAAAAAAATGTTGGGCTGGTGCAGTGGCTCACGCCTATAATCCCAGCACTTTGGGAGGCTGAGGCAGGTGGATCGCTTGAGCCTAGGAGTTTGAGACCAGCCTGGGAAACATGGCCAAATCCCATCTCTACAAAAAATACAAAAATTAGCTGAACATGGTGGCACATGTCTGTAGTCCCAGCTACTCAGGAGGCTGAGGTGGGAGGATTGCTTGAGCCTAGGAGTTCAAGACCAGCCTGGGCAACACAGTGAGATCCTATCTCTAAAATAAATAAATAAATAAATAAAATAAAAAATAGCCAGGTGTGGTGGCATGCATCTGTAGTCCTAGCTATCCTGGAGGCTGAGGCGGAAGGATTAATTGAGTCCAGGTGTTCAAAGCTGTAGTGCGCTATGACTGAGCCACTGGATTCCAGCCTGGGCAACAGAGTGAGACCCAGTCTCAAAAAAAGTTAGTGTAGCCTAAGCGTCCAGTGTTTATAAAGTCTACAGTAGTGTACAGCAATGCCCTAGGCCTTCATATTCCCTCACCATTGACTCACTGACTCACCAGAGTAATTTCCAGTCCTGCAGGTTCCATTCACGGTAAATGCCCTATACAGGTGTAATTTTTTTTCTTTTTCATTATTTTTGTCTTTTTTTAGAGATAGGGTGTTGCTGTGTTACTATGCTGCCCAGGCTGATCTTGAACTCTTAGAGTAAAGGCTGAGTCCCAGCCTCAACCTCCCGTAGCTGGAATTACAGGCGTGTGCCACTCTACCCAGCTTGTTTTTTTTGTTGTTGTTGTTTTTATCTTTTACATGGTATCTTACTGTGCCTTTTTGGTTTGGATATGTGTAGTTACACAATTACTTACCATTGTGTTCCACTTGCCTGCAGTATTCAGTACAGGAACGTGCTGGACAGGTTTGTAGCCAGGAGCAATGGGCCTTCTCATATAGCCTACGTGTGTAATGGGCTATCCCATCTAGGTTTGTGTAAGTGCACTCTACGATGTTCACACATGAAGAAATTACCTAACAACATATTTCTCAGAACATTCCCCAGCTGTTAACTCACACATAACAATATTTGGAAATAGAGGCTTACAGATTAACTGAAATTAAGATGACTTGTACTGGATTTGTGGGGAAGGCTAATCCAATGTGATTGGTGTCCTTATGAGAAGTGAGGGGACACACCCATGGAATTCCATGTGAAAACACAGACACACAGGGACAATGCCATGTGACAACAGAGGCAGAGATTGGAGCAATGTATCTACAAGCCAAGGATTGATGGCCACTACCAGGAAGGAACTACAGATATCAACAGACATGGTTCCTGCCGTGGAAGAGGCAAGGACAAATTCTACCTAGAGTTTCAGAGGAGCATGGCCCTGCTGACATCTTGATTTTGGACTTCTAGCTTCCAGGACTGAGAGAATACATTTCTATTGTTTAAGCCACCTGTTTTGTGGTTCTTTGTTATGGCAGCCACAGGAAGCAAATCCACCTGTATTCGGTCTTTCCACCTGAAAGTGAGGGAGAAGCCCCAGGCTTTTGATGCACTGACTTGATAAGACCAGCTCCTCCCAAGAGGCAAGGCCAAGACCCAGAGCCTTCTTGTCCCTGTGTGAACATCAATGATGCCCAAGGTACCTCTCCCTACCCTGGACTATTCTGTTCGATGTAACCCCCATTCCTTGGTCCTATGGTGTGCCAGGCCACTGTGGAGGGAGGTGGGGATATCCAGATGATGAAGATGTGACTCTGCCCAAGGAGCTTACAACCTAAGGAGTTTGAAAGCACCAGGCAATTTGGCCTGAGAGTGGGCAGAGAGTGCTTCCATTTGGGGGATTGCAGAAGGCTTCATGGAAATAGTGAAATGTGAGCTAGTCCTCAAAAGGTAGGCAGGATTTCAACAAGCAGGATTGCTAATGATAGCTTAATGCTTATAAATATCTTACTATGTGTGAGACATTGTTCTACGTGGTTTCCATATGTTAACACACTAAATCCTCACAACAACTCTGTGAATAACAGAGTCATGACTATCCCATTTTACAGATTAGGAAACCAAGGCCCAGGGAGGTTAACTGAGGAGCCCAGATCACACAGCTGGCAAGTAGCAGAGTCCACATCCAAACACAGGCAGCCTATCTCTTTACCATGTCTCCGACTGGGGCAGAGATGGAGGTATATATCATTCCTGGCAGAGAGAAAAACGTAAGCAACACTCTGACGTGTGGGGAGAGTCAAGGGCACTTTGGGGAAACGGGTAGTTTTCCAAGGTAGTGGACTTGGGGAAGGAGGCAACAGTAAAGGTAAGAGCATTCCGCAAGGAACATGAAGGCTTTGCTCCAGTCTTGGCTTGGTCAATGTCTAGCACAACATAGCAATTAAGACTGTGGGCTTTAAAGACGGGGGCTGCATCTTTAATGTGATTTTAGATGACATGCTGTATGAGTCAGAATAGCTTAGGTTACGCTGCAGTAAATAAACAACCTGAAAGTCTTAATGACTTATAACACCAAGCTTATTTCTTGCTTGTGTTACATAATCACTGTGGCTTAGCTGGGGGCGGTCTCTCCTCTTCACTGACCTCACTCTGGGAACCAGGGTCTGGACAAGAGAGGGCTGGCTGGCCTCACAACAGGAATTAAAATGTTCTAGCCCAGAAGTAATGTGCCATTTAGAAAGGGCCAGAACTGGTCACATGGCCCCACCCAATCACAAAGGAATCAGGAGGTGTCAACCCTCCATGTGCCTGGGAGGCAGAAAGCCAGAAATGCTTGCTGTACAGCACTACTGATGACTACATAGCTAAACCATATTAAATAACAGTGAAGCACGCAGTGAAAAACTGATTCCCCTTTCAATCTCATTTTAGCTTGCAGATTATTTCAAGAGAAATCCTGACTCAGTTCAGTGCTTGTGTATCATCAACACCTTTCTAATGTTTGTTAATCTCTCTTGTTCATCAGTTGAATAAAGGTTTCAGATTCAGCCCTTTGAACAGCAACAGTATCTAGCTGGAATTTACTAACATCATTTGCTTTTCTTTTTGCTTTTGCCTAATATGAGGTTTCCATTACTGGTAGTATTATAATAAGTTCCCTTTGAGAAAAAAGTAATATAAGGAAATCAAACGCAATGAAAACCAGAATGAGCTCTAGAGTCAAAAGGCTGGGGTTCAAATCTTGAATCCTCTACTTAGTAGTTGCTTGATCTTGGGCTTGTCATTAAACCTCTGAAGCCTCAATTTCTCCATCTGTAAAATGGCAGTAACACGAGTAACCGCACCAAAGGTTTGTTAGATGTTGCTCAAGCTCTGACCATACTGCCCGACCCATAGTAACTTCCTGATGTTAGCAATTGTTATTATCTCACTAGCTGGGTGGCCCCGTCTGGCTTCAGGGAACGATCTGTGGCAGGCTGTCTTCCCTGCTTAGGATAGTCAAGGTAGATACAGGTCCTTGAATGCCAGTGTGACTGAACTTTGCAGGCAGAGAGAGGACCCCAGCAAGCCTGGGCAGCCCCCTCCCCTGCCAGCCTGGTACCTCCCTGCAGGTGTTGTGCTGAGCCTCTGGCTGACAGCTGTGTTGTCTCTGCTCAGCAAAGGCCTTAACCATAACCAGCAGAAATCGGGTGACCCCCCAGCCCCTGGAACTCCTCACCTTAGGAGCCTGGGCGAGAAAGGGCTCCTTCTGTCTGAGGTAGGGGTGGGCTCTGCATTCCTCAGGTTCAACCATTTGGTCAGATTTCCTCCTGGAATGCAGCTGGAGGTCCCGGCCCCCCGCCAAAAATAGCACAGTGCAGGGTGGCTTTTCTGTGGTCTCCCTGCCTGCTTTGGGGAGGGGCTCGCTTCCAAGGTCCCTGCTGGTGCTGAGAGGGCTGATGTTCACAGCTGTCTGGATGGGACATGGATGCCCCTCAGAAAGATAGTTAAGCTCTTCTCTGCTTAGTTCTCGTTCAGGTATTCGAGAGTCTTACTCTGAACTCCAGCCTACAGAGGCATGGACTTGCATTGAACAAGAAATGAACACGTTTTAACATGGCCCACAAGGTCTGGCCACTCCCTGCCCTCATCTCACCCCGCACTGCTCCCTTCTCCCTGCAGTTCCACTGCCTACTTGCTGTGTCTTCCACAGCAAAGCCTTCTCCTGACACTGGTGTCTGCCTTGACCTCACCCTGACTGAGACAGTCCTCCTGCCTCTTCACAAGCCCAGGCTCCCCTCATGGCTCAGCCCTCCTCGCTCAGGAAATGTCACCTTTTCAGAGACATTGCCCCTGGCCACTCCATCTAAAGTGGCTTCTTCCCATCATTCTCCACTGTATCTGTCATTTTCTTGTTTATTGTCTCATTTTCCCCCACTAGAATGTAAGTTCCATGATGGCAGGAACCATGTCTATTGATACCCGTATTTTCTTTGCTCAGTGAAGGGGTTAACCATGAACGTCAGTGATATGGCTAGGCTTTGTGTTCCCAACCGAGTCTCCTCTTGAATTGTAATCCCTATAATCCCCATGTGTCAAGGGAGAGACCAGCTGGAGGTAACTGGATCATAGTGGGTGGGTCATGATAGAGTTCTCATGGGATCTGATGGTTTTATAAGGGGCTTTTCCTTTTTTGCTTGGCACTTCTCCCTGCTGCCTTGTAAAGAAGGTGCTTTGCTTCCCCTTCATCTTCCACCATTATTGTAAGTTTCTTGAGGCCTTCCCCAGCCATGCTGAACTGATGAGTCCATTAAACTTCTTTCCTTTATAAATTAGCCAGTCTCAGGCAGTTCTTTATAGCAGTATGAAAACAGAATAATACGATTAGCAATTGGGTGACTGTCAGTCCCCAGAAAGCCTGTTCTGAGCTCTGTTCCCCCACTCCCATAGGTACTCAATACATAAATACTCATCAAATGAATGAATGAGTGAATGAATGAAAGGAGAATGTGAGAAGAGACCCTGGATAATGTCTACTATAACTACCAATTTCCAAGAACTTTGTCAGTGTCCTACACTGTGCTAAGTGCATTTCATACATTATCTCACTTAGTTTTGCAGTAGTAGGCACTGGTTTTCCCAGTTTCCCTTTTTCAGAGGCCCAGAGAGGTTAAGTGACTTGCCAAGGTCACACTGTAAGAGGCAGACTTAGGACTCCAACCCCAAACTAGGTTTGCCTTGTGGCAAAACCCATGCTCTTAACCACGCCCCCGGCCAGCTACCCAGAGATGGCGGGTGACTTGTTGTCAAAAGGGTAAGGGGGGTTATCAGGGAAACTTCTCACTGTCTCCCACCATCCCTTCCCAGGCCAGACAGTTGCTGGTACTTTCTGCCCAGTGCTACTTCACAGGGTCAGTGTCCAGCTTCCGAACAGCATGGAGGCAGCTCTGAGTCATCCGAATCCCAGTGGCCTCCACAGGTCAGCTCTCAGGCCATGACACGAGGCCACTCATCCGCTGACTCTTTTACTCCTAGCCTAGCTGGAGGATGTGCCAGGCTCACCAAGGTACATGGGAAGGGCCCTGAGGCTGCGCTGCGCTGCTGTCAGCCACAAAGAATGCTGCTGACTCACAGCAGTGAGGTAGGCAGACGGTGACTCAGGGGTCACACAGGCACAGCCCCTAGGGAGGAGAGGAGAGGGTCTTGTGGTAGGATGTGGACCAGGCCCCACCTCATGGCCTGACATGGAGTAAGGGCTCTCTCCATGCCAGTGATTATCATCTTGCTTAATGACTCAGACTGCCTTCCCCTCAGTGGGCCTTGACCTCCCTGCCTGTGCATGGAGCAGATGCAGAGGATGTCCTATGATGGGATGTCATCTGTGATTAAGGTAATCAAAGCGGGTGAGAACCAGGTGATGCAAAGCCATGAATGCCAATGTGAAGAATCCAGACTGGACTTTTCTGGAGGCCAAAACCCAGACCTGAGAGTTGGGAGTCCTGGGTTCAAGCCCTGCCCTTTACAAGGACTCACTGAATGACCTTGGTAAACATTACCTCGCCTCTCTCAGCCCTGATTCTTGCGTCCGTCAAAAGCCAGCTTCTAATGAACAGAGTGTCCCATCACCAACTTGACTTTGTCTACACTCTGCCCTCTGCCGAGAACGCCCTGGCCACCACCTCAGCCTCCTGATTCTTCAAGGGCCTGTTTTCAAATGCCACTTCCTCAAAAAAGTCTTGCAGAATCTCCTGTTCAAAATTAATCTCTCACAGATATTAAAATGATGGCACAAATCTACATTTGATGACATAAAAAAATGTCCAAAATATATTAAGTGAGAAAAAAGCAGGAGACCAGAATAAAATGCATTTTAATCTATATATATGAATGGAAATGCATAGAAAAAAAGGCCTAGAAGGATATATATAAATGTTAACTATGACAATCTCTGAGTCATGGAAATTATGTCGGTCTTTATTTTTCTTAATATTTTTTGAGTGTTTCTAAAATGCATGCAACAAGCATGTTCCTTTTATAAACAAGAGACAGTAGAGCTTCGTCCCAGTTAAAAACATCATCTCCACTTTTCCTAAACTAAGCCCTGAGTGTTGGTTATGGCTGTGGCCCTAAATTGTTGTGGGTGCTTATGTAAGTCGCTTCATCTCTCTAGGCCTCATTTTTCTCACCTATAAAATGAAGAAGTCGGCTGGGCACAGTGTGACTCATGCCTGTAATCTTGGCACTTTGGGAGGCTGAGGCTGGTGGATCATCTGAGGTCAGGAGTTCAAGAGTGGCCTGGCCAACATGGCAAAACCATGTCTCTACTAAAAATACAAAAATTAGCTGGTCATGGTGGCGGGCGTCTGTAATCCTAACTACTTGGGAGGCTGCGGCAGGAGAATCGCTTGAACCTGAGAGGTGGAGGTTTCAGTGAGCCGAGATCACGCCATTGTACTCCATCCTGAGTGACCGAGACTCCATCTCAAAAAAAAAAAAAAAAAAAAAAAAAGTCATACTCTGCAGTCTCTAAATTCATGTTCTCCAATAGAACTTTCTGTAATGATAGAAAATGTCTACATCTCTGCTACCCAGTTTCGTACCACTAGCTTTTGAAAGGTGGCTGTTGTTATTTAGGAACTGAATTAATTTAAATCTAACTAGCCACAGGCAGCTAGTGGCCACCATATTGATGGAGTAGTTCTAAATTTTCTCCTATCTCCAATGTTTGATTGTGTCACATCTTGTTTATTAAACTATAGTTTAATAAATAAATACCCTTTTCCAAAAGAGTACTCTGTCTTCCACCCTGCAAGAATGTGACTACCCTCAACTGCAGCCACCTGACTCCAGTGGGAGCTGCCCTTTTGTAAGTGCCACCGTAGACCCTGTTGATTGGTCATCATTTCAAAAGGAAACCCTCTCCATTCTCCCTTTCCCCTAGACCCTGGCAAGCACCAATCCACCTTCTGTCTCTATGAATTTACCTATTCCAGATATTTCACACAAATGCAATTGCACAATATATGAACTTTTGCATGTGACTTCTTTCACTTAGTGTAATGTTTCAGAAGTTCATCTGGGTTGTAGGACTTCATTTCTTTTTTATGGCTGAATAATCTTCCATTGTGTGTATTTACTACAATTTATTCATTCCTCCATTGAAAGAACATTTGGGCTATTTCCACCTTTTGGCTATTATAAATAATGCCATTAGGAACATATATTTGAGTCCCTGTTTTCAGCTTTTTCCAATATATACCTAGGAGTGGAATTGCTGGGTCATATGGCAATTCTGTGTCTAACTTTGTGAAGAACCATCAAACTATTTACCACAGTGGCATTTTACTTTCCCACCAGCCATGTCTAAATTATCTTTTTTTTTTTTTTTTGAGACGGAGTCTCGCTCTGTCGCCCAGGCTGGACTGCAGTGGCCAGATCTCAGCTCACTGCAAGCTCCGCCCCCCCAGGTTTACGCCATTCTCCTGCCTCAGCCTCCCAAGTAGCTGGGACTACAGGCGCCCACCACCTCGCCCGGCTAGTTTTTTTTTTTGTATTTTTTAGTAGAGACGGGGTTTCACCATATTAGCCAGGATGGTCTCGATCTCCTGACCTTGTGATCCACCCGTCTCGGCCTCCCAAAGTGCTGGGATTACAGGCTTGAGCCACCGCGCCCGGCCTCTTATACATTTTAACTTGGACCTAGAGAGTGGCTCCTAGTTCCTTCCTGGTCATGGTGAGGGCTACTTGTCTGGAAGGATGACAATGACGCCCAAAGAAATGTAAAGGTGAAAGGTGGAAAGAGCTCAAGTCACCTCTGAAGCCTGATTCCATCCTGTCTCCTTCTTTGTGTTACATGAGTCAGGAAATTCCTCCTTCTTGCCTAAGCTGGCAAGTTGGGTTTCTGTCACCCAAAGGGTTCGCACTGATGCTGGCTCGGTGCTGGGTACAGTTTTGTATTTGAGGGTGCTCTAGGTAGAACCATCTGCAATGTCAGCCACCAAATGCCAGCCTGGAGCTTGCCATGGAATCACATTTTGGTTCCCTCTGCTCTTCCCCAGGTGCTGAGCCAAGAGCCCCAGACAGAACCCTGAGGAAAACTTGACCCCTGGCAGGTCACCTGAATAAGATAGTAAGCCAGAGAGGCTGGTGGCAGAGGCAGGCAGGAGGTGGGTTGGAGGAGGAGAAGAGGGCTGGGGTTCCCCTGAGGACACTGTGGAGCAGGGAAGGGAGCCTGGAGGCCTGGCTGGGGGGAGGAGGAGGAGGAAAAGGTGGAAAGAAAAACCCAGTGGAATCGCCAATGTTTAGATGGCCTTTCCCAGGATAATTGAGACAGCTTGTTGTCCGTGGTCAAACATGAAGGCAACGTTTTTTCAGGTCCTGAGAGGAAATAACTCCAATTTCATTTTCTGACTGGGGGAAAGGAATGAAAAATGATGAAGAAGGGCAGTTTTGGAGACAGAGTCCAGGCCACTCTGACCCCTTAATTCTCTAGAACCTCAAATCTGAGATCTGGGCCCATGGGAGCAGAGCCCAGTCAGTTGTTTCTCTAAATAGGATCTGGAGAGCACACTCAGGCACCAGGGAAGTCCTAGGTGCAGACAGCAGAAGAAAGGCCCAGATGCAGGAGCAGTGTAGTGTTGGGAGGATGAGCACTGGCCACAGGTGTCACCATAGTCTTGACAGGAAAACGGTTTTGTAACCATTTTCTAAACATAGAATGGAAAGATAATCCACTCTTCCCTCTTGCATGGTTAATTGAACTTGTCTTTTTAAGTTTTGATGATTGGAATGCATAAAACATGAGATGTAGTCACTGTGTGTAATGCTGCTGCTGGTTGGTGGGCCACAGACATGGGATTTCTGATAAATTCTCCTTCACGTGCTATTGGCTTGCTAGGACTGCCATAACAAACTACCACGAACTTAGCAAGAGATTTAATTTCTCAGTCCTGGAGGCTGAAAGTTGGAGATCAAGGTGTTGGCAGGGTTGACTCCTTCTAAGGCCATGAAGGAATCTGTTCCAGGCCTCTCCCCAAGTCTCTGGTGGTTTGTAGGCAATCTCTGGTGCTCCCTGGCTTGGAGACATGTCACGCTAATCTCTCCTCCATCATAGCTTGGTGTTCTCCTTTTGCACATCTGCTTGTGTCCAAATTTCCCCTTTTTATAAGGATATCAGTCATATTCGATTAAGGGCCTATGCTAATGATCTCATTTTAACTTGATTATCTCTGTAAAAATCCTATTTCCAGATAAGGTCCACATTCTGACACATTCTGAGGTAGGTGGGGTTAGGGCTTCAACATTTCTTTCTTTTTTTTTTGAGGGGTGGGGACATAATTCAACTCATAACATGATATCCATCAAAAAAAGAAAAAGAAAACAAAAGAAGTCCAGGCGCGGTGGCTCACGCCTGTAATCTCAGCACTTTGGGAGGCTGAGGCAGGTGGATCACGTGAGACCAGGAGTTTGAGACCAGCCTGGCCAACATGGTGAAAACCCGTCTCTACGAAAAATACAAAAATTAGCCAAGCCTGGTGGCGGGGGCCTCTAGTCCCAGCTACTTGGGAGGCTGAGGCAGGAGAATCACTTGAACCCGGGAAGCAGAGGTTGCAGTGAGCAGAGATCATGCCATTGCACTCCAGCCTGGGAGACACAGTGAGAATTTGTCTCAAAAAAAAAAAAAAAAGAAAAAAGAAAAAAGAAAAAAAAAGAAAGTCCCGGCTAGGGAAAAAAAAGAAAAAAACCGTTTTGCTGTGTGTATTTATAATGATATGTACTGTATTGTAGAATATTCCTGACAGGAAATAATTTCCATTTTGTTTAAGCATCTTTGAGCACTGAGTCTTTTACTTAGAATTTTACAGGTCTGATAACTGGAAGAATTTTCCACAGCCTAGTTCTTGGCTCCTTAGATTTCAAAATTGTCCCTCTTCTCTGATACATATACCTCTATTGCCAGGGACTGGAAGACACCTTCGCACTGCCATCCAAGATTGGGGCCTGCACCTCTGTGTCATAATATGTCAGGTGAGTCAGCTCAGCAGACAGCAAGAGCCCTGGAAGACATTTCTATACCAAGACAGCCGACTTAACTGTGAATGTATCCCCAGTTCAACTTCCTGTGAGCCAGACCCCCAAAATGCCTTCTAAAGCCATCTGTCCTGAGGAAAAATGACAGTGAGGAGGTCAGAGGAAAGAGTCATTGATCACAACTGATTGCAGTTAAGATGACAGGCTCAACTTTCATAGATACATGATTATGTGAACACAGTGTTAGAGCCCCCTTCAGGGCTTGGAGAGGACCCTGTGCCAGGGAGCGGTCTGGAAGCTTAAGCTGTACTAATTTCATGGTCAATCTGTCTCAGAATGGGTGCCTTTCCTCACCTTAAAAAATATCCTATGAACAGGCTGGGCTTGGTGGCTCACGCCTGTAATTCCAGCACTTTGGGAGGCTGAGGCAGGTGGATTACCTGATTGTCAGGAGTTCGAGACCAGCCTGACCAACATGGTGAAATCCTGTCTCTACTAAAAATACAACAACAACAACAACAAAAACAACAACAACTTAGCCAGGCATGCTGACAGGTGCCTGTAATCCCAACTACTTGGGAGGCTGAGGCAGGAGAATCGCTTGAACCCCAGAGGCAGAGGTTGCGGTGAGCTGAGATGACGCAATTGCGCTCCAGTCTGGGTGACAAAGCAAGACTCCGTATCAAAAAAAAAAAAAAAAAAAAATCCTACGAACATTCATGAGATATAGACTTACTCATCTACTATAAGCCAGGGTCTGTGCTAGGAACTGAGGAGGCAGAGACAAACTAAGCCAGCTGAGTGCAAATCCAATTTCTAGGTATCACAACCTCCGTAACAGGCCTGGCCCTGAGAGACTGGGTTTGCCCAAGAGACTAAGTTCTCCCAAGGGTGGGTCTTGGATAAAGGAAAAAACTAGGCTCAGGTTAGGCTATAAGATGGGGCTTTTCCCTTTGATAAGCATATTGAAAACTCCTGTGAGAAGAAGCCTCCCTCCAGGGTAATCTTGAGGCTGAAAGGCCCCTTCATAATCAGAATTCCAGACCAAAGCAAGTCCACCCATAAAGCCAGGAGCTTGGGAATTGACACCCTCAAATGAGACCTTGGGGCCATGCTGCTCGCAGGAAACTATCCCCTGCCTGGAGTCCTGGATCCAGGGAACTAGGGCTCAGCCTTCAGGTCCAACCACCAGCCTTGGTTTGGAAGCTTCCTGCTGAGCAGAAACTCACTAATCCCTAAACCAGCCCTTCCTGCCAGTGACCAACCAATCCCCGCTGCCTGCCTCAGCTCCAGCCCAGCTTCGTTCAGAACCGAGGCACTCTTAATCATGTGAAGGACACATATTTTGGGGCATTCTCCTCTCTGAGCCTCAGTGTCTTCACAAGTCTAAGGGACTGACAATGGACCATCAACTCCACGAGGGCCAGGTGGTTCATCTTGTCCGTATCTGTAGTCTTAGTCCCGATGAGCGAAAGGCACATAATAGTTGCTCAGTAAGTGCTTGTTGAGTGACTGATTTGGATAAAGAGATCCTTGATTTCTGTGTGGATAAGACAGCATTCTTGCAGTAGTTGGTACTCCTCCAGTAGCAAGTGACAGACGTCAGCACAAATTGGTGTAAGAAAGAAGGAATGTGTTTTTCCCATAACTGAAGTCCAGGGGAGTACTTCTAGCTTTAGGTAGGACTGGAAAGGATCCATGTACTAAAATGATGTTATTGGGAGTCTGTCTTTACCTCTCACTTTGCTTTTTTCTCTTCATTACAGTTAGCTCCAGGCAGGTCCAGGCTTCTAATTGTCTTGCTCCAAGTCTAGCAGCAAAGAGACAATGCACAATCTTGTTCTCAAAAATCCAAACAAAATTCTCAGAATTGAGTCTCACTAGACAGTCTTAGGTCACTTGTGCATTCCTGAACTAATCACTTTGACCAGGGACATGTGATGCTCTAATTGTCCAAGCCTGCTCCTGGAGTTAACCCACCAGTGGAAACCCATCAAGGAAAATCTAGGTTCTGTTTCCAAGAAAGGGGAGCAGCTGCAAGGCAGACAATAGGTGCCCATCACAGTATTTGACTGAAATCTGAATATTTAGTTAACTCTCACCTTCTCTAAGCCTCAGTCTCTTCATATGTCATTGATAACAATGACGACACTAAAAAAATTCGTGCCCCTTTTACATCCTAGAGCTTTCGTGAGGTCCAAACAAGATCATGAGTTCTGATAATAACATTTACTGAGGCATCACTGGACATCTGTCCCTGTGCTAAGTAAACCCTTTATACATTTAGTTTTATTTTTACCACAATCCATGTTACTGATGAGAAGCAGGTTGAGAGAGGCTACAAGGCTTGTATACTGGTCACACAGCTAGGAAGGGTGGAGCTGGGGTTTAAAGCAGAACCCTCAAGCATGAAGCTATATATAAACTGTAAATAATTTTACAAGTGTAAGGGATTATTAGTAACAGCTTGTACAATTAATAATAGAAAATTTTTTAAAACCCTGAAAGGAAATTCAAATAAATGCAAACAAATGTTTGTTTAGCACCTACTATGGGCTGATCACTCACCAGGGGCTCAGAAAGAGACACATAAATAACTGTGAAACAGGCAGACTGTGATCTAATAGAACCATAAACATGCCCCAGGGGACTGTGGAGAGCAAGAGATTGACTCTGAATGGGGAAGGAAGGGAGGAGGAAGTCTGGAAAGGTCTCTTGGAAGCAGTGGGATTTGAGCTGGGCTTTAAAGATTAAAGGACTTTAACAAAGGAAGGGAAAGGGAAAATCAACTTTTAAGAGACCCGGAAGGATCTAAAGATTCAGAGCAGAGTTCTTGGATAAGAGTTCAGCACTTCTATGCAAAATAACTTTCGCACCAGCAGGAACTTCAAAAGTGATTGACTTAGCAGAGCACAGTAGTTGCCATGGGAACAGAGGCAGGCTTCATCCCTGTTATTAGTGAGCATCTCTGGCTTTGAGCAGTCTAGCCAAGGCCAGGAGGCAGTGGGGGCTGGGTTGCACTATCCCTTAGAAGAAAAACCCAGCAAGATTGCTGCCCTGAGAAACTGACTCTCATTTCAGAGGGAGGCAGAGCTGACAGGTGACACCTGGGTCTGAGAAGATAGAAAGCCAGAGGAAGCCTCTGCCTTGAGGGGCTTTGGGACATCTTGAAGCTATTAGAGCAGGCAAGGGAGCCTCAAGGAGGGAATGGGAAGGGTAAGGGACAAGCCTGAGAGCGGCTTCCAAGATGAATCAATTCCCACTCAGTCCTGGAGGAGGGGAGCAGTGCTGGAGGCAGCTCCACCCAGGATCCAAGTGTGGCAGGGGGTGGAGAGCGTCTTCCAGACCATGCATTCATGTCACTCCTAGACCCACTCAGACCTCTCAGGCCTCTGGGGGCTGCCAGGGCATTCCAGTGCATTGGGAGTGTTGGCATCTAACCACTCAAGTGCAGAGGGGACCCCATTCACAGGCTTGGTGACAGGACAGCATATGGTGGGGACTTTAATGCAGTAGGCAATAGGTTTCACACCTAGATTCAAATCATGGCATTGATACTTTCTAGCTGTGTGACTTTGGGCAAGTTACTTACCCTTTCTGTGTTTCTCGGTTGACATGGGCAAGATGCAGATAATGATAATAATTTTACCTACCTTGTAGGTAGGTAAGAATTTAGTGAGATAGTGGATATAAAGAGTTGTGCATGGTACCTGGCACAGTAGATCTTCAATAAATGTAAGCTATTATATTATTATTATCACTTCCGAATTTCAATTTGGTATCGAGTCAGGTGTTTTTTGTTTTTCTTTCTTTCAGGCAGAGTCTCTTATCATTAGTGCTAAAAGCCAGTTTCTCCAAGTATAGTAGATGATGACAATGACAACAGTAATAGTAGTGACGGGACCCATTTACCTTCCACATATCCAGTGACATTATCATGAAGAAGGAAGGCATATTTCTAGTACCGAATGCCAGGCTAAACGCTTGAACTTCTTATTTCAGGCAGCTAGTGGCTATTGAAATTTTGGAGGAGAATAATTTGCTCAGGGGAATGTAGATTTTTGCCCTGAGGCTATACATTTGTAGAAATAGAATCTAAGTATAACAACAACAAAGCTTAGTAACAAAAACAATAATAGCTACCATTTTCAGAGAGCTAATTGTATACCAGGCACTGTGCTAAGAGCTTCAGAAGCCTTGTCTGTTGTAATCCTCACAACAATCTTAGGAGGTTACATGTTTTCTCCTTCTCCTTCTCTTTCTCCTTTTTTTCTCCTCCTCCTCCTCCTCCTCCTCCTCCTCCTCCTCCTCCTCCTCCTCTTCCCCCTCCTCCTTCTTCCTCTTCCCCCCATTTTACAAATAAGAAAACTGGGCACAGAGAGGTTAAGTCACACAGCTAGCAAATGGCAGAGCTGGGCTGAAACACAGGCAATCTAGTTCTAGGAGTCTCACATTTAACCAGAACACGCTTTTTCCTTCCCTGAACCTTGGAAGGGCCTTGTGGTGGGCTTAGGGGGCAGACTGCCACTCTCACTTTTGGGAGTCCCTCTTTTTGTCTGCATCTGAGCACGGCCACTCTCTGTTTGATTCTCTGGGACTTCACCTCCTTCTTTGAAAGTATGTGTGTATTTGTGTGTATGTGTGTGTGGGGTGTTTGTATAAGAGAGAAACTGCAGCTGACCAGTGATGACAGAAGCCTCTGGACATCAAAGTGGGCAGAGCCCTGGATGGATGGGCTGGAGGCAGGCCTGGTCCCATTAGGCTAATTCCTCTCGAGGTTGGAAGAGGCCAGGGCGGGAACTTCTGAGAACATGGAGAACAAGTCCTTTCATACGACCTCCCTTTGAGCTGGCCTCGGGGTGGGACCAGGGTCGGGTGGGTGGAGGGCGGGGAGTGTGCGGAGAGGTGAGGCCGCAGTCAGGCTGGGCAAACAGATTGGGCAGCGGCTGTGAGCACAGAGCGCCCATTGTGTACCCAGAGCTCTGCTTTCAATAATCTTCTCGGAAGAATGTTTCATTGAGCGCCAGAGAAAGGAGCCATTGAAATGCCAGGGCTGGGCCCTATGAAGGGTTAAAGACAAGGAGGCCATGGGTACCTGGGCTCTTGCCACTCCTGGTTCAAAGACCTGATATGGGGATCCTGATCACTAAGACAAGGGGACTCAGTGAGGCCACCCAGAGGTCTGTAAGCGAGGGTCAGAGGGGGGATGTATGTCTGTCCCAGAAAGGTTAAAGTGGGTGCCCCAGTATCAAGGAGGAAAACCCCATTCTTCCCAGAACCATTTTGCCCAAGTAATATCCAAGAAGATGTTAGATACCTCCTCAGATACCCCCTCAGCCTGCCTACCGTGGGGAGCAGCCCATTGGGCAGACGCGTCTTCGCGTGGACTTCCTGCGTGGACCCACACCAGGGGCCCTGCAATCCACTCTCCACAATGCAGCCAGTAGGGCTTCCTTAAACACCTCTGGCCTTTCCATTAATCCATAATTAATTGTAATGAATGATGCTTTAGCAAAGAGTGTGGGAGTTATGGTAAGAACCAGTGGTCACTAAACTAGGTGACCAAGGGAACATGTAGAGTTTTCTCTTCCAAATAGAAAGAACTGCTCATTAGAGGGATATGGCCGGGCTGTCAGAGAGGGCACCAGAGTGGGATTCTCTGCTCACACTCAGTGCCACACATCTTTGCCAGCTACAGAAGCTTGTGGGGCTCTAAGTGTGGGTAACATCACGCTGGCCTCTGTGGGCTGCACAGAGGAGGCAGAAGGTGGATGAGAGGGGCCTGCCACTGGGGAGGGAGCGCACTCTTGTTGGGCAGCTGAGAATAACCTCCAGCATCCCCATGGAACCCTCTGAAGATGTTGCTGCCTCACTGACCCTGTGTCTGCAGAGAGGATGTTCTGTAACTGAAGCAGACCTTATGCTATGAACTGTTCATATTAACCATTTTGGATGGAAACTTTAAAAATCAGATGATGCCTTTCTGGTTTTCTTAAAAAGAGATCCTCAATAGGATCTAAACTCTGGAGGATGTCCTATCATTCACTTCTGTGCTGGACGGTGATTTGGTGATGTTGCTTGGTCTGTTCAGGTGAATATGGTTCTTGGCTCCTGCACCCATAAACCCCAAACTCCCAGGCTTTTGGAATTCATCAGTTTGACATTTTTGTTTATTCTTTTGTTTCTCCTTAATTTTTTCACTGTGAAACATATAAGCATATTTTGCTGTAAAATAGACAAGTGTCTCACTTTCTTATACATTCCATCTGAGCTGCTTCTAATATTCTCGGACTGCGAAAGGAAATGATTGGCCTTGTAAGATTGTGAATGAAGTAGGAGTCAGTAGACTTAGAGTGAGGAAGGCCTGAGGAGCTCTCCTCTGAGTTAAGTGATTGAACTCTGTGATATTTTGAGTGTTCAGAGGCCTTCTATGTTTTCTTTTGGTCTTTGATTTGATCCAGCCTAGACAAATTGACCCCTAGAGAGAGGACGACAGCATGCATAATTTATGCGTAAGGTCTTTGCCAAGGGCAATAAATCAGAAGGAAATAATATTGGTACTTAGATAATTTTAGTTCAAAGATGGCCAAACATACACATATACCTCCCCACTAACATGCACACACACACACGCACACACACGAATAGCAATGAGAGACAAAGCCACAAAACCAACTAACCCAGTCTTTCACTTTTATATCTCCACTCCCTAAAAAGTTATCTGGGAACAAATAATTAAAATCATAACATTTTCAAATGGGAAAGAGCTTTCAAAGTTCTTTTGTTTTGCTCCCCCTTTTTTAGTTCAGGAATCTCTTCTATTATCTCCTGGACAGACAGGCACTTAACCCCCTTCTTGCATGGATCCAGTAATGGGAAGCTCAGTACTTTCTGAGTCTGATTTCACCAATGGCAGTCTGTGACAGGAAGTAACAAAACTACACCCCTGCCACATCTGATCTGCATTTTGTATGCAGATATTAGGCTTTCTGTAATGTTTTAATGTGGATGTCCTTTGGGGGTTAAGGGACGAGAGCACATCTGTGAGAATGGGGGGACAGATCTTTCCTGTGTGGGGTGGACGTTCTTGGTGTCAATTGTCTTGGAAACAGCTGAGTTCTGAGACAGAAACTGAAAAGGCTAGTTTAGCTTGCTGGAGAGGGAACTTAGCTTGTTAAGTCTTAATTCTTGGGCCTGAACTTGAGACATCTTGGAGTTTTCAGAGTCTGTGTGGGTTGGGGTAGGGCTGATGGACATTGTCCCAGGGAAGAAGGCAGGGAAGCACCTTGTCTTGTAGAGAACACAAAGGGAAGATAAGTGAGCCAATCTTGAAAGCTATATGACCACGATTCACATTATACTTTGTGTTTATTCCCTCCTTGTCATCCTTGAGCCTTTGGAAATATCTGGTTTAAATGTTTCAGCCTGACCTAGCTGTGTAATGGCATCATTGGAATTGCTGAGGGTCAGTGTTTATTTCCCTAGAATGCTAGAGGGAGGATAGTGCTCTCTGAGGCCTCTGTGGGTTTTGGTAATTATGGAGACTTTTAAGAAAAGAGTATTAGGGAACAAGAGTTGGGCCCGAGGTCCACCCACTCCCCTCCACATGGTGATTCACCAATCACTGCCATCCTTTTGTTAAGCAGGTGGTCAGATTTCCTGCAAAAGTAATCCCTTAAGTTGGTATGAAATCTGTCTTCCTGTAACTTTCACCCACAGGACTTAGTCCTTCCTCTCAAAAGCACAGAGAACAATCATCATAACCATTCACATTCACCGAGTGCTTACTATGTGCTGGGCACTTTACTGAGCATTGTACTAGATCTTACATATACTCTTATCCCATTTTACAGATGAAGAAATTGAGGCTAAGGGAGGTCAAATAACTTGTGCAAGGCCAGACCCCAAATTAGTGGCAGGATTTGAATTCAAATAGTCTGATATCAGAGCCCACTGTCTTGAATTCTGAAGTACTCCTTGTTTCAATGACAGCCCCATAGAGGTCTGCTGCCTGTGAACTGGTCTCTCTGGGCCTTTTTTGGTCCAGGTGGAATCCTCACCCCATCCCCTTGTTGCTTCTCTTTGTGGTTGGAGTAGAAGGAAGGCAGCCCTGCCTGGTTCCTCTTGCCCTGGGGTAATGGAAAGAATGCAAAACCCTAGTCCACCTGGCCTCTGGTGACTTGTCCCACTTCGACCACCTAGGACAGCCTCGTGGAAGCCTCTGGAAGCACTGTTTTAGCAGCCTTCCCCTCAGGAGGCTGTATTTTTCCTGTCTGTCCTCAACATGTCTTCTGCCAGAACAACAAGCTCAGTTTTCCCTTCTGATAAATCTGGTCACCCTAAATATGGGGCTTTGAGCAAATGGGAGCGGCTGGCCCCACGCAGCCCTCATTTCGAAATGCAGATTCACACGGGCTGCTATTTTGGAGGTCTGGTTTCTTTCCCCACACACAGTGGTTTTAAGTAAGAGGGAAGGGATCATGACAGAATCTTGGCAGGGGGAAGATGCTAGGAGAGAAGATGCACCTGGGCAGTCTTTGCTTCCCAAAGTCCCCAAACACTGACCCTTCAAGAAGTTGGTTGGGGGGTGGGGAAGAGGGAAAGAGGGTCCATGGTAACATAACACTGGGAAATACAGCTTAACCAGCCCCTCCTGCAGATCAGCAGTGTGCATGTTAAACATTTGAAGTCCTAGCAGTAAAGAAGCCTAACTGGTTTTGTTTAGCCCAGTTTTTCCATTTAAAAATGTAGCCTAGTAAAATTTTGCAAAACAATGATGCAGAGCAGAGCTTGCAAACCGGCACCGATGGTCTGATATATTTCTGGGAGAGGTTTAATTTGGCCTACAAAGTGCTTACATTTTGCTTTCAATTAGTCACTAACATTTCACAATTGGAATATTCTCCTAATAGATAAAGAGGGTATTCCTCTTGAAAAATCAGAAGATCTGGAAACACTGGTCCATATTCTTGCCTGACTATGGTCAGCTGGAAGTCAGGCTGTGGTTTTTAACTTGCTGCAGCCCCTGTGTCTCCTTGGGGCAAGACAGCTATCTCCTGCTCTACTCATTTACGATGCTCCTCGGGTTCCGGAGTCTCCCCAAGCTTGCCATCTCTGGTGTGGAGGTTTCCTTGGGTAGGCGTTGGCCTAGGTGACCACTGGGGCCAATTCATCCATTCATTCATGCAACACATACTGATTGAGCTTATACTGTGTGCTACACCCTGTGGATACAAGATAGATAAAACAGCCCCTGCCCTCTGGATTCCAGCGCTGGCATTCTAAGATTCTAGCTGGGAATTGCAGAACAGGGAGGAGGGAGGGGTTGAGGAGAGGTGAGCTGGTAAGGCTGCAACCAAGCTTCCTGACTTCCAGCCCTGGGTGCTTGCCCAAGTGCTTGCCATTCTCCATCTCTTTCTCTACCGGCTCACCGAAGGGAGCTGCCTCCAACAGCCACGGTGAGCCTTAGAGAAATAGCCACTGACTTGTTCTGTGACTTAGACGCGTTGCGCCTCATCTCCCGGCCTCAGTTTCTCCATCTGTAGAATGCCCCGGTTGGACTAGAAAATGATGGGCTTTCCTTCCAGGGCTGGCACTCAGAGAGGCTAAGACTCCATGATCGAGGAATGTCTGACCTGGCCATTCCGGAGCTGTTCCATCGAATTCCAAGCAGCCCCACTCCCTCCTTTCCCCATCCCAGTCAGGGGCGGGCGCTGGAGCCAGCAGGCCGGGAGGGCCTGGGCTTCCCGCCCGGGAGGTGGAGCCGCTGCTCGGCGTCCCGCCCCTCCACCTGGGGCTCGGCCCCGGCAGATGTTACAACTTTTTCGAATTCTGTCCCGCGGTGTCCCCTCGACCCGCCCAACTCCCTCCCCTTCCCCGCTGGGGTCCTGCCCACCTCCCTACAGGGAGCTGGGTTGTTGTAAGGACTCCGGGTGGGGCGAGAGGCCGGGAAAGCAGAGGCGAGAGAAATTAGGAGGCGGGAGAAATCCAGGGCAAGAAGGAAGAGGGGAGTCAGAGGATGGTAGAGAGCACTTTCTGGAAGCCGCCACGCCGCGTCTCAGGCTGGCCGGGCTGAGCTGGAGAAGAAGGAGCAAAGGCGGCGCAGGGCCGGCGCTCAGGCAGCGGGAGGCAGCTCGGCGCGGGCCTGACCTCCCCAGAGCGCCCCGCTGCGGCAGAGCAGATCCGGCCCAGCCGTCCGGCAGCCTGTCCCGGACCAGACACTGGGCCATCCCCGGGGGCGCTGAAAGCCCTCGCAGCATCCGAGCCGGCGGGCCGGTGGTGCGCCCTGGGCGCGCGAGGTGGTGAGGCCCCAGGAGCCCTGCGCGCTGGGACGCGCGGGCCGGCTTGGCGATGCACGCCCTCACTGGCTTCTCCCTGGTCAGCCTGCTCAGCTTCGGCTACCTGTCCTGGGATTGGGCCAAGCCTAGCCTCGTGGCCGACTGGCCCGGGGAGGCCGGTGAGCCGCGCTCGGCCGCTCCGCCCCAGCCTCCCCACATCATCTTCATTCTCACGGACGACCAAGGCTACCACGACGTGGGCTACCATGGTTCAGATATTGAGACCCCCACGCTCGACAGGCTGGCGGCCAAGGGGGTCAAGTTGGAAAATTATTACATCCAGCCCATCTGCACGCCTTCGCGGAGCCAGCTCCTCACTGGCAGGTAGGCGTGGCGCAAGGCCCCGGGGCTGAGCATCTAAGCCCCAAATCAACCCAGTTTGTAGATTTCTCCTGCCAGTACCACCCCATGCTGGGGTCTGGGAAATCTCCTACTGGCTGTGTAATCATTAGTAAGTCCCTTACCCTCTCTGGGCCTCAATTACCCTTGCCTTACACTGAATGGGCTTCATCATCTTTGAGGTCTTCTTGCTTTGATGTTCCAGGACACTGACATTCCACACAATGTGGAGACATCTGGTCATCCCTTTGTTAGAGGAATATGGCAGCCTCTGACATTTATTGCTGCTTCTATTTATGGATACTGAGACCCTGAGCAAGTCATTTAATTTATCTAAGCCTCAGTTTTCTTGTCCATAAAATGGAGCAAAGAACAGTTTTCATCTTGAAAAAGAGTGGCAAAGGTGGAATGATTTGTGTGTAACCTGCTTGGCTGTCAATGTGTGGTAGCCTCTATGTGTCCTGAGGGATTCAGGTCCCCATACTGTTTGATGAATACATTGGGAGAAGACCAAGGAATTGATAGGTGGAAGAGAAAGACACATAGGATACCACGACCTGTGTAGCCTTAGGGTGGTTATTTCATTTCTCTGAGCCTCTGTTTTTTCATCTGCAAAATCCTCCCAAGTTGGCTGGGAGCCCCAAGTAGACATGCTGCTTCCTCCATAAGGAAATGTCCACAGGCGAGGCATCAGGATTACAGGATTAAAAGAGCAGGAAAACAGGAGGTGGGGGTATGGAAGGCAAACTCTGGCCACTTAGGGGAAAATCCTTTGGCAAGGCTGAAGTTAATTCTCCTTGGGTGGGGTCCAAGGCATGCTTTCTCCCAAGTTCCACCCAAGAGCCACTAGTGTGATCTCAGGAACCAGAAGCCTTAGTCTCCCTGTTTCTTAGTCTCACTATTTCTTGGATGGGAGAAATTGAGACAAGACTGGGAGGGCCCAGCTTGGTTCCCCTTGGCTTACTTCAGGGTCTGTGGGAGACAGGATTGAGAGGCCAGATGTTTGGCAGGGGTCCTGGAGCTGGGAATCAAATGGTGCCCTTTCTTCCTTCGATCTGGCACCCAGCATTTAGATCCAGGAGCCAGAAGGAGAACAGAAGAAAGAAGGAGGGGCATGGGGTGTGTATGGGTTGGAGTGGTGGTGCAGGATGGTGGTGTAGTGGTGAAGACGGATGCTGACCTGCAGAAGAGGGAGGAGGAATCTGCATTCCCAAGAGTTGTACACAACTTAGCATTTCTGTCCTAAGAGGTGACTTTTGGTTTAAGTAGCGGAATGAGCAGACAGCAGCAGGGCAATGCTTCAGTCCCCTGATCTGCAAAGGTAACTGAACGTGGCTGGTCAGTACCTGCCCTCCACCGCCTGCAGCTGGCTCCATCTCACTGATGCTCACAGCCCTCGTTAGTGTTTGTTAACATCCAGTTGTGTTTTGTGACGCTGGAGAGAGGCAAAGTTTCTCATGTGACTCACTTGCAGATGGGCTTTGGTGACTCTTAGCTGGCCCATCCACTTTACAAACCAGCGTTCCATGGCACCCCACCTCCATGAAGACGGGCTCAGTTGGCACTCAAGGCCCTAGGGCACTTCTCATATCAAGTCCTATAATTTATTAGCTTGATTGAAGCCTAGAGAGGCTGTTATCATCAAAAGATTTTGAGCATGAGTTGAGTAGACCCGGGTTCAAAGTTTAGCTTCCCTGCTTGCCGGCTGTCTGAACTTGGGTCATTGCTGCTCTTTTGGGGGCCTTGGTTTTATCATCTGTAGAATGGGGGTGGTAATAGACTTCCCTATAGGTTTTTAAAATGAGAATTCAGTGAGATAATGTATGTGTGTGGCACCTAGTGTTAAAAATGGCAGTAGTAGCTAATTATAGGTAACAACAATAACAGTTTTAAGATAAGGAAACCAAAACAGAGAAACTCACTTCTGTGCTCTGGTTAAAGATGTCAAGAATTCAGGGCTTGTCTTAATTTGAATGCCTCGGGGTGAGAAAAAGGTGTGGGATTCTAACATACTTGTGAAGTTTCAGGCTTCTTATTTACTCTGGGACTTTCAAGACTTGAGTAAAGGCAAGACACCATAAGCAGATCACATGGGAGCCTTGACCACAGAAGGGGGAAGATGGGATATGAATGGATAAATGAGGAATTCAGGATTTGCCTAACCATTTACTCCTGCCTCAGGATGATAGCCTGGATCAAGGGGTCATATGAGCTCACAGGCAGGCACATGGGAGCTGGTCTTAGAAAACTGGGAAGCTAGACGAGTCTTGGAGATTTCCCATTTCAACCAACTCCTCTACAGGAGCAAACTGAGGCCCCCATGTGTGAAGAGATACGGCAGCCCAGTTTGCTGAAAAAGAGTCACTGCTTAGACTCTGCTTGGAACCAGGACTTGGTTCAAGTCCTGGCTCTGTTCCTGACCACTGGGTGACCTTGGGTAAGGCCCTTCCCCTTCCCTTAAAAAGACCTTAGGTTCTTTTTAAGATGAGGTGAGTAAACTAGAGAATGAATTGGGTCCCTTCTGGCTCTAAAACCCTTTTAGTGTCTTTCATTCGTTCATTTCATAAATAATTGAGTGCTCTTTGAACGTCGTTTGGGTGCTAGGAATAGAAGATTGAATAAAGGACAGCCCCATCACATGTCCCTGGGCACAAGAGCATGTGCAAACAAGTATAATCCCATGGCCAAGTAAGAAAACGATGGTGTGTACTAAATGCTAGGGGAACCCAGAAGCAAAAGTGACTAATTCTTTGGGAGAGTTACGAAAGACTTTACAGCATGGATAACATTTGGGCTGAGCTTTGAAGAGGGAGTAAGAGTTTGCCTGGGAGAGCAGGGCTTGCTCTAGGCCCCAGAGCAAGTTAATAGCTTAGAGCTTAGGGACTCTGAAGCCTGCAGCCAGACTGCCTGAGTTATAAATCCCACTCCGACTACGAGCCATGTGAGTCACCCGGCAAGTAATTTAATTTACCAAGCCTCAGTTCCCTTATTTGGAAAATGGGAACAATAATATGTACCTCTGAATTTGTGGTGAGGATTTAGTAAGATAATTCACATAAGAGGCTAAGTGTAATGCCAAGCTCACAGTGAGTGCTCGGCATTAGCTATTATTATTGTCATGACCCTGGATTCAACTTTTAACTCTCCAACTTCCTAGCTCTGTGATCTTAGGTGAGTGGCTTAGCCATTCTGAGCTTCAATCTCCTCATCTGTAAAATGATAATATGATCTACTTCCAGTGATTTTGAGGATTCGATGAGATAATGCATTTGAGGTGCTTAGCACATTCGATAATACCTGGTGGTTGCTGCTATTATTTTTGCTGGTAGTGCTGGGACCACAGCCCACCTCACGGTGCTATTGGGGACTGGATGGCCAGAGCAATGGTCTGTAGCTTACCTGTGCCTTCTGTGCCTTCCCCTCTTCCCCACCAGGTACCAGATCCACACAGGGCTCCAGCATTCCATCATCCGCCCACAGCAGCCCAACTGCCTGCCCCTGGACCAAGTGACACTGCCCCAGAAGCTGCAGAAGGCAGGTTATTCCACCCATATGGTGGGCAAGTGGCACCTGGGCTTCTACCGGAAGGAGTGTCTACCCACCCGTCGGGGCTTCGACACCTTCCTGGGCTCACTCACAGGCAATGTGGACTATTACACCTATGACAACTGTGATGGCCCAGGCGTGTGCGGCTTCGACCTGCACGAGGGTGAGAATGTGGCCTGGGGGCTCAGCGGCCAGTACTCCACTATGCTTTACGCCCAGCGTGCCAGCCATATCCTGGCCAGCCACAGCCCTCAGCGGCCCCTCTTCCTCTATGTGGCCTTCCAGGCAGTACACACACCCCTGCAGTCCCCTCGTGAGTACCTGTACCGCTACCGCACCATGGGTAATGTGGCCCGGCGGAAGTATGCGGCCATGGTGACCTGCATGGATGAGGCTGTGCGCAACATCACCTGGGCCCTGAAGCGCTATGGTTTCTACAACAACAGTGTCATCATCTTCTCCAGTGACAATGGTGGTCAGACTTTCTCAGGGGGCAGCAACTGGCCGCTCCGAGGACGCAAGGGCACTTATTGGGAAGGTGGCGTGCGAGGCCTAGGCTTTGTCCATAGTCCCCTGCTCAAGCGAAAGCAACGGACAAGCCGGGCACTGATGCACATCACTGACTGGTACCCGACCCTGGTGGGTCTGGCAGGTGGCACCACCTCAGCAGCTGATGGGCTAGATGGCTACGATGTATGGCCGGCCATCAGCGAGGGCCGGGCTTCACCACGCACGGAGATCCTGCACAACATTGACCCACTCTACAACCATGCCCAGCATGGCTCCTTGGAGGGCGGCTTTGGCATCTGGAACACCGCTGTGCAGGCTGCCATCCGCGTGGGTGAGTGGAAGCTGCTGACAGGAGACCCTGGCTATGGCGATTGGATCCCACCACAGACACTGGCCACCTTCCCGGGTAGCTGGTGGAACCTGGAACGAATGGCCAGTGTCCGTCAGGCTGTATGGCTCTTCAACATCAGTGCTGACCCTTATGAACGAGAGGACCTGGCCGGCCAGCGGCCTGATGTGGTCCGCACCCTGCTGGCTCGCCTGGCTGAATATAACCGCACAGCCATCCCGGTGCGCTACCCGGCTGAGAACCCCCGGGCTCATCCTGACTTTAATGGGGGTGCGTGGGGGCCCTGGGCCAGTGATGAGGAAGAGGAGGAAGAGGAAGGGAGGGCTCGAAGCTTCTCCCGGGGTCGTCGCAAGAAAAAATGCAAGATTTGCAAGCTTCGATCCTTTTTCCGTAAACTCAACACTAGGCTGATGTCCCAACGGATCTGATGGTGGGGAGGGAGAAAACTGTCCTCTAGATGTTCTTCCCCACTCCGGTTTGGCCCTGCTCTTTCTCAGGGATAAGCCTGTCACGTCTCCATCTACAGGGAGTTGGAAGGTGTAGAGTCCCTTGGTTGAACAGGGTGGGGAACCTGGTTGGGGGTGGGCGGGAATAAACCAGACTGGGATGCCTGTGTCTCAGTCCTGCCTCCTCACCGACTTGCTCTGTGACCTCAGGTGACCAATACGAGCTTTTGGCCTCAGTTTCCTCATCTGTAAAATGAGCTCTAATGACTTTGTGACTCTTTGGTGTGGCCCTGGAGCCTGGGGCCACGGTGGAGTTCCTCGGCCTTGCCACTTGACAACACTTAAAGGGCTTCCTCCTCAACACAGGATCTCTGTGGTGGTGTTTGGGTGAGGGCCACCTGGAGTCAACTCCAAGCCTGGCCCCCAGCTAAAGCATGGCAGTCTGTCTGCTCTCTACAGGGACCTCCTGAGCACTGTGGGTGGAGGCGCAGGGGTCGGGGGGTTGACCTTCGTGGTTCTTCACATGGCCTAGGCCAGTCCTCGGGTCAGACTGGTGTCAGGCACTGTAGTGCAAAGTTCCTCTTCTGGCCCCTCCAGTACCCAGAGAAATTGGCTGGGCCATTAATGGCTGCAGCACCAAGGGTGGTGGAAAGAGCTGTGAAGGGCCCCCAAACCAGTACCGGGACACCTGAGTTCTCCCGTGACCTTGGGCACAGTTCTTCCCCTCTAGGCCTTGATTTCCCCACCTGTGAGTGGGGATGCTAGCCCTGGCTCTGCCTCCCTCATGAGGCTCTGGAAGACTGGCCAAAGCCAGGTTGTAGAGGAGCTTGTGGACTTGATTAAAGTGTCATAACTTGGAAGTGAGGGATGCAGTGCTTTCCGACTATGAGCAGGTGTGGGTGTGTGCTTGTGTGTCCTGGGGGCAGGTATGAGCTCACTGTTGGCCAAGTGAACAGGAGAGGAGGTGGACAGCCTGGCTAGGAGGTGGGGGGATGGGAGTCCTGCCACAGACCCACTCTGTGACCTCAGGCACATCCCTGATCCTCTCTGGGCCTCAACATCACACTATGTTCAGTGATGATCTAAGAGCACTTCCCATTTGGCCATTCTGGGCTAGTGTGCGTGTGTGTGTGTGTGTGTGTGTGTTGGGGTGGGGGGCAGGCTGAGTGGTGGGGAGTAGGCCACGGGGGTTGCAGAGCCCGCCTGCCGCCTAGTGCGCCTCCATCCGTACACTGCGTTCTGCATATCTCCCTTCAGGTTCCAGTCGGCGCAGTGTGTGTAGGCGAAAGCCCTGCTGTGAATTTTGAAAATAGTTATTTTTGTCACTGGCAAAGGAGGCCTGTTAGGACTCATCAGCTTGTGGATGAGCAGGATGGGTGGGGTGGGGTGGGTGCGGTATGTGTGGGGGTTCAGGTATTGGTTACAGGGCTCCATCCCCACTGCAGAGGTGGCTGAGTCCAGGAGTGAGGGTCTGGCCTGAGGCTGCTGGGTGGAGGTGACCATTCATGCTCTAGGCCCCTTCCTCCTGGTCCTGTTCTTTTTACCCCTTATCACCTCCCCCAACTAGAATCTTTCCCTTCCTCTATGATGTTGATGCCCAGCTGTGTGGTGGGGCAGGAGCCAGGACAGGCAGAGGCCTCTGGATTCCAGTGACCTCTAGCATTTCAGTCTGCCTGGGAGGGAGGCTCTGAAGAAGTAAGTCACCTGTTAGGGCGGTGGCCCAGGCCTGACACACCCTGGGAGATGAGCTGTCCATAGTTCGCCCACTCCTAAGGGTACTCTAGCTCTGCTGGGTGCTTGTCCCAGCTGTGTGGGCGGGGCCTTTCCAGGGTGGCATGGAGCCAAGGCTTCCCTGCCGCTCCAGGCTTGCACGAGTTGTATGGAGGCCTCTCCCGTGCCTGCTGAGTCAGCCCTGCCTGGGGCCTACCCTCCAGTTCCAGCCCCCACTTCTCTCCCGGTGCCCCTGCCCTTTGGCACCACAAGTGCAGAACCATGAATGGCCCTTTCTGCTGTCCCCTAATCACTGAGGCTTACTCCCTATGACCAACCTAAACCAAGAAAGACCAGCTGGGGACGGGGCTGGCACCTGTTCCTGGTGCCCTGAGAAGGAGACTTGGCCTCAGGTCTCGGTCTAGTCTCAAATCCAGCCCAGAGCTTGCCTAGCTGAGTCCTACCCAACCCAGCATCCAGCAAACAGCCCGGTGGCCCCACGCAAGCTTAAGCCTGCAACTTGGTCTAGAGAAGCTCACGGCTGGCCTAGGCCTGAGATTAGTGGAGGGTCTTTGGTGTCCCAGAGCACTCAAGCCCAATGACAGGCTCAGCCTGTGGTGATTTCTGCTCTTTCCAGCAATCAGCATGGCTCCTGCCAGCCCCCTCCCATCTCCTGTGGCCCAAGTTTCCTCCAGCCGGGGCACCTGGGTCTAGACTCTGTGATAGGCTGCCAACTGGCACTGCCAGGCAGGTGCTTGTACCATTTGAGCACCTGTGCTGGTGTGGAGGGAAGGGAGGGCAGATCAGAGGCAGCTTCGGCCCCTCAGGCCACAGATCTGGGGAAGTCGAGCCCAGAGATACCTGGTGAGACCCCCTGTTTCTCCCTTGGCTGCACCAGATGGCAGCTGATCTGCCAGCTATAGGGGCCAGAGCCAGGGGGCAGCCTGTCCAAGCTGGGCCCTGCCAGTGGAGTCCTGGGCTCTGGTAACCCATTTCCCAAGGGCCAAGAGATAGCCCCACACCTGGATGGAGGGCCAGTGCTCTGGACTCCATCTTTCTCAGGAGGAAGTAGAGGTTCCACTGGGGAGACCTCCTGCAAGCTCTTCCAGGACTCGAACTCAGGTCCTCTAACTGCAGGGAGTGCTGTGCGGCCCTTGGCCCAGTAGCCATTGTCCTCTGTCCCATGGCTCTCTGCTTCACTCTCCCCTGCAAGGAGTGCCTCCTGTGCGGGAGAACTCATTGACAGTGCTGCTCCCTGATCCCTGACGTCCCCACTTCTTCATGTAGGCCCAGCCTTACTTACTGCAATGAATAAACCCAGTCCCCCTCCACCCAGACCCTCAGCAGAACCATTTCTCTCTTGGTCCACTTTCTACCAATTCTGCCCCCCACGCTCACTGCACTTAGTGGGACAGGCCCCGTGGGGATCCTTTGGATGGCACGCTTTCTGTGGTACCTGCCCAGGCCCTGCAGGACCTTGAGGCACTTGGGTATATGTGTGTGAGCACGTGTGTGGGCTGTGGAAGGTGGGATTTGAGTTGGCTGTCACAATGCCACTGGGGCTACAATCACCCATGGAGGAACCCAGCCCTGGTCGCTTTTCATCCCTTCTGTCTCCATGGGGCACTGCCTGTGTTCACATGCCAATCCCTATTCTGGCATGTCAGGGCTGCATTCAGCAACTTCCAGGGCTCCCACCCCTGGCCACCAGCCCATAGCATGCAGGCCTGCTCTCGAATGCCACACGCGTGTTGCAGATGGGGGCACACGTGCTGCCTCGTGTCTGCCTTGGCCCTGGGGAGTGGGGAGTTTGGCAGGAACAATCCCCCTGATGCAATCATCGGCTCATTCTCTCACCACCACAGAGGCATGGCTTGCTCCTCAGTGCCCGCCACCACCGGGCACAGCTGCTAGCCCGTCGGGCTCAGGGGAGGTGGTGAATTAGCAGTCATGCCTTCTCAGCAGAGTGGCTATTACCCTCAGGAAGGTGGGGGGTGCCTGTCCGAGGCAGTGCCCACACCGCTGAGCTGGGCTCTAGAAGGCTCAGAGGAGTATGTGTGTGCTCATGTGTAGGACTTTCAGAGGGAGCTTCTTCCTCTTCTCCCTCCTCTTCCTCTCTCTTCCACCTCTCCAGCCATCTCTCCACTATTGGGATCCTGCAGCCCTTGACTTGCTCATCCCCCAGGACCGCATGCACAGTGCAAGACAGCAGGGGAGGGAGAGAAGAGTGACAGAAAGAGAGGGAGATGGAAGCCAGAAAGGAAGTAAAAAGGATGAGAAAGAGAACTGAGAAGGAAGGATGCAAAGGAAGGAAGAGGAAAAATGAGGGAGAGGGGAAGGCAAGAGGAGAGAAGAAAGAAGAGTTGAAAGGAGCGATGGAAGTAGGGAAGAAAGAGGTGACGGGAGCGGGGCTGTGCTGGTCCTGCTCCCAGCAGCCACAGAGGCTGCCCCCATGGTCCACATCACAGACAGAGAGAGAGGTGGCCATCTTCCTGCCTCCATTCCTTCACGCCTTCCTCTGAGGGACCCGATGCCAGGGCCTTCCCCACGTGCTCTGCTCACTTCTAAGCATGCTCCATTTCATCAGTGGGAATGGGGAGAGGAAACGGGTCAGGCCAGCATCCAGCTACACAGGACTGCCCCAGTTCAGAACATTAGATTTCCATTAATACAGCCTCATAGTCTCACAGCATAGTTGCTTTTTGTTTTACTGTGAACTTTTAAAACAGTATCATCATTCCTTTGGCACCCGATGAGCTAGAGAGCCTTGTGGTTCCTCTCCTTCCAGCTCTAGTTCTTTGTTCTACAGAAATTGCTGCAAACTAGGCTTAGACAAGGTGATTTCCAAACCACGAGCTAAACTCTAGCGCAGACTAAGGGAACAGTGCCCTGAAGTACCGGGACTCAAGATGATGGTGTGTGCTTCTGTGATTCAGGGAGAGGTGTGTGAGGGGAGAGGACTTTTGAGTTTCTCGATAGTAATTTCCCATTTATTGAGCATTTATAGCGTCAGCCGCTGTGCTTGTCTCATTTAATGTACAGAACAGCCTGGAGGTAGGGAATATTATTGACCCAATTATGCAGATGAAGACACAGAGGCACAGAGAAGTTAGGATATTCATCCAAAATTACATAGCCTGTACGTCGTGGAGTCACCCTAACTACTAAGCAACACTGCCTCTCCTGTCCCTGTGCAATGGCAGGTGGCCTCAGTGGTCACTAAGGGCTCTTGCAGCACTTTCTTGTATGGAAGCCATCCCCTCCTGGGGGATCAGGCTAGAGGGTATGGGGCAGGAGGGTGGCAGTGCAGCCCTCCCTCACCTCCCCACATAGTCCTGTAGCTTGGCCACCATGTTCTGTGCCCTGCCTGCTGCCCACCGGCTGTGCGGCCCCCGGGCCCAGGCCTCTCTTCTCTGCCTCTGAATTGCAACGTTGGCGGCTGAAGTGGAAAGCATATTGTGTGCAGAAACAAAACTGAGTGGTTTTCCCTTTTTCCGAAGGTGGTAATGGTGCAATTAGTGGCTAAGCCATTACCCCCCTCCTCCCTTGCTCGCTTCCCCTCTTCCCCTCTTCTGCCCTCCCTTTCCTCTCCTGGGAATGGTGGCTGAATAGGAGAGCTCACCCTTCGTTCTCCCCCAAACCCCACTCCCAGCAAGAGGGGCAGAACTGGGGGGATTATCCGGATGTCTCCAGGGGGCCCCTGGAAGTAGGGTAGTGAGTCAGGGGCTTCGTGGGATTGGAGAATACCAACAAGCAGATAACATGTCCTACAAGTGAGAGGACTAGCAAGGCGATGTGGAGGTTCAGAAGGTGTGGGCTAGAGAATCCCTGAGGGTCTGGATGCCTGGATCCTTTTAGCCAACCCATGCTCACCGGGGGCAGGTGCTGGCACAAAGCCTCTGGCCATCAAGCTGCGAAATGGGCCAAGGACCCTTTTTCCTGAGTGGAGAGGGGAAGGGCTATGTAGGGTCTGAGATTCCAAGTCCAAGATAGAGTGATGGGGTGGTCACGGGCCTGCTTTAAACCTTCATTTTCCTCCCTGGAGCCTAGAAAGAGGCCTCCTGTTTACATGGTTCCCAAAGGCCTTCACAGCCCTTAGCCCACTCCATCTCCACAGCCTTCCTCTGCAGGGCATCTTCGTTCCCCTGTTGTGTAGAAAAGGAGCTGGAGACTCAGAGAGGGTGAGTGACTTGCCCATGATCACTCAGCTAATAAATGTCCAAAGTCCGGGCACGGTGCCTCACACCTGTAATCCTAGTACTTTGAGAGGCTGAGGCGGGTGGATTGCCTGAGCTCAGGAGTTTGAGACCAGCCTGGACAACATGGTGAAACCCCATCTGTACTAAAATACAAAAAATTAGCCAGGCGTGGTGGTGTGCGCCTGTTGTCCTAGCTACTCGGGAGGCTGAGGCAGGAGAATTGCTTGAACCCAGGAAATGGAGGTTTCAGTGAGCCGAGATTGTGCCACTGCACTCCAGCCTGGGCGATAGAGCAAGACTCTGCCTCCAAAATAAATAAATAAAGAATAACTAAAATAAAATAAAATAAAATAAAAATAAATGTCCAAGAATGAGAGCTCAAACTTACATCCTTAATCTTAAACTCCAGTCCCTTTTCTTCTTAACTCCAAGACCTCGGAGTAAGATCTTGTGACTGTAGGTATGGCTGATGCCCTGAAGAGTTGAAGTTGGCAGGGAAGGTGCCCACAAAATTTTGGAATGAAGATTTCACGGCAGGTCTCTGGCCAGTGGCCTATCCCAGGTAAGCCATACCATGCTTACCTCCACACAGTCCCCTCTTGCCTTTTTTTTTTTTTTTTTTTTACCTTGACTGGAAGCACAAGCAGAAACTGGGACATGAGCCCAGGAGACCAGATTACCATGGTCCCCTTGGGGGCATGGGGTTGGGGAGAGGTTGCAGAGGAGGGCTCTGGAGGGGAGCATACTGTCACAGCTGTGAGAGGTGGGGATGAGCAGGCAGTCAGGGCTGTTCCTTCCAGAATCCTGGGGTGTCCTCTGCACTTCTCCGCCAAACTAGAGCACTAGTGTAATGGACAAGGTGGTAAAAGAGCTGAAAGAGCAGGAGCATAACAAGAAAGACAGAGTCAGAAGGAAAAAAAAAAAAAAATACAGAGAGCAACAGAGAGACAGTTGCAGACACTACAGTGATCCACAGAGGGAGAGCCATCCCTGTGAATTAGCCATCGTTTCCCTGTAAACCTTAGAACCCAGCTGTTGCCAGGGCAACCGGGCAATACCTGTCTCTCTAGAGATGAAGTTGCCAGGGTAACTGCATCCTGTCATTCTTTCCTGGGGACCATCCGGAATGCGGCACCCACTGGCTGTTACCATGGCAACTGCCTTTTTGCCCCACTTAATCCCATCCCGTCTGCTACAAGGGCCCCACAGTTGGAGGTGGGGGAGGTGGGAAGAGAAAATATCACTTGTGGACAAAGTTTGTTCTATTCTACCTCCTTCAGCCCCTTCTTGGGTCCATCACCCCAGGGGTGCTGGGTCCATCCCACCCCCAAGCCCACACAGGCTTGCAGTATTGTGTACGGTATGGTCAGGGCGTCCGAGAGCAGGTTTCGCAGTGGAAGGCAGGCAGGTGTTGGGGAGGCAGTTACCGGGGCAACGGGAACAGGGCGTTTAGGAGGTGGTTGCCATGGGGACCTGGATGCTGACGAAGGCTCGCGAGGCTGTGAGCAGCCACAGTGCCCTGCTCAGAAGCCCCGGGCTCATCAGTCAAGCCAGTTCTCTGTTTGCACTCGGCAGCACGGGCAGGCAAGTGGCCCCTAGGTTCGGGAGCAGAGCCGCAGCGCCCCAGTCCTGGTCCCCCAGTCCCAAGCCTCACCTGCCTGCCCAGTGCCAGGATGGCCACCATCACCTGCACCCGCTTCACGGAAGAGTACCAGCTCTTCGAGGAATTGGGCAAGTGAGTTGTGCCTCAGGGAGTCCTGGAGGGCATGGGGGGCAGGGAGGTCAGGGTCTCGAGCCGTGTGTGTGCCTGCAGTGCTTGGGGAGCATTCCTGTGTACACAGATGAAGGCAGGCTGCATGGGTTTGGGGGCACCTGCCTGTGCACAGAGCATCCAGAGTCGGGCGTGGGCATGTTTGTGGGTGCACAGACGTGCCAAGCTAGCCAGGTGAGTGTGTATGTAGGGATGAAGGGTTAACAGTGTATGCCAGTGTACACGCATACACATACGCACACACATGCACACAAGTACACACAACTTGGATACACACAGATTCTTAGAGACTTAGGGTTAAAAAGGGATTTTCCTAGTCAGCTGGGTCCAAAACTGGAATTCCTTCTCTAGTTTTGCCTGAGGTGGCCATCTGCCCTCCACTTAGATACCTCCAGTGACAGAGAATTCACCAGCTCCCGGTAGTTCTTCCTGACTTTAGACACCTACAGCGACTGTACAGAGTGGCCAACTTCTCCCTCCCCACCTTCCCCTTCTCAGCTCCTGCCAGGAGTGAGGGCATCAGTACAGTAGGGGTTAATATTTGAGCATGGCAGGCTTCCTGGGTGTTGGGAGGTGGGGAGGGGCAATCAGGAAAGCTGCAGCGGGGGCACCACTGTTTCAGGGGCTGGGGTATGAAGGGCGCAGTGGCTCTGCACAAGCAAAGTTGCCCAGCCCAGAGCTCATTTTCTGCCCTGATGACTGCTGTGTAGAGAAGGATGGGAGGGTGAGGAAAGAGGGGAGCCCCTTGTGGGTGACCCAGTAGGGTGTGGAGTGTCAGGGAGGGATTCCTGGATGTCCCCAGCTGGGTTTCTGGAGGATCCTGGGATGGGTCAAGATGCCTCTTTGGAGGCAGAGTTTGCCTTGTGGGCAAAGGAGCACTGATGCCCTGGTTGGTTTCTGCTGTGGCAGCAGGAGCACGGGGCAGGGGCCCTGGAGGGAGGTGTGTGCTGGTGTGAGTTCTGAATGTGTGTGTACTAGTGTGCATTTTAAGGAGGAGTGATGTGTGTGGCTGTAAAAGGGCTTTTGAGGGGAATTGATTGTGACACTGGAGTACGCTGGTGTGCCCTGCAAGAGCATGCAAGCATTCATGCATGTGCACTAGGAAAAGGTGCTTCATGTGTAAGGCCTGAAAATGCAAGTGTGCCTGGCAAGGGTGCATGGGTGTGAGTATCACAGGAGTGCCATTGGCTGGGTTGAATGAGAACAAGGGTGTGGACATGACTCATTATATGTGCACATGTATGGCAGGTTAGAACTGTGTACACATAGGAAGGCATGTGTGTGAGGTCTAGGGGTGTGTGAGGAGGCTCATGTGAGATGTGGACACAATGGTGTTCCTGGGAGGTCATGATATGCACATCTATGTGAAGGCTGGGGTCATGCACACAGGATGATGTACGTGTGTGTGCACACGCACGTGTGTGCGTGTGTGAGGCCTGGGCTCACAGGCCTATGTGGGAGTATGGGTGTTATAGGCATGTGTGAGCTCATGCTGGTGTCTGCATATGTGTGGGAGGTGGCCCTGTGACTGTATACAGGAAGGCTGCTTGCACACACACACACACACACACACAGACAAACACACGCTATCCTACAGGCATGCACCGCCTCCCTTGAGCACACACACACCCATGTGTACGTGTGTTCACTCTTATCTGCAGACTTTCGGCTTTTCTGAATGTGCTTTTGTTGCGGGTAGGGGCAGGAACATAATGTTTGGGACTGCTCTGGAGGACTGAGGCTATCTACAAACTTGTGCAGGGACCCCTCTCCAGGTGTTTTCCAGTGCTCGCCTAGAACCCAAGAATTCCCTGATTAGCCGTGAAGCTGCCTTTCAGGGAGTGACCAAGACTGGGTTCTGGCAGGACTGCGTCATGAGTACAGTGAGATGGAGTTGAGATGTGACTCAAGTGCTCAAAGTGAAAATAAAAGTGATGTTTTGCCCCAAGAGGAGATGGATATCATTAAGACTGGGTTTTGTGGGGGCGACTTGGCAGAGAGACCCTTTGTGAGCCTTCACAGAGAATTTCAGGGACAAGGGAGCCATGGTGTGGCCATGGCAGGAAAACTGAGGGGAGCAGGCATGGCTAGGCCTTGTTTAATCAATTTCAGACTTCTTCCTTCCAGAACCATCAGACTGCTCTTAACCTTTTTTAGGTCACATATTCCTCCAGGAATCTGATGAAAGTCTAAATCTACATTCCCCGGAAAAACGCACAAACGTACGAAATGTTGCATGCAATGTCAGGAGCTTGCAGGACATCGGGAAGACTGTGTATGAGCCTAAGTTTGCAGAAGCTTGTATCAGAGACAAGGGGATAAAGTGGACTGATTCCGCACCCATGATGTCTGTGTTAAAAAGGCCAGAGCACATCACTGAGGAGCCTGGGGCTCCTGCTCTGCACGGCAGCGTCAGTCTGAGCATCCAGTGGTGCAGGGAGGGGCAGTGCCCTGCATGGCCATTAGGGACATAGGCTCTGTCCCTCACCACCCATAGCTCTGTGACACCAGGCAGGCAATGCTACCTCTTTACCCCCACCTGTAGTCTGGAGATAAAAAGGGCTGCGAGGATTCAGTAAGATGGTGCATGTAGAGATGCAGCCTTGAGCCTGGTGCACGATGGGCCCCCAGTGCCAATTGCTACCGGGGAGACTGTTGTTCTGAAAGGCTGGGCAAGGCTGAAAGTGAGGAACGGAATCTGCTTGTACCTTTTGTCTGGAGTTGGCCCATCCGGGGCTGGGAGGAGGTTGACCAAACCGTGCTTCCTCTGTGGCTGGCCTCTTCTGTGGGAGGAAGCCATGAGGGTACCTGCAGGGCCCATCCTTCAACTGATGACCCACAGTTCCTGCCAGCTGGGACACTGCAGTCACCACCCAAAAGCTAAGCCCCCGTTCCAGAACCCACTTCAGATCACTAGCAGGGTGGCTGGAAGAGGCAGCCAGGTTGGCCCTAAAAGGGCACGTGGGAGCCTTTGGGTCTCCTTCTTCAAGGCGTTGGGCTGCCCAACTGGAGAGGAGGGCAAGTCCCTCCAGAGAGCTTCTGGCATCCTGCCCAGTGAGGTCTTGCTCAGGACTGCAGGCCTTTGAGGAGTCCGGGTAGGGCTGGCTATGGATGTGAGAGGAGCTGCTCTTCTCCAGCCCTGGTGGGCAGCCCTCTGGGAACCCGTGACCGGGGCCAGGGCCCTGGGCAAGGCTTCTGGAGCCTCTTGATGCTACTCGACTGCAGGTTCCACTGAAGCATATGAATTCAGATGAGTCAAGAACTTGATTCCGGTCTCCTAGAAGGTTGGGGTGGGGCTGTCTCTTGGGATCCAGAGATGAGCTCATCCCTCTTCCTTTGACCCAATCCTCTTCTCTCCTGAGGATGGGAGAAATAAAAGCCCAGACCCTAGCGGCACCAAAGCTTGCAGGACGCATGCTGCACCAGCTCCAGGGTTCAGTGTGGACTGAAGTGGGCAGGCCAGAGCTCCCAGCATACACAGCCTTCTCCAAAGACCTCTCTGAGAAAGGGAAGAATTCTGGTTATTGGGCAAAGGGGTTGCTACGGATGCACCAGAGGGCCCAGGGAAGGGGTCACGTTCAAGGAAGTAGAAAACGAGCCTTTTCCAGCTATTGGCATTCTCCAGGCTTCTGATCCTACCCCCAGGAGAGGTTAGAAAGGCAGGAAGTTGCCCTGCAGCCTGTGTCATCATTGGGCTGTATAGGAAGAGTCTCCAAAGGAGATTTCACTTGAGAGAGGGAGAGAGATGGAGGAAGAGAGACTGGAGAGAGAGCTTAGCCTACTCTCTTCTCTCTAGAAACAGAGATCTGAAATTGACCCAAGGCAGAGCTGGGGTCAGAGAAGGAGTTGCAAAGGCTGCAGTTGGCCAGCATGGTTGACAGGGAGGAGAGGGCAGCTTCCTTGACCTAAGCTCCTTCTCACCTGGGTTGCTCCACGGGTGGCAGTGTGGCCCAGAGGCAACTCCCTACACTGAGGTCCTGGGGCCTGGGTGCTCAAGTCCTCTCATGGGACCCAGGCTCTAACATCTGTAGAATGTGCTTAGCAATCCTGCCTTTCCCAGGCAGAGCTGTTGGATGGACAATGTCATGCTGGAGAGAGGACACTGGGCATCCATGCACCCAAAGACTGGGGGCCGTGCTTTTCTTCCACCTTTTACGCCCTCTCCTATCCACAGCACTTCGGGGCCAGCAAGGCTCTTTATCCATGAGCTCATCTCTGAAGGAGGCAGGCAGGGCTTACTCATCCAACTTACAGATGAGGAGACCACAGCTTGAGGAGGTGGAGAGACTGGCTCAGGGGATTGTGTCCAGGTCTCCAGCACCCAGCATATGGGGGGAAGACTGCTGAGAGGGATCATGACTGGTGCCGTATCTGGGGATCATCCTCCGTCTTGTCCACTAACAAGGGAAGAGAAGTGGCCCTGTGGGCAGGGGAACTCTGATGTTGCTGATTTTCCAATCATGATTCTGCCTCTAATTTACTGGGCCATCCTGGGTGAATCACTTGCCGTCTGTGTGCCTCGGCTTTACCATCTGTAAAATGGGGATCATAATACCTCTGGAGATGCCTGCAGTGCCCCATTAGAGATGCCACTCTCTGTAACCTCCCTCTGTGGAGGGCACTCATGGGAAATTGCAGACCTCCAGAACATCAGAATTGTAAGGACCATGGAGATGCTCTGCTCATTGCATAGATGGTGCTTGGCTTGGTCTCTGGGAGTCAACATTCAGAGAGAAGTGGTTTGTCCAAGGCCACAGGAAAGACAGGGCCCAGGCTAGGGGACTAGATGATGTGCAGGGACCAGAGGCCAAAGGACAGGAAATTGAGGGTCAAGACCTCAAGGAAAGGGTGGCAGGAACAGGGAAGGGACGAGCTTTCCTCCCTGTCCTCCAAGCCATCAGAGCGGCAGGCACGCACATGTTCTGGTGCACGCCGCAGCCCTCCGCCCCCGCGCAGCCGCCCCCACACAGGCTGAGACACACTGACACTCTGCTGAGCCTCCCTCCCTCCCTCCCTTCCTCCCCACCTCCCTCCACAAGCACACAGTGACACCACTGCCAGCATACCCTGCAGTCTGGGCCGTGACCCTCTCTGTGGGGTGAGGGCAGAGCTTTGGAGTGCAACACTCGCATCCTGTTGCCGATGCATGCGTGCTCACACACACATGTGCGTCTTCACACAGCTCATGGGAGCACACACATGCACATGGACACACACACACACACTGGCTGTGATAGGGCATAGAGCACGAGTCCGTCTCCCAGTGCAGGGATAGCAAGATGGTGCTAGCTGGGCTTCTGGGCTTTCTCTGACTTTGTCTGTCTGCTTGTCTTTTTCTGTGTTCTTCTCTCCATCTCTCTGGTTTCACTCTGTCTCTGTCTCTCTGCCTCTGCCTCTGTCTCTGTCTCTGCCCTCTTTGCTGCAGTCCCCTTTCCGCATGTGAACCACCTGTGGCGCTCTCTTGGAGCTTCTCTCTGGCACTGTAGGAAGCCTCCCACCCCAGGCAACCTGCTGAGTGCAGGTATAGCCCGACCGGCTGAGACCAAGCCGAGGTCCTCCAGGTCCTCGTGCGGCATGGCTGTCTACCACGGTGTCAGGTGGGACTGTAAGGCCAGTGAGACGTTTTGTGCTGGAGAAGGTTGAGAGCCTTGGTGTCTTGGGGTCATATAAAAAGAGGAACACATCTGGGATCCTTGCATCCTTTCAACAGGTATTTCCTGAGCACGTACTCTGTTCCCAGTCCTAGGTTGAGCCCAGCATGCACCACATGCAAGACTTAGGTAGTCTCTGCCCTCGCGGGGCTCACAATCCAGTGCAAAGCCAACATTAATTAAATCACTTCAGAAATCATTATTTAAATGCAACTGGGTAAGGGCTTTGGCCACATACATGGAATTGTGAGCTGCAAAGAGACTTCAATTAGTTGGGATGAGGGAGGTATCAGGGAAAGTTCCCTGAAGCGATGACATTAGGGAGCTAGAGGCTAAATAAGAGTTACCCAGAGGTTAGCTGGATGCAGTGGTGCATGCCTGTAGTTCCAGCTACTCGGGAGGCTGAGGTGGGAGGATTGCTTGAGCCCAGGAGTCTGAGGATGCAATGAGCTATGGTCATGCCACTGCACTCCAGCCTGGGTGATAGAGACCTTGTCTCTATAAAAGAGAGAGAAAGTAAGAGAGAGGAAGAAGAGTTACCAGAGGGAAGAGGGTGAAAGAGTGTTCCTGAGAGAGGGAACAACTCAGACAGAAGCTCTGAGGTATGTATTTCAGTGGAGCATGTCAGCCCTAGGGGGATCTGGGGTCCCACTCTTCTCTGGCCCATTCAGCCTGACCCCAATTTCCAGATGTTGGGTCCTAGCAGGACTATTAAAAACCTGTAGATTGTCTGGAAGGGGGGCCAGGCAGGGTGGTGAAGGTCTGGAGGCTGAATCAAGTGAGAGAACGCCAAGGAACTGAGGGACTTTGGCAGACAGAAGAGACCCCTCAGGGACTATGTCTCTCCCTTCCCCAACCCCCGTGTCTGCAGAGATGTCCTGGGGCCTGAGAGGCCCTAGAGGCAGAGCTGCCGACTATGTAGAGTAAGGGAGGTAGCTTTTAGCTCCACAGAAGGAAGACATTCCAATGGTCAGAACTGCTCCTGCATCCCACAGCTGGCTGCGGCCTCAGGAGCTAGTGCTCTGGCAGCAGAGATGTGAAAATTCCCACTCTCATCCACGGCCTTACCTTCCTTGCAGGCCTCCTGCCCTAGGTCCCTGCCCTCGTCTGGGGAGATGCTTTGCTGAAAGAATGAAGTGGGAGATGGTTTAGAGCCAGGGTACCCTCAATTCAATTCAGTATATCGGAGGGAAGAGGGCTCCGTTGTCTTACAGATGGCAAGCTAAGGCCCAGAGAGGACGAGGCCCTTGCCCATGGTCACACAAGCTAGTGACACATGAGAACTGGACACTCCAGTGTCTGTCCACTCCAGTGCTTGGCCGTCCTATCCCTGGAGGCCTCTCTCTCTCTCTGATGCTTGGGCCTCTGAAAACCTTCATGGTATATACTCTGGACAGGGCCAGGCCATCAAAGACTGAGGAGAAAGTCACCCTTTGGCATATCCCCTGCTTTGCTGGGCTCTGGCCCTGCCTTTAAGCACTGTAAAGAGAAAATAGAATATTTTTCTATTTTTCTTTTTGTGACCCATTCGAAAAAACCCTTGCGCAGCCAAAACAAGGAATATGTTGGAACTTCTGTTGGTTCAATGTTCCCTGCAGCAAACAGATTCTTCCGGATCCCAGCCCTTCTGTGTCCCCCACAAGACTTCTGCTGGTTTGGTGTTTGGGGGCGGGGGGCAGTGCGGGACAGCTCAAGCACACTGCGTCCCTGCAGCATGTTTTAGAGTCTGGGAGTGGGTGGCTGCAGCCGCAGGCGGTTGAGAGGATGGGAGAGGTGTGGTTTCAGTAATAGGTCCTAGGATTTTCTGGCTGTATAATGCTTTGTTCTGTGGAGTTCTGCTCACAGAGCTGGGAAGAAGTGGGGAGAGTCAAGCAAAGGGGATAGTGATCTAGTCACCATTTGAGAAGCTGCATAGCTGTGTTTTGTTTGCTTATTATTAAGAAAAGGTACTAATGCCCAAATGGGAAAGAAAGAAAAAGAAAGAAAGAGAAGGCTTAAAAATTACTTATCAACAGTTGATTTCACAGATGGGTAAGCTGAGGCCTAAAAGCTTCTTATTGTTTCTGAATAAAACTGACCCCAGCTTTTTAACTGTTTTAGGAATCCAGAGTCCTCAGAGAATCTCAAATAAGCTGTGGGTACTCTCCCCCTCCCAAAATGCCCACTCACTGCAACATGTAGAATGCTGTTATTTTCCACAGTTCCTCCTACTCCAAAGTCCGACTGTGGGCCTCAAGGTCGGACCCCCTCTAATCTGAGAGTACCGGGTATTGGAAAAAGCAATGGACTATGAATCAGCAGTCCTGGGTTCAAGGTCTTGGCCCCAGTTTCTTCAGCTTTGGAATAGGAGGGGGTGGACTTCAAAAGTAAGACATTGTGGGCTATACAAAGTTCTGATGGAGCCACATGTGGCCCACACTCTAGCCCAGTGCATGGTGCTGCCTCTGTGGCCCACCCCAGCTCTTTCCCTTCCCCCAGGCATTCTAACCTGTCTATTCTGGGTTCCACATCCTGGGTGATCAAATCAGCCAGCCTGGGCTATGTGTTACTGACCACCAAAGGGTTTTGGATGCAGATTCTCTCACAGATAACAGATCTATCTGCATTTGACCAGGAATTTTCTGAAATCACCCCCAGCTCATCTCAGAGAAGTGAAATGCTTAAGTATCTTAACCAAGAGTGGGGAAATTTTGGGGAAGAGGCTGGGCTTTGATTATGAGGTGCCTGCCATGTAGCATCTAGGCAAGATAATGAGTAGCTAAAAATACGGGGCTAGAGTTCCGAAGACGGGGGGGACTCTGGATGTGGATTTCAGTTTTGGGTGATGGTCAATGGCTTTAATTATTTGGGAAGTCATGGACTCCTTTGCAGAGCTGATGACTATGCATCCTTTGCCCAGAACAATGCACAGACACAGAATCATTTTAATACAGTTTTAAGTGGGTTCACAAATGTCCAGAGCCTCCCCAGAGATCACAGTTAATGGCCCCCGGTAGAAGGGATGGGCGGGAGTGGTAAGAGGGTGGGTGGAAAGAGGCCGGGAGCAGCAATACTGAGGGAAGGTGGGGCAGCGAAGGCATTTTCAGTGATTGGGGAGACCAGGAGAGCACGGCGACCCAGAAACAAAAGGAAGGGTGAGCTCAAAGCTATTTTCAGTGAGGCCAAATGCTACCTGGGGTGGGGTAGGCAAGGTGCATTAGGCTCCAGTGGGGACTGCAAGGGGTAGTGGTGAGGGTGGGAGGAGGCATGGGTGGGCGAACCTGGCGCAGGCATTTCTTTCATGGAGCCCCGGGGGCGGCAGCCAGATTGTGGTGGGTTCATGGAGTGTGGGAGGTGGGAAGAGGAGGCGGCGGATGTCGGACATTTGTTCTGGAAGTTTGGCAGCAAAGAAGAAGGGAGGAAGGAAACAGCCCAGGCTGCTGGGTCGAGAGAAGGGTTCCTGGTTGTTTTGTTTTATTTGAGGAGGTTGTTTTATTTTTCTGGAAGGAGGGAGACCTCAGCATATTTGAGGAAACAGTCAATGAAGAGCAGACACTAAAGACTACCATAAGGGGCCCAGACAATCAGACCCCCATGGAGCCCAGAGTGGAGGGAAGTGTTTGGTGAGTGCTGTCCCCAGAAGGCCGCAATAGATAATAAGTGTTCCTGTTTGCTGAGACTCACAGGTGTAACGTGGCTCTGAGTGGTTTGGGGTGAAGGTGAAGAGGCTTCCTTTAGAGAAAGTGGCAGCAACCAGTCGTGGGCAGCAGAGACCCCTCACAAACGTCCCCAGGAAGAAGCGGGGCTGGTCCCATCTTTCGAATGAGGAAACTGAGGCCCAGAAGAGTAAGCAAGCTGGTAGCCAAGCTGAGTGAGGGCTCAGGTCTTCTGGCTCCCCATCTAGTGCTCCTGGAGCTGCACTTGACTGCCATGTCAACTCTTCCTGCTGTTTCAGGCCAGAGAGGGCGGTGGGCCCCTGTGGGCTGGCAGCCAGCTACGCCCAGGACACCTTGCCTGCCAGGCAGCTGGAAAGCAATTTCCCAGCGTGAATCTTCCTTTTCACAGCCCATTAGCACGTTCCCACATTCTCAGCCACGCGCACCGGACTCACTGTCACTGTGCCCTCTCTGTCTGTCTGCCGGAGGGGGGCCTCCCTGCCTGCCCACACTCCTTCTCGTCCACTCTCGGGGCAGGCTATTCAGCCCTGGTGAGCTGCCCCTTCCCCACCTCGCTATGGCTCCCACACACCTCCACCTTGGCTTGCTTCTTCCCCGAGTTTGGCAAACAATGTCCATTTTGTTTCTGATGATGCCAGCTGTCCTCCTCCCTTTGTGGATAATGATGCCTACACAAGGCATTGTTCCTTGAGCATTTACTATACCCCAGGGACTCTGCCAAACTCATTGCCTGCCTTATTATCTCATTGAATCCTTGAAACAACTGCATAGGGTTGGTACTGTTGCTGTCCATATTTTGCAGTAGAGAGGAAACAGGCTTACTGAGGTGAAGTAGCTTGCTAGGAAGTAGCTGACCCACTATGTGAACTCTGCTTGGTCTGATTCAGGAGTGCCTGCTCTTCTCTATGTAGAACCGTGCTCTCCAATGTGGCAGTCATTAGCCACATATAGTTATTTAGATTAAATAAAATAAGAAATTTGGTGCTCAGTTCCGCTGGTCCCATTTCAAGTGCTCTGTAGAATCTGTGGCTGGTGGCTGCTGCAGTGGACAGCTCAGAGTGTGTGCATCATCACAGGAAGTTCTATTGGATGGCACTGGTATGAGCTGAAAAGCTACTGCGTTCCTGAGCCTCATCCCTACCCTAGCCTCCACATTGCAGATGAAGAGACTGTGGCCCTCACTGGGGCCGGTTCTTGCCTAAGTCCTCCCAGCAGGGCTGAGGGCTGAGATTTGGTTCCTCCAGTGTCTGCCTGTCTGTCTGTCCCCCACACACCCTTCCCTGCCTACATTCTGTGACCCTCTGGCTCACATGGATACACGCTTCATACCTAGGGTGATATACATGTGCTTTGTCACACCTACAGCCTCACAGCATCACACTCTTAGGGGCTAGACCAGGTTGCCCATACATGCCTATGGCCAGACACCCACCCCTTGCACCCAGGAACACTTCCCCCACCCCTCCTCCTTTGCACCCAGGGGCATTCCCCTACACCTCTCGAGGAATTCAGAAACACTTTCACAGGCACTTCCAGGACTGCCCATGGCCATCTGCCACAGCCCTCACACCCAGGCCTCATCTCTTCCTCTTGGGACTCTTGGCCATCGCCTCCCACCCCGCCCTCCCAACCTTGGCCTCCTTGCCTCTCCTGCCCTGTCCTGTTCCCAAGTTCCTGCCCACCTGCCCATCTGCTGGCTGCCTGCTCAGCTCAGGGCCACAAGAGGAGTGGGCTGGCTCTTCTGTTTGCCAGGGTTTCTGGGCTGTGGCCACTTGTTCATGCAGGACAAGAATACAGAAACATGTTTTTTTTTTTTTTTTTTTTCTTTTTTAAACAGAAGATAAAAAAGGGAGGAGGTTAGGGCTGCCGACTCACTGCCCTCATTCTCATTTTGGCTATGACTTTCCTCTGATCCCTACCGCCATGGCAGGTAGGGTTGGAGCCTGGGGGTGCCTAGGTAGCAGCCCAGCCCCTTTTCTCGCCTCATTTGCCCCCCTTCTCCCCAAACCATGTCCCATGTGCTTGGTACTGTGTCAAGTGTTTTGCACCAGTTACCTCACTTAATCTCCCCGACAGACCCAGGAGGTAGAGGCTGTTATTACCCTCTAACAGGAAGACGCAGAAAGGTGATGTGTCAAGTTCAGCATCACACAGTTGGGGGTGAGCTAGGATTGGACTACGAGTCTTTGTGACCCCAGAGCCTCTGCTCTTGAGGACCACATTCTCCTGTCGTGGTTGAGTCAGAAGAAAAAGTGCAAGGGACCTGGATTCTCCTCACAGCCTCAATTAGGAACATGCCTGCTCACTTGAGGCCTCGGTTTCCTGATCTGTTAAATGGGAGAGCAGAATTCCAACTCCACAGGATTGCTGTGAGGGTCAAAACGGTGCTTAGTGGTGAATGTACATTTGAAGGAAAGAAGACTTCTGGGCTTGTGAGGGGCTGTTGCCTTCCGGATCACCAGCTCTAAGCTTGTTTTGAGAAACTCCTCCCTCTGAGCATCTGATAAAAGCTATGCACCCTTACCTCCCTCCAAAAAATGCACTTGCTTACACTTGGATGTACAGGTGTCCTTCAAGGGGCTCAGGGTCCCCGCACTACCCCATCTATGGCATGGACTCCTGGTGAGGAGCCTCTAATTTACACAAAAGCTTGGTGCTGTTCGGAAGAGGAACTTCAGCAAGTATGGCTTCTCTTGTTTTATAGACATAGCTCTTACGGCCTTGGCTCACTGAGCCAGAGCCCAGTCTCATGGGGCCTGTCAGGCCTCCCTGAGCAGAGCCCTCGCTGGCCCCTATCAGTGCAGATTTCCAAGGGAGACAGGATACCCAGCAGGACTTCCCCGGAAGGCGCTGGGCAGTGCTGGGCTGCCTGAGAAAAAATCACCCACAGACAGAGTTAAAATGAAATTACAAATTCCCTGGGCCTACACCCAGAGGTGCTGATTTAGGAGGTCTGGGTGGGACCTCGGAATCTGCTTATTTTTTCTTTTGAGACAGAGTCTTGCTGTGTCACCCAGGCTGGAGTGCAGCGATGCTATCTCAGCTCACTACAATCTCCAACTCCGGCACTTAAGTGATCCTCCTACATCAGCCTCCTGAGTAGCTGGGAACACAGACATGCACCACCATGCCCAGCAGTAGAGACGGAGTTTCGCCATGTTGCCCAGGCTGGTCTCAAACTCCTGGGCTCAAGTGATTCTCCCGCTTTGGCCTCCCAAAGTGCCGGGATTGCAGGCATGAGCCACCATGCCCGGCCAGAATCTGTTTTTTCAAAGATCCTTCAGGGAATTCTCAGGCAGCCAGTTTGATAATCATTGATCTAAGGTCTTTACCTAGAATGGAGTTTTGCCTCTCTAATAGAGAAATTACACTCATCCCTCCCTCCTGCTGTACAACCATCCCTTCCTCAATTCCTCCATCCACCCACACATATTAATTGAGCTATAGCTCTGGACCAAGCTTTGTCAGGTGCTGATGAGCAGGACGAGACCCAGCTCCTGCACCCTGGAGTTCACAGCCTTCCCTGCTTCCTGCCCTTCTCTTCCTGGAGTTCTCAGAACCTTGCCCAGATGTGGCTACTTTAAGCTTTTTTCTCATAGGGCTTTTGAGAATCATGGCCCCCAGCTAGAGGGGGACCTAAAGGTCTTTGAGGTCCATCCCCATCCCTGGGTAGGGCGGGCATGTTTGAGAGACCAGTTGTCCCCCATCTTCCTTAGATGCCTGTTCCTATTCCTAACACCCCATCTGAAAATTTCCTCTCCTGTCTCACTCCATTTTCTCTCACTCTTGCTGAAATCCACCTCCTTCTCCTGCAAGTCATACTCATGGAGGCTCTATTGGCATTAGACACTGGGTATTAAAGCACTGGGGACAGAGGAAGAAAGTGAAAGTCCTGGCCCTCAGGAACTCACTGTCAGGGTGGGAGAAATAAGCTGGTGGAGGAGCCACCACCAGTCTGAGTTAGATGGGGGTGTAGAGTTGTGATATTATGATATCATAAGAAATCTAGAAATATGTAGTTGGTCATTATCCCTGGTTCTTGGCGCAGAGCTCCCCAAACCCTTGTAATTTTCTAAGCGATAGAGGTACTAACAGCATCTTTTGTTCTAGTATTTGGTCTTAGAACCCAGTTCCTGACTCAAAGCTCCCAACTGCCTTGGAATTTCCTGGGTGATGAGAGCATCTTTTGTTCTAATGAGGCAGCTTTGGGTGGGTACCTGTGTGGGAACTGGTCACAGAAAAACCAAACCATGGCCAGAAGCTTAGAGCTTTCAGCCCCTCCCTGCATTCTCAGGGAGGGGAGAGGGGTTGGGGATTGAGTTAATAAACGATCATGCGTAGTGATGAGACCTCCATAAAGGTCTCTTAAGTACAGAGCTTGGAGACCTTCCGGGTTGGTGAACACATCCACATGCCCCGAGGGTGACACACCCCAACTCCATGGGGACAAAAGTTCCTGTGTTCAAGATCCTTCCAGACCTTGCTCTGTGCCCCTCTTCATCTAGCTGTTTATCTGTACCCTTTATCATAACCTCTGTTGTAAACACACACACACACATGCACAACTGGTAAATGTAAGTAAGCATTTTCCTGAGTTTTGTGAGCCATGATAGAAAATTCTAAAAGGAGGAGGTTGTGGGATCCCCTGGTCACCAGCCAGGTTGGACAGAATTGTGGGTAACCTGAGGACCCACTATTTGTGATTGGTATCTGAAGCAAGGCGATCGTCTTGTAGGTTTTAGCCCTTAGCTTGTGGGGTCTGCACTAACTCTAGGTAGTTTCATAACTGAATTATAGGATACCCAACTGGTGTCCAGAGAATAAGTTGCTGTGAAAAAAAAAAAAAAAAAAAAAAAAAACCCTTTATAGCTGGTGGCCAGAAGTGTTGTGGGAATGATGGAAGAAAAATGAATTTTTTCTAAGCAGGGGTGCTCTGGAAGCATGGAATAGGGGCCGCACAGCAGGGGAGAGTCTCAGGGAGGGGACTGTGGTCTTGCTGCTTTCTTCCTGGTACCATATGGACAGGCTGCGTGCCCCAAGGAGGAGCCACAGCTGTGCGAGGCCCTCTGCATGCCCATGAATTCTGGCCCCCTTTAGCTTTCCTACAAGGTTATATTTCTTGGTCTCTAGTCCGTATCCTGGCTCCTTCCTCCTCATCCTTCTTTACAGTTTCCCAGCCACTCATTTCCTGCTGCCTAGACATGAAGCCAGTGATACCATGCTCAGGGCTGTGTGCAGAGCAGGCATCTGTGCTAGCCTGCAGGCTTCTTCAGTGCCTGCCAGCATCTTCCTCTGCCTTGTCAGCCTCATCTTTTTGTGGGCTTGGAGCTGCCCATAAGCTTGGGATGGGGCATCCAAGTTTGGAGGATGTGATGTGTGCAGCCATGTCAAAAACCTGGGCATGGCCCAGCCTGCCAGGAAGTGGAAGGCTTACTTGGTGTGGAAGTCACACACCCAAGAGTGCTAACATCTGAGTTCTAGACACAGCTCTGCCTATTATGAACCATTTGACCTTGAGCAATCTACACTGGAACTCAAAGTCTTGAGGAATCATAATCTGCATTTTAACAAGGTACCTGGGTGACTTCCCTGGACATTTAGATTTGGGAAGCCTGCCCAGGAGACTCTCTTCTTCCATTAGCATGGGGTTAGGGTGCTATAGTGGTGACCACGGTCAGTATCGGGCCCTTTAGGAGTCTCCTCTGTATATGAAGGGATTGGAGAGCATGGCCTTTGTGGCAAAGAGAGCAAAATGGCATCTAGACTCCAGATCTAGCCCTTAGACAAGTTTTGTTTGGCCTAATACCATCCTCAAATTCTTTTGGAATAGGTGCCAGTATTTAAAAATTGGGAAATTTCTCATCAATATCTAGTTTTGTAGCTTTTCCTGAAAAATCAAATGAGGTAGGAAATGGGCCACATTCTACGTGGTGACAATGTTTTCCCCTGTGAGGTGGAAAACTCACAGACCTTGCCCCAAGTTCTCTTATAATTACTAATAGTTTGAGGATAAAATCCCAAGAGTCTCTTAAAACATGAAAAGATGCTCAGCTTCACTCTTAATATGACAATTACAAATTGAATTACAGCAAATTGCCATTTTCCACCTGTCTCTTTAGCAGACATAAAAAGTTTGATAATACACTGTGTTGACAAGGGCAAAGAAAACTGGCACCCTTGCATTCTAGTGGGAAGGTGAGTTGGTACAATCTTTAATATGGACAATCTCTTATTATCCATTGAAATCAGCAAACAACACCTACCCCTTGACCAGATAACATAAGTTCTGGAAATGTATCCCACACAGACACATGCATACATAGGATATATAATTCTAATGCACACACGCACGGCTAGTCATTGTAGCATTGTTTGTAATGGCTATAGATTGAAACTAATCTGAGTGCCCATCGGTAGGGGACTGGCTGAATAAAGGATCAGATAGCCATACAATTACATACTAAGTAACAAGGAACTCTTATGTTATGATACGGAAGGAGGATCTCTAAAAATATATTATTCACTGAAAAAAGGAAGGTGGAGAACAGTATACAATGTCCAGTACCATTAGTGTGTGGGACACCGTCTGTGGAAAGAGACTCAAGGACATAGTAACAGTGGTAATCTCTGGGAAGGGGACCTCAGACGCTGTAGTACAGGGGCGAGAGGGAGTCATTTTACTACCTATACCTTTATATCTTTTGAACTTTGAACCATGTCCATGTTTACCTACTGAAAGAATAAAACACTAAAAACTTTCAGAGACCTGGATTCTGCAGTTCTAACACTACATGATTCTAATGTTTTACAGCGTGGTGAGCCCAACTTTGATGACGTTGGCAGGCTCCTCTCACTTGAGGCCAAGCTTCTCATCTTCTGCTTCTGGGTCCATCTTCTGGGTCTCTCTGGCCTCGCTCTGTCCCTGAGTTGGGCCACAGAAGCCCCTGTGAGCTTGAGCAGCGCTGATGAAGGGCTTTCTTCTAGCGTAGGGCAGCGACGTGAACTCCAACATCTCCTAGGGACACAGCCCTTGGGTGTTCCCTCACTCTCTCCACCTTCTCTGTCCTCCTAGGGGAGCTTTCTCCGTGGTGCGAAGGTGTGTGAAGGTGCTGGCTGGCCAGGAGTATGCTGCCAAGATCATCAACACCAAGAAGCTGTCAGCCAGAGGTAGGTGCCTGATCTCTACCCTGCCCACCCTCCAGGGCTCTCCTCTCTCCCCTTACCTGTACTGCTTGGTTTAGACCAGGACCCAGGGCCGAGCCCATGGGTGATACTTATGGCAGGGGTGGGGGCTGCTCTTCCTGGGGGTGTCATGAGAACAGACCTTCCCTTTTTCCTTCTTTTCATTTTTTCGAGGCTGGAGACAACAGCCTCACCCAGACAGGCCAAGCTCTGTGCCTCACAGGTGAGGACTGAGACACCAGATGGGCCCTCCTTTCCCTGCTCTTCTGCCACTCACTGTCACTTCTCCCCTCCAGACCTCTACCCTTGCCATTCCCTCTGCCTGAACGCCATCTCCTGGCTCCTTTCATGAATGGCTGTTTCTCAGCCTTCAGGTCTCAGCTTAAGGTCACATCCTTTGAGAGGTTTTCCTGACCCCCCAATCTAACGAGGCCTCCTCCATTTTCTCTCTCTCTCTCTTTTTTTTTTTCTTTCTGAGATGGAGTTTCACTCTTGTCACCCAGGCTGGAGTGCAGTGGTGCGATCTTGGCTCACTGCAACCTCCTCCTCCTGGGTTCAAGCGATTCTCCTGCCTCAGCCTCCCGACTAGCTGGGATTACAAGCGCCCAGCACCACGCCTGGCTAATTTTTTTTCTTTGTATTTTTAGTAGCGATGGGGTTTCACCATGTTGGCCAGGCTGGTCTCGAACTCTTGACCTCAGATGATCTGTCCACCTTGGCCTCCCAAAGTGCTGGGATTACATGCGTGAGCCATCACGCCCGACCTATTTTCTCTCTCTTATTACTGTTTATTTCCTTTATGGCTTTCCCTGACCTAGACTCATCCTGTTTACTGATAAGGCCCCTTGTTTAATACCCACCTCCCTTTTTGGGCTGTAGACTTCAAGAGTGTGGGCTACTCTGCACCCAGCACCTAGGACAGCACCTGCCACTCAGAGAGGGGCCAGTGAACTCCAAGTGCGCTTGGCTTCAGCTATGCCACTCTTGGGTCCTCCAGAGAGTGGGTCTGGGATATTATCTGAGTTTTGGAAAAGATGCCCAGATAACTCTAATTTGCAGATGAGTTTGAGAACCATGGCCCTAAGACCTTAGAAGCAGGCCTGGGCCAGTGACATCAGCATCCCCAGCAGCTTGTTAGAAAAGCAAAGCCTAGAGCCCCACACCAGACTTGAAGAATCTGAATCTGCATTTTAACAAGATACCTGGGTGATTGTGGACATTAAAATTTGGGAAGCCTGCCCAGGAGATGAGCTTCTTGCCATTACTGTGTGTTTGAGACAGTGATGGTGGTAACCACGGTTCGTGTGTTGGAAAGGGTTATCTTCAAAGATGCCAGTCCCCACCCTGAATGAAATGGTGTATATGCTTTCCTTGGGACCGCCTGGTGGTGGAGAGAATTCTGTTGGGTGAGGTGGGGGCAGGTGTGAGCTGTACAATCCATGGTTTGTGCAGTGCGGGAGATGTTGTGTGAGAGGCTGGCAGAGTGTCCAGGTGTTTGACAGGCACAGCTGTGTGGGGCCAGGGGCCAGCAGGTGCAGGTTCGTGGCCGTCCTCACAGTGGCTGGTACAGGAGGCTCATGCTGCTCCCAGCAGGCCTCCCAGCAGGCCTCATGTTGGACTGTGTGTTGCTGCCTTTCTTCCCTGGCTTAGTGTTGCTGGGAGCTCAGCACTTTCTTCCAGTTACCGACCTCCCCCCATGTCTTGCAGGTCAAAGAGGATCAGCAGAGGGGGTGGCTGGGGGTAGAGTGAGGGTCTCTGAAGGGCCAGAAGCCCCACGTGGTACACAGTCAGTGTGAAAAGTCCAAGCTTGTGAAAGGCTGGGAGCTAGAGACAGGGCAGGCAGGAATGCCGGCAGGAGTGTTGCCTCATGGCCAGAAGCCTGGATTGGCCTTGTCATTGCTGTGTGACTAGCAGCAGTCTGGTGTCCTCTCTGTGCATTGGGTGTTGAGGAACCAAGGGAGATGTCCCAATCCCTGAGATACAACAGGGACGGGGGTGACGGGTTGAGGTTGCCCCAACGGGAGAGAGGGTCAGGCACCAAGGTCGTCCCTGGATGCTGGGATCTCAGGTTAGTTCACCACACTCTCGGGGCACATCCACACACACACTTGCATGTTGACCAAAAGAGACAGATGTGTATGGGTGAGTGGAAGGGTCATGGCTCCTGTTTTGGAAAGTGACTAAGCACTCCTGGGACAGTGCAGACCCTGGGCTATGCCAGACAGCCACTTCCCAAGCCGCCTCTCTTTGGCAACTTGTTGAGTCCTTGACCTCTTCGAAGGAAGGTGGCTGGGCCTAGGTGAGTGTAGAGGGTGGGGGTGGGGAGGTTATCAGGAAACCTTCCGGAAAAGTCTGCCAACTGCCAGCTGCTTTCCTTCCCAGCGGGAGAGGAGGAGCAGAGCTTCTTTTAGCATGATTCTTTGTTTGCCACTCATGGTGCCTCGGGGGCGGGGAGGGGGGGTTAATGCTGAATATTTGGCAACACACTCTAAGCATCTCCTGCTGGTGCTCCTGGGTGACTTCCGGCAGCACCCAGCAGGGGCTGTGCCCACCCTCCCAGGAGCTGTGGCTTTCTTTTTGCCCACCCCGCCCAGCCTCTTCTAGCAAGTGGTTCCCAAACCCACGATATATTTGTGTATGTATTTTTAATCTAGTCGTTTAAAACATGTTCATAGTATAAACAAACCAAAGAAACCATGAAGAAATGAAGTGAAAAGTAAAAATTTTGCCTGTTCCAATCCCTGCCAAATACCTTTGGTAGTTTTTTAAAAAACACAGCTGCCTGAGTTCCACCCATGAGTGGTGGATTCAGTAGGTGGGGCCCAAGCCCCCGCATTAAAAAAATCCTGTCATCAGTAACAGTAGCTATTAACACCGACCTAATACAATAACATAGGCTCAGTGCTAACCCCCACTAGGTGCTGTATAGCCTCCTAGCTCATCCTCCCCACGGCACACACAGAGGTAGCATTCTAAGGGCACATTGGGCACATGCATGAGGCTGGTACAGCCGGAGGTGACTGGCCTGGGCACTGTGACCTCCACAGGCCCTACTCTCTAGCTCGAGCATGAGGGGGTCACTTCCTCGGCTCCTCCGTGACCAGTCTCGGAGCACCAGGTGGGGAGCATGACGAGCTCATCCAGCCTGCACTATAGTGTCATTCAGGTCCCTGCAAGGAAGCCTCTGAGGGGACGGCAAGACGTGCTTCCCATCTCTCCTGTCCTTCTCCCCACCCCTTGCCTGGCACTCTTAGTCCTTGGGATGATTGCTCTAGCTCCCAGGATCGGGCTGTCCTATGCAGGGAGCAGGTACTTCCTGTTCCCAGACTTGAGGTCTCTTTTCTCTCCTGGCTTGTGTGCCTCTTGCTGGAATCTCAGGCCACCTGCCTGCTGGAGTCCACTCCCCTCTGGAGGCAGAGCCCTGCCCATTTGTATGATTGCAGGTCCTTCCAGGCCTGCTCTGTCCTGCCCCACCCTGCTGGGTCTGTCTGGCCCCAGGGACCTCACTCCAGAATGTCCATCCACCTCTGCCTGCTGGGCTCTGCTGAGCCTTGCTGTGCTCTTAGCCCCCGCACCTTGGAGGTGACCCAACCATCTGGGGAGGAAGTAAAAAGGTTCCCAAGATATTATTATGGGCATTGGGGAAGCTCCCCAGGTCCGCAGGCAGGAGGCTGAAGATTTCTAGCTTCCCTCAGAGCTCTCACCATCATGGGACTCTGCTGAGATGATGGATCGATTCATCAATTAATTAATTATTAGAATGGGGCTGGGTTCAGTGGCTCACGTCTTTAATCCCAGCACTTTGGGAGGCCAAGGTGGGAGGATCACTTGAGGCCAGGAGTTCAAGACTAGCCTGGGCAATATGGTGAGACCCCCGTCTCTTTTAAAAATATAAAAAATTAGCCAGGCGTGGTGGCAGGCGCCTGTAGTCCCAGCTACTCAAGAGGGAAGCTGAGGAGTGAGAATCATCTGAGCCCAGGAAGTGGAGGCTGCAGTGAGCCGTGATCCTGCCACTGTGCTCTAACCTGGGTGATGAGAGTGAAACTGTGTCTCAAAAAAAATTATTAGAATGGGAAGCAATATAGTATAAGTAGCTATGTACATGGATTGAAATCTCAGCTCTGCCGCTTGTTTGCTATGGGATCTTGGACAGGCTGCTTAGCAGCTCTACACTACGCCCTGGGAACGTGGCAGTGACCAACAGAAAAGGTCTTGCTCTCATTGTGCCCGTTTTCTAGGGAGTGAGACTGAAAATAACATTAAACACATACGTCAGCTGGGTAGCTTCAGGTAGTGACAAGTGTTAACCAAGAAAATAAGACAGTGTATGGGGAGGTGATGCAGCAGGAGGGACACACTTAGAAAAGGCAGCCAGGGAATCTCTCCAAGGAGGTGATATTGTGCCGGGGCCTGCCTGATGAGAAGACCCAGGGAAGAGCTTTCTAGGCAGAAGGCACAGCAGGTGCAGAGGCCCTGAGGTGGGAAGGAGCTTGGTGTGTCAGGGCAGAGAGGAGGCCAGTGTGGCTGGAGCTTCCTGGCCAAGGTTAGGCCAGACCCAGGGAGGAGTTTGGATTGTGCTCTAAGTACATTGGGAAGCTGTTGGAGAGTTGGAAGCCAAGAAGTGACAGGATTTAATTGATGTTTTAAAAAGAGCTCCTTGGCGGGGCCGGGTATGGTAATCCCAGCACTTTGGGAGGGTGAGGCAGGCAGATCACAAGGTCAGGAGTTCAAGACCAGCTTGGCCAGGCCAGCATGGTGAAACCCCGTCTCTACTAAAAATACAAAAAATTAGCCTGGCATGGTGGCATGCGCCTGTACTCCCTGCTACTTGGCAGGCAGAGATTGCAGTGAGCCAAGATCGAGCCACTGCACTCCAGTCTGGGCGACAGAGTGAGACCCTGTTTCAAAAAAAAAAAGAAAAAAAAAAGAGCTCCTTGGCTGAGGGGAGGAGTGGTGGGGAAGGTGCAGGGGTAGAGGCCTCAGAGCTCTGAGTTTTCAGGTGATTTTGGTGAGTGATTTTGATAAAGGGACTATTCCTTTGTCAACAGGCCTCAGTTTCTCCATCTATATAACAGAGCACGGCCTCGGAGGTCAAAAGAAACATGGTCCCCACATGTCACATGTCCTGAGGTTCTCTGTATATTAGAAAATGAAAACACTGCAAACAGAGTTACCAGAACTATTGTATAATGTGTATGTTTACACTCAGTAGGATGAACACTTTCAACAGTGACAATGCAGGTTAATTGTACTATGCATATGATGATGATAAGACTTATAAAATCAGTTCCTAGCATTTCCATCAGTGAGGTCTGGTAACCAGACACAAGTTTAAAGTTGCATGGCCAGCGTTTTCTTCTTTCTTTTTTTTTTTTTTTGAGATGGAGTCTCGTTCTGTCGCCCAGGCTGGAGTGCAGTGGCGAGATCTCGGCTCACTGCAAGCTCTGCCTCCCGGGCTCACACCATTCTCCTGCCTCAGCCTCCCGAGTAGCTGGGACTACAGGTGCCCGCCTCCTCGCCCGGCTAGTTTTTTTTTTTTTGTAGTTTTTAGTAGAGACAGGGTTTCACCGTGTTACCCAGGATGGTCTTGATCTCCTGACCTCGTGATCTGCCCGTCTCGGCCTCCCAAAGTGCTGGGATTACAGGCTTGAGCCACTGCGCCCGGCCACGTTTTCTTCTTTCAATCTTGTCAATGTTCTCTGCTCCTGGGTAACCTCACAGGGAGAAACAGCAAAATTCCAGATTTGGGGCTCCTGCTTCCTGAATGTATAGCCTAGGCCAGAAGCCTCCTTCCCCCTCTGACAGGCCTGATCGTGACCTGCCTGAGTTCTGGTTCTGCTGCGGGTAGGATATGGGGGTAGGGCATGGGATGTGGAGCAGGGGGAGGGCCCTGCCTGGTCAGCTCTGGATGGGCATCCCCTCCTGTGCCCAGGAGTCAGCCTCCCCTCCCCTGGAGGATATGAAAGGAGCCCATGGAGGGAGGGGGAATCAAGGGATGCCCCCCAACCTGGCCCCACCTCCTCGTCCCTAGCTTGCAGCCAGTCTTCAGCTGGGGAGTTGAGCCATGGAAACGGAATTGGACTTAATTGCTTTGCTGGTGGAAAAGCCACCTTTCAGTATTGATTTTGGCTTCTGCAGCCCTTGGAGAACAGCCAGTGATTGCTCTCGTGAAGGGGGCAGGGGAAAGGGGAGCAGGATTCCTGGGGACAAGGGCTGGAACTTTCTCCATTCTCACCACGCCCCCATCCACATACCTGCCCACTCTGAGAGGGCCATGCAGGGCCAAGGTTCTAGTGTTGGCTTGGCGTCTGAGTGTTGGCATGAGTTTCTTTCTGTGGGTCTTCATTTTTCTATTTGAGAATTGGGGGCAAGTGAAGGTAGTGGTTATGAGCTGGGGCATGGAGAATAGTATAGCCCAGGATTGAAAGCCCAGCTCTGGAGTCTGACTGTCTGGGTACAAATCATGGCTCCACCGCTCACTGCAGGATTGACTTTGGGCAGGTACTTAACCTCTCTGAAGCTCTATCTCCTCTGGAAAGGCAGAAAAATGATAGTAACTTCCTCAAGGATTGTATGAGGACTTGAAAGGCATATAAAGCCCTCTGCACAGTGCTGGGCACAGAGTTTTTAAAAAGGGGTTTCTTTGCATTGGGAGTTATACCTGATATAAATGATGAATTGATGGGTGCTGACGAGTTGATGGGTGCAGCACACCAACATGGCACAAGTATACGTGTGTAACAAACCTGCACGTTATGCACATGTACCCTAGAACTTAAAGTATAATAAAAAAAAAAAAGAATTTTTTTTTAAAAAAGGGGGGTTTCTTTTTACGGTTTTGTTTGTTAAATTAAGGCGTTAACTACCAAATTGTGAAAAAAGCACCAAAATGGAAAATAGGAAATGCATTTTCAGTTCTAGCTCTGCCACCACAGAGGCTTCAGCTTGTTCAGGCTGCAGTTTCCTTGTCTATAAAATGGGGAGAGTGATGTCTCCAGCCCAGGATTGTTTAGGGGCATGGAGTAGGGTCATGTGTCCCACTGTTCCCAGCAGCTGGAGAATCAGAAGCCACAGTGGCAGATCCCGAGCAAGGCCTTTCTCCTGGGTGTGTGGAGAGTCCCAGGAGACTCGCACAGCAGTCCAGAAGGCAGGTGGGAGAGCTCTGGGTGGGCCCCCGCAGATTATTTGGGGCTCTTTGTGTCCCTGGTCCCAGAGTCTCCTGAAAGGGAGGTGGCTTCTGGGAATTAACACAGCCCTCTGGAAGAATAGTCAGTCACTCCCTTAGAAAGACATTCATTCAATCATTTATTCTTTCATTTGGTTATTTCTTTTCTCTTCTTTTTTTTTTATTTTTTTGAGACAAAGTCTCGCTCTGTCGCCTAGGCTGGAGTACAGTGGCATGATCTCAGCTCACTCCAAACTCCACCTTCAAGCAATTCTCCTGCCTCAGCCTCCTGAGCAGCTGGGATTACAGGCACCTGCCATCACACCCAGCTAATTTTTGTATTTTTAGTAGAGACGGGGTTTCACCATGTTGCCCAGGCTGGTCTCGAACTCCTGAGCTCAAGTGAGCCACCTGCCTCGGCCTCTCAACGTGTTGGGATTATAGGCGTGAGCCACCGCACCCAGCTTCATTCAGTTATTTCTTGAGGACCTAGTACGTGCCAGGTATTTGGGTAGATGTCAGGGGTACAACAGAGACCAAGTCCCTGCCCTCAAGGAACTAGATATCCATGAGACTGAGTGCGTCATGCTGTTCAGGGGCTCTGAAAGCACAGAGGATGGGCCCCTGCCTGCTGCCAGGGGCCTGAGACTAAGGATTGGTAGGAGTGAGTGATGGCCAATGAACGGCAGGTGGGAGGTAGAGGAAGTGTTTCAAGCTGAGAGGACTGCATGTGCAATTCTCTCCTGAAGTGAGAGGGCCCAGCAGGGCCTGCTTGTAGAGGTGAAGTCAGCCATTTAGTCTGGCCAGAGTATAGGGCCTGAGGAACAGGCCTGGAGGAGTCTTAGAGAAACCTCACATTTTAGAGCCGTGAAAAGGGAGGCCAGAGAGGGTGAGGGATGTGCTTTAGTCACTGCAACCCAGGCCTCTTCCTCTTTCCACTGCACCCCATGGTCTTCCTGGAGAACTCAGAGGCCCTGGCCAGAAGGTGAGCTTTCCCAGCCCCCAGGGGCTGCCCTGGGAGGTGGAGATAGTACGAGGCTTTGAGGAGCGGGAGATGGAGGGTGGTGGTTCCTCCTTCACCCGGGACTCACCTGAGTCTCTGTGTTTCAGACCATCAGAAGCTGGAGCGTGAAGCCCGCATATGCCGCCTGCTGAAGCACCCCAACATTGGTGAGCCTTGCGGGATGAGAGGGGCGCGGGGGGCCAGGCCCTGCTCCCCTGCCCACTCTGGCATGTGGGTGTTTGCGGGCTGGGTGGAGAGCAGCTGCTCTCTTCTCTGGGGATGGAGGCAGCAGAGATGGGAAAGGGGGCGTCTTTAATGGTTTCCACATTCCTCAGAGCCAGCTTGTTTCGGGGGAAGGTGAAGAAAGGCCCTTCCTCCCATCCCACACTGCCGGCAGCCTCCTTCAGAAAAGCTGTTTCAGGAAAACTTCTAAAGCTCTGGGAGAGATGAAAATAGGCCAGGGGGAAACGCTTGGCCTTGACCGCTGTGGCCCTTTCCCCAAACCCACCCTCATGCTGATTCAGCCTGGCACAGTGGCCCTGCCCTCCTCCCTCAACCTGGCACCTGCCTGCCTACAGGGGCAAGCTCCAACTCAGGCCCTGGCCCGCAGGCCGGGCACGGGCTGTGTGGAGAGGCTGGGCCATGGCAGGCTGGGACAGAGCCAGGGTAGCAGAACCCGTGGGGATGGGCTCTGAAACAACACCTCACTGCCTGGCCCCCTTCTTCAGCCCTTGTGCAATTGGGGGCTGATCCCTGCCTATCAGGGTCCTGAGTCATGAGGGCAGGAAGTGTGGCTTTGAGAGCTAATTCTGTCAGGGAATTGCTCTGGGACCTTGGGCAGGAGCACTGTCCTCTCTGAATCACTTTCCCCCATCCTCATGAAGGAAGGGCTGTCTGGACCAGCGTCTTGGGCACCTTGTGAAAAGGTAGACTCAGATTCACTGGGCCTGGTGTAGGGCCGGGATTTTGCAGTTCTAACATGCTCTGAGGAGGTGCCAAGCCTGCTGACTCATAGACCACACTGAGGAGCAGGGCCTAGGTGATCGCTAAGGACTCTTCTGACTCTGACAGCCACCACGCCTTCTCACAAGGCAGGGAAGCCTCTCTCCGTGCCCAGGGCCCCAAGGGTTAACTCTCCTGCCAGGGAGAAGCATCTCCATCTGCTATTTATACCCGGAAGGCACCTCCCCTTCCCTGAACAAACAGCAGCCAGAGGCTCCAGGACCAGCATCAGAGAGACAGCCTGCGGCTGGCAGGGAGCAGCCCTGGTTCAACCCTGGTCCCTGACCTACTAATGTCCTGTGGCAGCCCCTGCCCATTCCAGGCCCCCAGCCCCCGAGCCGTGTGATGGAGCGGGTTAGGAGTGATCTCTGACTGTAAGATCTTATGATCCTTACAGAGGCTACCAGCTCCGGTGGAAGGAGGGGAGTGTGTGTGTGTGACAGTGTGTGGAGTGTGTGAGTGAATGTGTGTGTGCATGAGTGTGTGAGTGAATGTGTGCATGTGAGTGTATGTGTGTATGTGACTGTGTGTGAGTGTGTGTATGTGACAGTGTTGGAGTGTGTGTGAATGTGTGTGAAGGCGTGTGAGTGTGTGTATGTGACAGTGTTGGATTGTGTGTGAATGCCGTGTACGTGTGTGTGAATGTAAGTGTGTGAAGGTGTGTATGTCTGTGTAAGTGTGTGTGCGTGAATGTGTGTATGTGAGTGTGAGTGTATGTGAGTGTGTGGAGTGTGTGCACGTGGGTGTGTGTGTGAATGTGTGTATGTGAGTCTGTGTAAATGTGTGTGTGAATGTGTGTGTGAATTCATGTGTGTGAATTCATGTATGTGAGTGTGAATGTGTGTGTGAGTGTGTGAATGTGTGTGCGTGTGTTGCTGCACAACTGCAGCTGTCTCAGGTCAACACTGCCTCCTCATGTTTGCACCTCCCTCTCCCTCTCATTCCCAGCTATAAAATGGGAAGCAGTAGGTTATGGCTTTGGAGAGTGTGTGTGAATGTGTGCATGTGAGTGTATGTGTGTATGTGACTGCGTGTGACTGCCAGCAGTAGGTTATGGCTTTGGAGATGACGGACTACAGTTGAAATCCTGGGTTTGCTGCTTCATTGCTGTGTGACCCTGGACATGTTGCTCAACCACTTTGAAGCTCAGTTTTGTCTGGAAAATGGAACTGATACCTATCTCATAGGATTGTGATGATTAAATAGACCATAGCATGATAACAGTCATTATCATTAAGCTGCCCCCCTTTTCCCCAGTCAACCCTTCCCTCAGAACAACCTTGCCTGAAGATATCCTCTTGCCTGAAACTCCATATGATTGTCTTTCCTCGGGGCCATCAGGATTTTTAGTGGTCACTGGAGGCACTATATATAACATGGTGGTTAGGAGAATGGGGTTTGCAGTCAGACACCAAGTTTCAATCTCAGCTCTGCCGTTAACTAAGTGTTTGAGCTTGGGCAGACTGTGAAGCTCTTAGCCTCAGTATCCTCCTCTGTGAAGTGGGGATAATCACAGCACCCACCTTATAGGACTATTGGGAGGGTAAAATGAGATAGTGCAAGTAAAACACTTGGCACAAAACCTAGCATGTGGTAAATGCTCAGAAATGGTAGCTATCATTATCATCATCATTACTGAGTCATTTACTCCTTCCTTCATTCACCTGATGTCAGGTGCATCGTAGACCCACCCCATGCCAAGGTCTCTGCTAGGCACTCAGAATGTGCAGGAGAAGTGAGGATGGGGGATGGGAGTGGGGGTGGTGGCTGATGCACAGGCAGGGCTGGAAAGCAGAGCTGAGCAGCCAGCACAGGAAGACCCCAGAGGAGCTTTGAGCTGCTATCAGGGCTGGAAGGTTCCTTGGGGGGTGCACTTTCCTGATCCTCCAAGCATCTTCCTTCAAAATTGTAATCTTCCCAAAGACGTGCAAAGGGGTACAGATGTGGCCTCAAAACCCGAAAGGTGAGTTTGTCCCTAGAGAAGCTGGACTGAGTCCTGTTCAGCCTGCTTGGCCAATCTGGACAAGGTTACTACTGGTCACTGCTTCTGTGTGGCCACTGCCCAGTCCCCAGGGGACCAAGTCAGTGAGGTCCCTGGCTCAGCACAGGTCAGTCCAACTGTGTTGCGCACAAAGCCTCCCAGATCCTTCTTGGGAGAGGTCAGTAACCTGCTGTTTGTGCCATCACCACCTGCAGATGAGGGAGACGCCAGAAGGCCACCCCAAGGCACAGGGGACTTGGACTGTGCTAGGCACAACCTGAAAGTTTAGTAGGTGATTTGTGGTGGGGAAGGGAAGCATGGTAGGTCAGTGATGAAGATGACAATATCTCCATTTATTGAACTCTTCCTAGTGCCAGGTACTGTGCTAAGTGGTTTACATTAATGACCACAGCAGTCCAATGGTATTAGCACTACTGTTTGGAAGGGAGGCTCAGAGAGGTTAAGTCATTTGCCCATAGCTACATAGCTTGTAAGAAGTGGATCTGGGAGACGAACTCAGCAAGTCTGACTCCAGAGCCCTTGTTCCTAGTCCTTCTATTTAGCTTCCCAAGTGGATATCACAAATGTGGTGTCAGGGGGACACAAAAATAAGGGAACAAGTACTGTTCTTCAACCTCCAAGAAAAAAATGCACTGTTGGAAAATCACAGGCATGCCAGAAGTGCATGAATCAAGCTTCACAAATAAAAAGCTAGGTTACAGATTTGTTTGTTCTATGACAATATTTTAAACAGTCAAAAGTGACAGAATGACTCAATGGGTGCAGACACGTCAGTCACTCCACCGGGAGGCAGGACCGTGATGATAGCCTATGGCCCTTGAATTTTGGGTTCTGGCTGAGTCGTTCCTCAGGCAGCCTCCACTGATGGGAAGGGAGGCTTTGTGTGTGAAAACAGCCCTGAAACAAGAAATCCTGTCTCCTGGCCTCTGAGGTGTGCCTCGACCTCAGGGACTGAAGCCAACTCTAGTGTCATCACGTGTGTGGTGCACTGCAAAAGTAGGGGCTGAATTCCAACCATTGTGCCCCTTACCATCAACACAAAGGCACCATCTGAGTGAGAGTCAGGTCTGGAGAAAACCTCCCTCAATTCTGTCAATTTCCCTGAGACCCGAGGACATTCTCTAAAGGGGCTGAGGCCCCGGGTCAGAGGGTAGATCTGGGACCCCAGTCTTTTTGGGCTCCTTCCAAAGCCTATTGCCGTGATTCTAAAAGCCCTTTCTGAGATGATTCTGGCTGTAGCTTGGCTTCTCAGAGCTTCTTACACTCAGGAAAGGGAAGTTAGAGACCATGGCCCACCAGAAAGAATAGGAGAGGGTTCACTTCCCAGAGGGCATGTGGAGGAAGACAGGGAGAGGGAAGAGTCTTTTGCAAAACTTTACCTTGATACACTAACAATACAAGTTTATTGCAGATAAATGAGAAGACAAATACTTTTTAAAGTATCTCCAATAACCTCACATCTAGAATTAACATTTAATGATATGTGCTACCATATGATATATGATATATGTGCCTTCTCAAATACTGTATACTTACATATATCATCTTAGGTCAGGTTCCCTGGAAGCAGAGCCTGAGTCAGGGATTCAGGTGCTGTTAGCATCCCACACTCCAGCACGTGGGGTTTGGATGCACCAACTTACCAAAGGGGTTCTGGGCAGGGCCCGGGTATAGAATTGCCAGATTCTACACACCAAAAATACAGTTAAATACACATTTATGCTTTTGTTTTGTTTTGTTTTGAGACGGAGTCTCACCCTGTCACCTAGGCTGGAGTGCAGTGGCATGATCCCGACTCACTGCAAGCTCCACCTCCTGGGTTCATGCCATTCTCCTGCCTCAGCCTCCTGAGCCTGCCCACCACCATGCCCAGCTAATTTTGTTTTGTATTTTTAGTAGAGACAGAGTTTCACTGTGTTAGCCAGGATGGTCTCGATCTCCTGACCTCATGATCCGCCCGCCTCAGCCTCCCAAAGTGCTGGGATTACAGTCGTGAACCACCACGCCTGGCCAATACACATGTATACTTTAAAAATTAAGCCTGTGTTTACTTTGAAATGTACTAAAAATTAAATAAATCAATGGACAGAGGAGTGGATAGAAACGTAGTAACAAGTATAGGAAAACATTAATGATAGAACCTAGGTAGTAGGCATCTAGGCGTTCACTTACTTGTATGTTTGAATTTTATTTATTTATTTATTTATCTATTTATTTATTTATTTATTTATTTATTTTTTGAGATGGTGCCTTACTCTGACGCCCAGGCTGGAGTGCAGTGGCGTGATCTCAGCTTACTGCAACCTCCATCTCCCAGGTTCAAGCAATTCTCCTGCCTCAGCCTCCCAAGTAGCTGGGACTACAGGCGTCTGCCACCACACCCAGCTAATTTTTGTATTTTTAATAGAGACAATGTTTTGCCATGTTGGCCATGCTGGTCTCAAACTCCTGACCTCAGGTGATCTGCCTGCCTTGGCCTCCCAAAGTGCTGGGATTACAGGCGTGAGCCACTGCGCCTGCCTGAATTTTTTATAATAAAATGTTGAAAGGAATTAAAGCAGAATTACATGTGCCTTTAAGATTTAAGATTTTGCTTTAGAATATATTTAAAACATCTTTTAGTTATTATTTATAAATATGTGTCATCATTAAAGAATGTTTTAAATTTTCATTTTATTATTATTATATATTATTATTATTATTATTATTATTATTATTATTATTTTGAGACATTCTCACTCTATTACCCAGGCTGGAATGCAGTGGGGCAATCTTGGCTCACTGCAACCTCCGCCTCCTGGGCTCAAACAACCCTCCCACCTTAGCTTCCCAAGTAGTTGGGACGACAAGTGCCTGCCACCATGCCCAACTAATTTTTGTATTGTTTGTAGAGATGTTTCTAGAGGTGTTTCGTCATGTTGCCCAGATTGGTCTTGAATTCCTGAGCTCAAGTGATCCACCCGCCTCGGCCTCCCATAGTGCTGGGATTACAGGGTGAGCCACTGCACCTGGCCTAAATTTTTATTTTTTTTATTTTATCTTATTTTATTTTAGTTTTTATTTTTTTGAGACAGAGTCTTGCTTTGTTGCTCAGGCTGGAGTGCAGTGGCACGATCTCGGCTCTCTGCAACCTCCGCCTCCTGGGCTCAAGCAATTCTTCTGCCTCAGCGTCTGGCGTAGCTGGGATTATAAGTGTGCGCCACCACGCCCAGCTAATTTTTTTATTGTATTTTTAGTAGAGACGGCGTTTCACCATGTTGCCCAGGCTGGTCTCAAACTCCTGACCTCAGGTGATCCACCTGCTTCGGCCTCCCAAAGTGCTGGGATTACAGGTGTGAGCCACTGCTCCCAGCCTAAATTTTCATTTTAATCTGTGCCCCTTCCCTCTCCATCTCTGGAGCCCATCCACCTCTCCCTACAGGCACCAGCTCTGGGGTATCTGATGCCTGCCTCTCTCCAAACTTCATGTGCAATTATGAGAGCCATAAACAATTCAGGGGACTCAATGTTGAGTCAGAAATATATGCACCTGGCAAACATTCAGATGGCACTAGGATTCATAGTGAAAAGTGAGTCTCCTCTCATGACCCAGCTCCCCCAATTCCCCTCCCCAGAGGTGCCCCCAGTGCCTGCTTCTCTGTATTCTTCCAGAGAGACGTATGCCATATATAAACTTAAATACATCCTTTAAAAAAGTACTACGCATACTGTTTTGCACTTGGCTTTTTCACCAAGCAACATAATTTGGAGATGACTCTGAACGAATAGATACATAACTGCCGCATTATTTTAGCAGCTGTGCCATTTTCCATTGTGCGGATGAATCGTCATTCACCGAGCCAGCACGCCCCTGCATGGACATTTTTAGGCTGCGGTGCGGGGAAGGATGTGAGCCCTGTCTTGTGAGAACTTGCTCTTGACTGACAGGATGCGGTCCCAGAGTCAGCTCCAGGACTCAGGCCCTTCCTTCTAATAGCTCAGGGGTGCATGCTGGGAGCCCTGGGCTCCTGGGAGCTTTGCCTCTGTTCTGGGTAAATGGGGTGTGAAGAGATGACAGCTCCTCAGCATGCCAGAACACAGGGACCCTGTCACTCCTGCCTCTGGCCTCCGTGCTCCATTATCTCCTCAGACTTGGGAGCAGAGCAGGATATTAGCTCAGGCAGCACTGAGTGAGCACCAACTGCATGCCTCCTGGAACTCTCATAACAAACCTGCAAGTCCAGGGGTTTCATTTTCATTGTCCAGGCAAGGAAAGAGAGGCTCAGAAAGGCCTAGCAACTTGCCTGAAGTCACACTGGCTAGTAAGTGGCAGACATTGGAGCCACAGGCTTTCCATGACTTAGGCCTGCCCAGCAACTAAAGAGGGTTTCGGAGAGGGGAGGGCACTAAATTCTGACCTAAACAGGCATTTTTCGTGTTTAAGCCCAGCTCCCTTTCAGTAATGCCCGAGGTCTATTCGGACTCAATGCAGTGAGCCCTTGTTCGATGGCACTTGTCAAAGCACCTGGCACCTGGTGTGTACTCAGTGACTGTCTGGGAGTGTGGGGTGTTGGATATACAGGGGAGGGGAGAGAGGGAGGGCGGGCCTGGGCAGCAGTGTGTCCCGCTGTAACCAACTGCCTCGCACCGCCCACAGTCCGACTCCATGACAGCATCTCAGAGGAAGGACACCACTACCTGATCTTCGACCTGTGAGTTTGGCCCCGCCCTGGGATGTGCCAAGGATGTCGGGGCAGCCTAATCAGGGATGGCCTCACTGGCCCTCTTGGGATGAATTCCCTCTTGTGGTCCAGAGTTTCCCCAAATGTGGTGGGCCTGCCACCCAAGCAGTGCAAGCTGACTTTCCTAAAACACCAACAAACACTTTTAGCTTTCATCCCATGTTTATTTTTGCTTCTCTTCTATTTGTGGCCAGTGATGCTGGTTTTCCATTTTCAGTGGCAATATAAAGTTTCCTTCTGGAATATGCTTAATTTTTTTTTTTGAAGAGTGTTGATTCAAAGAGAAGCGATAATGAAATGTTAGGCCACAGTAGTTCCTGGTATGGCAATGAAAATTAGTGATGGGGCCAGTCTCATCGATAAAAAATAGCCCTTGAGATATTAATCATGGGGGAGGCCATAGGCTTCCTAATGAGCCTAGTGATGTGCTCTGAGTGTCCCTAACCTCTGGACTCCAACCTGGGTTAGGTGGGGAAGAAGGGCCAGGGATGGAGGAGGAGAGAGGACTGGAGTCAATGGAAGGGTGCTCTGGAAGACTGGAAGGGGATTGCAGCAGGGGACACCCCAGTGACCCTGGGGCCCCCCCTTTTGTGGCTGAGGTCCTGAGGTCCCTGGTCCCCATCCTTAGCTTCCTGGAGACTCCTCCACCTGTTGCCTCTATTGGAGAGTGATTCCGTGCCTGTCTCCCCAGGGTCACTGGTGGGGAACTGTTTGAAGATATCGTGGCCCGGGAGTATTACAGTGAGGCGGATGCCAGGTGAGTATCAGCTGCTGCCTGGCAATGGCACCTGGGGACAGGGCACTCTTGCCTGCTGTCAGCTTCCCAGGGGAGGCCTGTGCTCACACCACCGTGACCCCTTCCTCTCTCTCTCCCTAGTCACTGTATCCAGCAGATCCTGGAGGCTGTGCTGCACTGCCACCAGATGGGGGTGGTGCACCGGGACCTGAAGGTGAGCAACCCAGCGTGGGTGTGGCTCACCCTGGGAGCCCCTCTCTCCTCTGCATGTCCCTATTCCTGCAGAGCCGGACATGATCAGAATCCCTTTAATTTCTCTGTGTTAGGCTGGAAGATGGGGTGGGCGAGATTATTTTTGCTACTGTTCAGATGAGGAAACTGAGCTCAGGAAGGTAGAGCATCTGTGTTTGGCCCCCTGCTCTTCCAACTCCCAGCCCACGTGCTTTGTGCCAGGATGGGTGAGCTGCAGTTACGCTGTCATGATTGGCTATAGTGGGTGAGGAGGAAGGCAGGCTGGGTCCAAATCTCAACCAGGCCACCTTCTAGCCATGCAGCCTTTAGTAGCATGACCTTCCTGAACCTCAGATTCTTTACAATGGGGGTTGCCATAGCAACCTCTGCAAAGGGTTGGTGAGGATGTGAAATGAGATAGCACAGGGCCTGGTATACAGATACATTATTAGTCTTGTTCCTGCATCTCTGGCAGGCCAGGGGAGAAGAAAACCCAGACTCTAGTCCCATGCAGTTCTCCTTCCTTTTACCTGAAGGAGGTTGCAGAGTCTAGGACTGGCACCAGCTGCATGGTCTTGCCCCTTCAGCAGGGATTTCATGGATCTCCGCTACTGAGCTTCATGGTATCAGTGGCTGGTAGTTCATATTGTCTCCATTTTGCAGAGCAGGAAACTAAGGCCTAAAGAGTTCAAGCAATTTGCCCAAGAACATGCAGTTCAATTGTCCTGAGCTAGGGTGGGGGATCTCTGGCCTTCTAACCCCAGATCCTGTGACCTTGGGAGTCTGGTGCCAAAAGACCACTCTATCCAGCTCCTACTTCCTCAGCAACCCCTTCTAGGGTGACCCTGCCAGAGGTCCATCAAACCTCTGCTTTTTGTTCTTCAGTGACGGCAAGCTCACTTCCCATGGGGTATCCCCTTGCACCACTAGGGGACGCTGTTCCCTGCTGGAGAGGCTTTGCCCTGAACCTCAGTTCTCAGTTTAGAACCACACAGAGACCAAACCTCCAGCTTGGAAGAGCCCTAGAGGAATTCCAGCAGCTTTGTTGTAGCTGCTAAGTCCTCTGCAGGGTGTACCCACCCCTGCCACAGTCCCCCTGGAATGTGATTTCCAGGCCATCCTCATCCTGGGCACCCTCCCTGGGCATGCTTCCACTGGTCTGGGTCCCTCTTTGGGGCACAGTGCTCTGAAGAGAGCCCCTGCCCCTCTCTGACTGTCTTGGGCAGGCCATGGCTTCTCTCCTGAGCCCTAGGCAAGCTCCCTGTGGCTCAGTCTAGATGAGACACGTGTGCATTCGAAGAGGGTCTCCAGCCAGACTGCAGGGCGGCTCTCCCAGAGGGCCTGTTCCCATTATAGCTGCAGCCCCTGCACTGGAGGAGGAAGGAGGAGAGGCAGCCCAAATTTAGGCCACTCTGGATACAATAATTAGTGACACATTCATCAAATCAGGGCAGGACAGCTACGGAGACCCAGGACATGTTAGGAACATTGTCCCCAGAGGACAAAGGAGGCCTTTGAGCCAGGCGGAGGGAGCTATATTTGTTTGGGTCCAGCCTAGCTTTAGACAGGGAAAGGTCAGAGGTGGGGCCCTTCAGAAGTCCCACTGGGAAGGGGATCAGAGGAGGACTCAAAACCAACAGTCTTCAGAGACTCTGAGCCCCTCCGCAAGCAGAAAATAGGAGTACTAACATTTACCAAACACTTACCGCAGGCCACAGCGAAGTGCTTACACAGATTATCTCAGTTAATCCATGCACCACCTCATAAGGTAGGCATTTTTCTCAGAGGAAACTAAAGCTCAGAGAAGTGAAATAATTTGTCCACATGTCATGGCATAGAGGTGGGCAGCACTGGGATAAGAAACTGGGACTATCTAAATCAGCCCACAGTGTTAGCGCCCCCTCCATCCTGAGTCCCACGGTGAAGGGACCAGCAGGAAGTGGAAGAATTCTGGAGGCTGAGCCAGTGCAAAGTGGCAGCCTCAATGCCCCAGAGGCCAGGTGTGGGAACTTCCCAAGTCAGCCGCTGCCCCCATGTATAAGCCTTATCATCTTTCAGCCTAGAGCAGTTAAGTTAGAGTCAGACTTTGCCTCGATTCTGGCTCTATCCCTTCCCAGCTGCATGATCTTGGCCAAGTCACATAACCTCTCTGAGCTTCAGTTTTCTCATCTTCGTATACATGACAAATACTGATTAAGTGCCTGCTGTGTGGCCCCCCAACCTAGGTGCTGGTGATACAGTGGTGAGCAGGACAGATAAGGAACTCACATTCCCCAGGGCTGACAGATGATGAACAAGCACATAGACAGATGGGGAAAATCATTGCAAATAGTGATGAGATCTATGAAGGTAACAACAGGAGCAAAGACAGAGGATGCCTGAGGCCTTCCCCTCTAGATAGAGTAACCGTTGGAGGGCCTCCTCCATGGGGTGACATGAGACTAAGGGCTGGACAAAGCAGAGGGGCCAGCCTTGTGAAGCTTGGGGGAAAAATTAGAGGAGGAAAACAGGGAACGCAAAGGCCCTGAGGTGGAAACAAGATGGACTGTTTCACGGGGCGTAAGAAGGCCACTGTGGAAAATGTAGGTAATAATACCTACCTGAAAGGGTCATTGAGATGATACATAAGATGATACATGCAGAACATTTAACCAGAGGCTGGCATATAGTAGGGGCACAATCAATGCTGCTGCTGCTACTGCTTCCTTATTGTGGTGGTGACAGTACTACCCCGCTCTCACCTCAGCCCGGCCCCAGACCCTGAAGTGGGGAGGGAAGAGTGGCCGATGGAGAAAGAGCCTTTCTGTTGTAGCGGATGGAGGTCTTGCCATAGGGTAGTCCCCTCTCGTGGACTGAGACTCAGGAACCCGAGGCGGGGCTGGAGATGAGAGCAGGGGCCCCGGAGGGCCGGGCTGTTCTTCCTGTGAGCCCAGGCCCCCAGAAGTGAGGCTCTGAATCTGCTGACTGTCTCTTGGCGCTTTCCTCCCCTTCCTCCCTCTTCTCTGGTCCTGACAAGCCTGAGAATCTGTTGCTGGCCTCCAAGCTCAAGGGTGCCGCAGTGAAGCTGGCAGACTTTGGCCTGGCCATAGAGGTGGAGGGGGAGCAGCAGGCATGGTTTGGTAAGTGGGGTGGGCTGGCAGGAGTGTTGGGGGTCAGCACCCATTTGTGTTGACACATCAGCCTCTGGGAACCCCCTGCCTGAGTGGGTATGGCTGGAGATGCTGTTGGGCCAGCCAGGGCTGGTAGAGCAGAGGCCCTGCCCCACCTAGCCTCTGAGCCAGTGGGCAGCACCCATCTGTGTCCCCAGGGCCCAGGCATGGGAACCTACGGGCTTCCACAGGGCTCCCTGGGGCCCCCTCTCTCCTTTCCTGTCACTCCCCTCTGCCATCTCTCCTCCCCAAAGGGCTCCCTGTGGTTGAAGGCCTTAGGGAACTTTCCACAGAGCTGCCCTAATAGTCTAGGTGCTTAAGATTATTATCCTGATTTTAAAGATGAGGAAAAAAGCAGCAGGAAACTTGCAGAAGGTCAAGAAAGTTTAAAAGGGATAGACCAGGACTTAACTCAGACGATCCAGCCTGCTTTGTGATTTTGGTATAACTGGGCCTCTTTCAGCTACCTGGGAGTACTTTTTAGTGGACAATATTGAGACACGGTTAAGAACCAGAGTTCTGGGTTCAAATCCAGACTGTGCTACTTATAAGGTATGTGACTTTGGCTAAGTCACTTCACCTCTCTGTGCCTTCATTCCTCATCTGTAAAATGGGGATAATAATTGTATGTTTCTCAGGAGTCATGTCAGGATTAAATGTGATCAGGCATATGACGAGCTCAGCCCAATGCTTAGCATATACACTCAGTAACTTGTAACTATTCTTAAAATTACTTGTTAGAATACCTTGGGTGTCCATTATTTCAATTGACCCTCTCAACAACACTGGGAGGCACTTAAGAGAGAAATCTCTAATCCTTCATTTGACAGATGAGGAAATAAGGACTAGAAGATAAAGAGACTTACCCAAGGGGCAAAGTCAGTTAGGACAGGCCTCCCGATGTCCCATGACCAACTTCAACAAGGGTTGCAGAGTGGGCCAGGGTTTAGCTCTCAGCCTGGGGCTGACATGGCAGGTGCATTTCATCTTGAAGCCACCAGCAATGGATCGCTAGTGGCTCCTGGAAGAGTGGTGCTGAGAAGCTTATGATCCTGAGTCAGGACTCAGTAGGAAGAAGCTCTGTGACTGATTACCACTGGCTCTGAAGTAGGAAGTGGTGACAGGTGTGCTAGGTAGTTGTCGGTCTGATCTAGAGGCTTTGCTGGCTCATCAGGCTTATGTCTTGGGCCGACTGGGGTTGCACAATACAAGCCCAAGTGTACCTGAGGGACAGGGGCTGTTTTCCCCAGCTCCAGAACAACCCTCATCCCCTCTTCCAGCAGGATCTTGCTCTAGGTTACTTACGAGACAACCTCTGTGTATGTGTCTGCCTGTCTGTGTGTCTGGGAGCAGGGTTTGCAGGGACTCCTGGATACCTCTCCCCAGAAGTGCTGCGGAAGGACCCATACGGGAAGCCTGTGGACCTGTGGGCTTGTGGTGAGTTCATCCTAAGGCCCTTTAGTGCCCCTGGCTGCACCCTGGCCTCTGGGGCCCCCTCTCTCCTTTCCCATCACTCCCCTCCCCCTATGTCTCCTCCCCATCGCGGGCTGAAGGTTCTCTGGTCCTCTCTCCAGGGGTCATCCTGTACATCCTGCTGGTTGGGTACCCCCCATTCTGGGATGAGGACCAGCACCGCCTGTACCAGCAGATCAAAGCTGGCGCCTATGATGTGAGTGTCGCTCCTCTCTTTAGCCCCCATCATCCTCTGGTGCCCTTCCAGTGAAAGCCAGCGCCAAGCCACTCTCTAGTTCTGGTGCAGGGGTGAACCCCAGGGGAGCGTGAAGACTGAGCAGGGCCAGGTGGTTACCATGCTGTGCCTAGTGATTGGAGATTTATCCTGTGGGGCCCCAGAAGGCAAGAAGCAGCACCAAATGGAGTGAGGAGTGGGGGAGAGGCAGCCTCCCAAGCCAGGGTTTCTCTCTTTCTCTCTCATATATACAAGTAATAATAGCTAACAATTCTATAGCACTCTTCTGAATGTTTTACACATATTATTACGTTTAATCCTCACACCAATCTATGCCATAGGTACTGTTACTATTCCCATTTTACATATAGAGAAGCTGAGCTACAGAGAGGTCAAGTAACTGCCCAAATCACATAGCTAAGAAATGGTAGAGGTGGGATTTGAACCTAGGCAGTCTGGCTCTACCATCCATGCTTCTAACTACCAAGCTATATTGCTTTTATGCAGATAGCTGTTAAGCTCTGTGCTGTATGTTTTATATTGTATTTAGTTCTCATAACATCTCTAGAGATAGCTCAAGGGGTCCTGTGACTTACCCGGGTGACACAACCCAGGAGGCAGAGCCAGGACTTGAACCCAGGCCTTTTGATTCTGAAGTCTGGGCTAAAGCCACTGGCCGGCTGCTCTCCAAATAAGGCACAGTCTCAGAATGATGGATGGACGGAGGCCTCCTTTCCCTCCGCTGTGCTCTGATTGGTACGGGGCCAGGGGGCCCTGCCCCTCCCCTGTAGTGAGGAGCCCCAACTCCTCCTGGTGTGGATGTCCGAGTGGATGGGCAGTAGGACCCCTGCCTGCTCCCCTGCCAGTCAGGGGCTGGGGGATCGCAGGGGTGGCCTGGGGCAGGCTGGGCAAACCTGGCCTCTCTGCCCCTTCCAGTTCCCATCACCAGAATGGGACACCGTCACCCCGGAAGCCAAGGATCTGATCAATAAGATGCTGACCATTAACCCATCCAAACGCATCACAGCTGCCGAAGCCCTTAAGCACCCCTGGATCTCGGTGAGCCTCCCTCAGCAGGACCTCTCCCAGGAGCCCCTCCAGACCTCATGGTCCAGGCCCCTACAGAGTTCTGGCCCTGCCCCTGGCCCATGGGGCCGAGAGGGCTTAATCCAAGAGACTGCCCCTACTGTGGTTCTCAGGGGTAATGTGGAAACGAGGAGTGAATATTCTGGGTTGACATACAACTGACTGTGCTACTGGCATTGTATGTCTGGTGCCAGGATGCTAAACACCCTGAAACATCGCCTAGAGCAATGAATTGTTCTCCCCAAGATGTCAACCACACCTCCATTAAGACGCCCTGCTGAGTGGTATCCTTGGGTGGGCCTGTCTTCCAGCCTGCCTTCCACTCACAGCCCTCTCCCCTACTTCCTCCAGCACCGCTCCACCGTGGCATCCTGCATGCACAGACAGGAGACCGTGGACTGCCTGAAGAAGTTCAATGCCAGGAGGAAACTGAAGGTAACAGGTCCTTACCCTCCACAGTCCTGGCCATGGGACTAACTCTGCCTGGGTCTCCACAGAGGCCAGGAGACTCGCTCACTAGTTCTTTCTTTCACTGATTCAATAAGCATTTATTGAACACCTGCTGCATGCTGGACAGCAGGCTGGGCTTGGGGAGTGAGCGGTAAGTGACTGAGCCCTTGCTCTAGTGGAGAGGACAGACAAGTTCCTGGGGCGTTACGGGGCAGTGGTGAGTTCTGTGCCTGGGTAAGCCTCAAGGTGGTGGGAGAATGCAGCAGGACAATGGTATTCTGGGTCTGGAGCCAGGGGCGATTAAGCTGAGACCTTGGAGGAAAAGCAGGTATTAGCCAAGTTAGAGTCAGAATGGGAACGTGTGGCCAGTTGCGGTGGCTCACGCCTGTAATCCCAACACTTTGGGAGGCCGAGGTGGACAGATCATCTGAGGTCAGGAGTTCGAGACCAGACTGGCCAATGTGGTGAAACCCCGTCTCTGCTTAAAATACAAAAATTAGCCAGGTATGGTGGTGCATGCCTGTAATCCTAGCTACTCAGGAGGCTGAGGAAGGAGAATCACTTGAACCTGGGAGGCGGAGGTTGCAGTGAGCGAGATCGTGCCACGGCACTCCAGCCTGGGTAACAGAGCGAGACTCCATCTCAAAAAAAAAAAAAAAAAGAAAAAGAAAAAAAAGAAAGGGAACATGTTCCAGACAGAGGGAACAGCCTGTGCAGAAGTTTGGAAGTGCGGCTGACCCCTTAGGGGCACCACAAGTGGTTCAGAGTGGCTGGGGAGAGCTTCGGGGGTGAGACGAGACTGAACATGAGACCCTCATGGGGGAGGGGCCCCAGCTGCCAAGTATTGTGGAGGAATGGCTGAGGCACTCAGATAGGTGGCCCTGATGAAGCTCAGTGGGACCCAGGTGGGCCCAGAGCTTCACATTCTTGCAGGTTCTGTGTGTTCTCAGGGTGGTGACAGCTCCTGGCCTGGCCTTTGCCAGGCACTGAGGGGCCCCTGGCCAGGGGAACAGAGGAGTCATCAGCACACTGGGGATGATGAGGGAAGAGGTGGAGGCCCCAGCTCTTGTGGAATGTCCTTACCTGCCGCTCCCAGGCCTGGAGTGGAGGTTCAGGATGGGGACACAGACCAAGGGGTGGTGGCCAGCATGATGCCAGGAGAACTGAGTCCCATCCCCATCCTGCAGTGGAAGCTGTGTCACAGAGGAAGTCTCAAAATATCAGAATCAGGGAATCTTAACATCAAGCAGTGGGATTCAGATGGTGTCAAGTCAGGTCTGAATCAGATGGCTCTGGAACCAAAGGGGCCATTGGCCCCCAGGCTGCTTATTGATGGAAGAGGCTTTCTCCACATTGAGGGTCCTCCTGGGATTCTCTGAGCTCAGGGGACATGGAGGGATGAGCTAGTCCTGGAGCAAGATGCTCTCAGCATGGGGCAGAGGGCCAAGAGGTGGGGACACGAGGTCTACTGTTGTTGCCCAAGCAAGAAAAGTCCATCGTCTTTAGCAGCCTCTGCTGGTAGGTGTCCCTCAAGTTAAGTACATCAGCTTGGGCTGGGCCAAGGGGTCCATTAATATCTGCCCCTAGGGCAGCCTTGTCCTAGGAGCTGTACTGGCTAAAGCCTAGCTCACCCCGACTTCTCCAGGGGGCGAGGGATGGGCTCTGGGCTGGGTTTGGGGTTGGGACAAATGGAGGGGCTGGGCAGAGGCTTTGGCTTGCTCTCTGAATGCAGTACCTGCCTCTCCTTCCCCATGGCCCTCCCGTCTCTCTGTCCCTCCTTCACTCCAGCCTCCTCTCCTACTGCCTTCTTCTTATCTCTTGCAGGGAGCCATTCTCACCACGATGCTGGCCACCAGGAACTTCTCTGGTAGGTGGCAGGACCTTGGGGTCCCCAGTAAGCCCTGCACCAGTTCGTTGGGGGCACTGTCCAGTCAGATATTTGGGTGCCCCCAGGTCACTGGGCCTGGGGAGAGGGAGTTGCAGAGGACTCTGTGACTAAGGGCTTAGCTCATCTGCCCTGGCCTGTGCCCAGAAGTGAAGAGAGGTCAAACGTTAGCAAGCCCAGGGCCTACCAGGGCTGGTTAGAGATTTAGTCTGGCTCCCCACTCCTACAGCAGTGCTGGGGTTCTCAGGCCGGACTGCCTAGAGGGGAAGGCTTCCGATTGCAGGGGGCTGAGGTCTAGGTGGGATGGAGCCAGGTCCAGGGAGTAACAATATTGCCCACCATGATTGGAGCCCTGTGCTACGCAGTCCCGTGCTTCCACTCAGGTGGCCTGCATGACAAGGTAGCAGAGGGGATGCTTGGGGTGTTGCCATCCCTATTTTTGGGATGAGGAAGCAGAAGCTCAGGAAGGTGAGCTCTGACTTGTCCCAGGTCGCACGGCTAGAGAGGCAGAGCCTGCATTCAGCACAGGTTTGACCAACCCCAGAGCAAGTGCCCTTAACTGGGCTGGGTCACCAGGGAGTCGAGGGCAGGAGCGTCCCAGGCCCTTGGCCAAACGGGGCTGGTTAAGGCAGGGAGTGCCCAATCACCTGAGGCATGTGGCTTCACAGAGAGAAGGGGAAGGGATTATTGTCAGGGTTTAGCAAGAAGCTCCTCTTGGCACATCAGAGAGAGCTGGGGCCAGTGCCCGCCAGAGGCTTCCTTCTGGGGGAGCGCAGGCCGCTGGCAGGCAGCAGAGCAGATATAGATAGCAGATAGAGTAAAGCTCACCCGAGGGGCCCTCTGACTGGGGCTGGGGCCAGCCGAGAAAGCTGCTGCAGATTTGTGGCCAGCACCACAGCAAGAGGGCCGCTCTGAGAAGGGGGCAACCGACTGCATTGAGTGGGTCCACCTGCCCATGTAACCAGTTGGGAGAAGTGAGACCCAGAGGTGGGCAGATACTAGAACTTCTGACTGGGCTTTTCCCACCTCATTAAACTGCCTTCCCACCCTCTCCCTGGACAAGGATCCTGCCATGCCGTAAACTGAAAGATGAGCTACCTAGACAGAGTCTTTTTTTAACAACTGAAGCACCCTAGAGAACTCTAGTCCTGAGCTCACAAAATGGCGGCCTGTGAGCTGGATTGAATCTCTTAATATGCTTTGTGGAAGTAGAGGTGTTTTTAAAAATTTTTCAAATGAGTTTCTAACACTTAAAAATTAGGAAATTTCATAGAAAACCCCAGATTGCTCTCGTCTCTTGAAAAGTAGATGCTGTGGCCTCACTGGACCCACAATCCTGTGACAGTAGGCTGGAGCTGAGAGGGGCGTCCACCTTGAGGCTCGAGGAGAAAGCACTCCCCCTGCCCCACTGCACATCCTAGTCCAACCCCCCAAAGCCTGTGGCGAATGGACAACCATTCCTGTCAGCTTCGGGATCCAGAGGTGGCCCCTGCCTTGGTTTGCAAGTAGGGAGCTTGGAATGAGAACCTTGACGGGATCAGAGGTGGAAATGTGGGGGTAACTGGGAAGGTAACCTGCCATGAGCCCCATGCCTCAGAGCCCCTGAGGCATCAGTGGCTCGTGTGACTGTCCTCCTAACTCCCCGTCTCAAGGCCACCAGGAGAAGTCTTATCATGGCTACCATTTCCTGAGCATGTACGGCATATGTGCCAAGTGCTGTGCTAAGTACTTCGCAGATACCTTGTTGCATTTAAGGTATTTGCTTAAGTCTGAAGCAGCTGGATGCCTGTGGGCAGGGCTGGACATTCAGGCCATTTCCTGGCTGATGCCTACTTCCAGGGCTCTGGCCAGGAAGTGAGGAGGGAGGTAAGGGGAAATGACAGCAGGGGAGGCCCCCAGAGAGCTGTTGCTCTGCTTGTCCCGGCCACCCGGGCCATAGCCAGAGCCAGCATGGGGCTCTGGAGTCTGAGGCTGGGGAGGTCTATATGGCCGGAGGAGAGAGGCAGGGGATAGGTGCTTTAGCAGGGTGGGCCCCAGTGGGGGCATCTGCTTCTTGTCACCCGTAAGACGCAGCCTGCAGCTGTCCAGAGTGAGTAGGCAGGGCTGACACATGACCTCCGCAGCAGCATGGGGCTAAAATTAGAGAGGGCCAGGGCCGGGAGGGCGTGTCCAGCCTGGGGCCAGGCAGCCAGGCCTGGGGTTGGCCACCGTCAGCACGGTGGTGACGGGAATTCAGAGGGAATCCCCGGGCTGAAACAGCAGCCCACAGTCCTGGGACGTGTTGGACACCTCCCTCAACCCATGAAGCCAGAGGGTTACGCTTGAGATTGCTGAGAAGGCGGGGAACCCAGGCCCACCCAGCGGGCGACTGGCAGTCCCTGGGCTGCCAAGGAGGAAGGAGGAGAAAGAGGAGGAGGCCTCCCCCAGTATCACTGGGCCGGCTCTGCTCCCTGCGGTCTGCCCTCCGGCTGCCTGTGGATGCTGCTCTTCCTCGCCCTGTGGGCCCTGGTGCCCTGCCTGGTGTTGTTAACCCTCTACTTTTTCTCCTCCACAGGAGGGAAGAGTGGGGGAAACAAGAAGAGTGATGGTGTGAAGGTAAGCCCCTCCAGGAGCCTGGCAGGGCTTGGCTCTGGCAGCGTTTCTGCCAACAGAGACCGGCTTTCAGGCCTGGAGAAAGACCTGGGCCTTGCTGATGGTGTCCTGGGCAGACGTGGGCCACGTTCATGGCCAGGCTGTCTCCAGACCCAAAAGCTGGGCTTCAGTGCCCACCGTCACGCCGTGACTGTTGGGGGCAGATGGGAGAAGGGGGACTGGAGGAGGGTGGAAGTGACAGTTGTGCTGGGCTGGAGCATACACAAGGAAAGGGGCAGGTCAGAAGGAGATTTCTGTGGTTCTCCAGGGCTGGAGAGCTGGTGTGCAAGAGAGGGTGCAAGGAGATGACAGAAATGGTCATGAGGGGTGACCTCCGTCCTGCCTATGTGTGGGCTGGATCGGGCCCCTGCCCCCCGTACAGCTTAGTCCCACCCAGAAAGCTCGTGGAGGATGGACAGTCATTCCTCCAGGCTTTGGGTTCCAAGGTGCCCCCTCCCGCCAAGGCCTACTGGTGCTGGTTCAGTGCCAGAATCCCCTCCCGGCTCCAAGGGCCTGCCCTGTCCCACCCCTAGAGCCCGAGTTACCCTGCGGTCCCTCCACAACCTGCGGTCCTCCTTCCCGTCTCTTCTCTCTTCTCCCTCTGCTCTCTGGGGCCTGGTCCCCTGCTCTCTGCAGTTCCCTCCTCCTCTGCCACTCAATCTTATCCTCTCTTGAGACCCTGCCTTTTTCTGGGCTTAGAGCCCTACCTGGCTAGGGCCCCAGGGCTGGGGTATGCCCGGGACATTGGAAGGTGTGGGATGCTGTATGAATACAGCCAGGTGTGCTGGTGGCTTGATGGCTTTGTTTAAAGAAGCATTTATGGTCTCTGGCCGCTGGTTTTGGTCTGTCAAGGTTGCATGGGAGGGAGTCTGGGCTAGATGTCCGAGGCCAGGATTGGGTCTCCCCTCTGCCCTTAGCCTTCTCCTCCCAGTTTGAGTTTTCCCATAAGTACAATGAGTGGGGTGTGAATTTGATGATCATTTCCAAGATTGCAGCTTTAAAAACAAACAAAAGAGGCAAGGAAATCCTATCCAATTATTCTCCCTTCTCATCTTGGGTGCTAGAGAAATGCATAATTATTTGGTTATTAGTCCAAGACAGTGGTTTTCAAATTGAACTCTTTAGATCCCATAGGTACTGACTGGGGAGGCACCTCTGGCAGTACATGGAGTGCAGTGGGATGTGGAAGGTGCCAGGTTTACATGGTTCTGGGCTTCTCATACCCACTTCAACCAGAACTTGACCATGGTGAAAAGAGCCCTTGGGCTTGCCTGCAGCTAGACCTTGACTGGGTATTTACATTTCCTGAGCCTGTGCTTCTTCATTCATGCAATGAGGTTAAAAGAGGTCTCCACCTCCTAAGGCTATTGGTGAGGATTAACTAATACAATGCGCGTTGAGAGCTTAGCATGGTGCTGGTGTGCAATACACACTCGTGAGATGCTAGGCACTATTATCTTTCCTCTATTTTATGTATTAGACTTTTGGGTAAGATTTCTCTTGAAAACAAAGTTTTCTCAAGAATATTTGAAAACCACAGATCTAAAGTCAACTTAATTTATAAAGTTAATAGGCACTCATTCCAAATCCTGTAATGGAATCTGGCATTGAATTTTGGCTTGCCTGCTGTTTTGGGTTAACCCTGAGCCAACTCCCCACCCCTCCGTGTGTAGGGGTAACGGAGGGATGTGCAGTGTGGGAGCTGCCAGCTTTGGAACAGCTGCGGCCCTCTCTGACCCCTGTGTGGAGATACTGAGCTAGGGGTGCTGGGTCCCCTGGGGAAAGCAGACTCCCTGGCCCTGATTTGGGGGATGTGGGGACAGAGAACACAGACACTGGTGGGTTAAGGAGGTAGAGCGAGAAGCTGCCCTGGTCTACTTGGCTCTTGGATGTGGCCTTGGTAGAGGCTGGGCAAGGGGTCAGGAGAGGCCTCCATCAGGCTGGTTCTTGGGAAGAAATGCTAATTAGCTCTTTTAGGGCAAGGCCAGGAAGCAGAAGCTGTCAGATGGCAAGGACAGCTCATAGCATGGTGGGGCTCTGCAGGCCACTGCAGGCTTTCCAGTGGGCACAGCTGGACAAAGCATCACTGCTTCCTGTAGTGCAGGACAGACTTCTCAGGGTGGCCTGGGTGTGGAAGAAGAGGAGCTCGAAGGCCACTCCTGGCCCAACCATCTCTTTGTACTTCAGCCTCCTTCACTCCCTTGGATGGAGGAGGGAAGAAGTCCTATTGGAAGATGAGAATAACCTGGGGGCCTGGCCCAGGATTTGGGGAACCTGGCCTGCCATGTCTTGCTCCTGGAAGGAGTGTGGGGAGAACAGCAGAGCTGGGGGTCCAGGTGCATTTTCAGTATGATTGAAACTGGATGGCAAGTCAAGAAGCCATGGGTTTGAGTCTGGGCCCTACCGTTCTCCCCCTAGGGGACCCAGGCCAGCAATTCTGTTGCCTGTTCCAGGGGAGCACAGCAGTTCTTTGCAGGGGGCTGGTGAGAGGGTCACAGCAGAAGGGCCTGGTGGAGCCACATCACAGGCTCCTTTAACTGTCTCACCTTCAGCCCAGTGGGGAGGCACACGTTCCTCCTACCGCTGGGTGGCTGGAGACAAACCCCATTTCATCCAGGGCTTAACTGAAGAGGCAGTGATTGGCTCCAGCACTGCAGGAATGGCAGAGATATGATGCTATATTGTACTTTATGGGCCTTGAAGGGCTTTTCAAGGCGAATTTTGACTGTACTGTTTCTATCATCCTTGCTAACCTTGGAACCATGCTTCCACATGTGGTTCTAAGAGATGTGATTTCTACTTTTGGTGAAAGAAGGAGATTTCTACTTTCAGTGAAAGTCCCTTTAAATCGAACTAAAGTGCTGATCAATGCGAGATTATTAGCATCATCGTTTGTGATTCAGGGAAGTAAAGCCTTTCTATCACCAAGAAGCAACGTCCCCCTCCTGGCCACCCCTAGGCCTGGACTTCTAGGAGGAGGGCCGACTGCTCACTCCCCTCAGCCCCACTCACTGCCCCTGTTGGTGTCCCATTGTGCATCGTGACTTCTCTCCCCATGTCCCATCCTGTCACTGTGCGTCCGATTCTGATGCAGTCTCTGCTCTGTGTTTCCTCCTCGTGTCCCGCCTGGAAAATCCTGGCCCCTGCGCGGCTCCTCAGGTTTCTGCTGACAGCTGAGCTGTGTGGGACCTGGCCTCTTCCCCATTCTGTGCCTGGCCTGGCTCCAGCCAGGGAAGGAGGACAACCAGGAGAGAGGGGAGGGGAGTAGAGGAAAGAGGGGAAGAAGGAAGAGAGAGAGGAGGAGGAGAGGAGAAGGAAGAGGAAGGGAGAGGAGAAGACAGAAAGAAGAGAGAGGGGAAGGGAGGGGAGGAGAGGAGAGGAGAGAAAAGAGGAAAAGAAGGAAGAGAGGAAGAAGGAGGAGTTGAGGAGAGGGAAGAGGAAGGGAGAGGAGAAGAGAGGAAGAAAAGAGGAAGGAGGAGAGGGGAGGGGAGTAGAGGAGAGGACAGGAGAAGAGAGGAGAGGAAGAGGAGAAGAAGGAAGAGAGGAAGGAGGCGGAGGAGAGGAGAGGGAAGAGGAGGGGAAAGAAGAGAGGAGAAAAGAGGGAGGAGGAGAGGAGATGAGAGGAGAGGAAGGAAGAGAAGAAGGAGGAGAGGGGAGAGTCAGGGAGCAGAGTAAAAGAGAGAGGAGTGGAGAAGAAGAGAAGAGAGGAAGAAAAGAGGAAGGAGGAGAGAGGGAAGGAGAGAGGGGAAGAGAGGAAGAAAAGAGGAAGGAGGAGAGGAAAGAGAGGAGGGAGGAGAGGGGAAGGGAGGGGAAGAGATGAGGGGCTGACTGTAGGCTGCTGACTGTGGAAACCACACCATCCAGCCCAGCTGGGGAAAATGCAGGGTCTGTGAGCATTTATGCCCCTGTGAGCACATGGGCATTGGAAGTGCCCAGTGAGCCACCCTGTCCCCTCTGTGGAGGCCCCGGATGGAAGGCACAGGGCCTTGAGTTCCTGGCAGGCAGAGGCTCACTGGATCTTAGAGTCAGAAACCCAGAATTAGACCTGAGACCCTCAAGGCATATCCAGCTCCTCCCATGGCAAAGGCCTACCCTGTGGGCTCCTCGAGTCCCTTTGCAGCAGGCAGAGGGGCCTCCTGACCTCTCCAGTGTAAGGGCATCTAGGATAGGATGAGCCTTTGGAGAGGGGTCTGACTATGGGTGCCTGGAGATCTGGACAGAAGAAAGAGTCTGAATGCAGGGCCTGGGTTCTAGCCTCAGCTCTGCTAGTGGGTTGCCACGAGGCCTTGGGCAGGCCACTGCACCTCTCTGGGCCTCAGTGTCTCATCTGTGCAATGCAAGGGTCAGTCTTCACCTACCACCTTCTGTGAATGGGAGTCTTTAAGACTCCTGGCTTGGAGAGCTGAGGGAAGGAGAAGGTAATTTACATTTGTTCCCCTCTCCCTCTCTTGGTTCCACAGCCAATATAGGGGGTGCTACAAATCCCCAAAATGCTAGTGTAGGCTGAATGGCAGGGTCAAAAGACTCAAGTTCTAGACCCAGCTCCACTTCTGGCTGAGCCTCAGTTTCTCCATCAGCATAAAGGTATGGAATAGGCCAGCCACTGGGAGGTTGTGAATGCAAGCTGGATTTCAAAGGCTACTTAGAGGACTGGCTCCCATGCTTGGCCCTGCACGCTTTGGCATCACCTGCAGATATTGTTTCAAATGGAGATGCTCAGGCCGCACCCCAAACATAGTTATCAAACTCCTCAGAGGGGACCTGGTTCTGTTTATTGTAACAAGTTTCCCAAGTGACTGTGACGGTCAATTGGGAATGAGGTCCTCCTAGCCGAGATGCACGGGGAGCCTAGGAGAAGACATTGGGCCTCACCTCCAGGCCTGAGCACCCTTTGTCTTTCAAGAGCACTGGAATCTGGAGGCCTCCAGTGACTGGCATCCAGAGCCAGGATTGGCTTTTGCCATCAGAGTTAGGCAGGGTGGGTAGCCCTGGTCCCAGGGAGGCTTGGCCATGAGCTTGGCTGTTAGATTGCTAGACCCAGACAGTGTGCATGAGGACCCAGAGCTTCAGGCTGAGGACTGGCCCTGCCAGGTCAACTGTTGCTGGTGGCCTTGACTCCTTGACTCCTTGTCCCGATGCCAAGCCGACAAAGGACTACAGAGGATGACCCCGAGGCCCATCCTCCTCCCAAACCTCACCTGTCGTTCCTCTGCTCCCTGCCGTTTTCACGCTGTGTCTTTTCCTGTCCCATCTCTTCTCCTTGTTTTTCCAGAAAAGAAAGTCCAGTTCCAGCGTTCAGTTAATGGTGAGTGTCTGCCGTCTCCTAACGCCGGTAAATGCTGGGCCTCGAACCCTTTGCTCCTGCCTCCCTCCTGCAGGCTGCACTGGGAACCTGGGGCGGGGAGAGGGTGCTCAGGGCGTGCTTGGTACGTGTGCCTTGTGTGACAATATGTGTGTTGTGTGTGTGTGTTGTTTGCGTGTTTCTGTTGACACCTCCAACTCCACGGCCCAGACCAGCAGGCTGACAGCAGACCTGAGACCCTCCTCGGGTAGGAAGGTGGATCTGAACCCAATCCTATGTCCAGCCCTTGGCTTCTCGCTTCTCCCTGCCCCTCTGCTCTAGACTCATCTCAGGCTTGGTTTGTGCCAATCGCGGCGAGGGTGGGGCTTGGTTTGGCCAAAGTAGTAGGTGCCACGGAGGCCCCTCTTGAGCTGGTGTAAGGCTACCAGGCCCGCCGGTGGTAGGGGAGCCACCAGCCCTGCCTCTGTCTAGGGTCCAGTGGTGGAATGGTGGCCCACCTCCCTCTTCTGGTTCCATTGCTGTCTCACTCAGTCGTGTGGTTTTTCTCCCCTCTGAAGAGCCCACTCTCTCACACTGGGCCTCCCTCTCTCTCTCTTCCTCCCCTGCCAGTGTGTGTTCCTCCCCACTCTGCGGCCGCCATGGTGTCTCTCTGCTCCTCCACACCCCTTCTTCACCTCCTCGAGCAGAAAGGACCCAGCATTCCCCTCAGCTCTTCCAGAAAGGCCAGGGTTCTCCTTGCAGCCATCCCTTTCCCCCACCCCAGCCCCCGGCCACCTGCTCAGCTGGGCCCTCCCCGTATTGAGGCTGAAGAATCTGACAGGGTTTTCAGGACAGCATCTGGAAGGCAGAGCCTGTGAGGCTCACAGAAACCAGCCGCGTCACCAGGCAGCCAGGGCCTGGCCGTGCCTCGTCCCGCTGCCAGGCAGGCCTCACCATCTCCTGTATTCTCTTTGGCAGGAATCCTCAGAGAGCACCAACACCACCATCGAGGATGAAGACACCAAAGGTAGGGAGGGGCCTTCAGTGTGGGGACCCCTTAGACTTCCTGGAACCAGCTGGACAGACCCCCTTTTCCTGACAGCTCCCATGTGCCAACCTCGTTTCTTGCTCGTCTACAGAGAGCTTCACTCTGGTGCCTTATAAACTGGGCACACCGGGAGGCACCATTCCCATGGGGTGTACTAGAACTACTGCTGGTGCGTAGATAGGTTTTCTTATTTTATCTATTTATTTTTTTATTTTTTGAGATGGCGTCTTGCTCTGTCGCCCAGGCTGGCGTGCAGTGGCGCGATCTCAGCTCACTGCAACCTCTGCCTCCTGGGTTCAAGCGATCCTCCTGCCTCAGCTTTCCAAGTAGCTGGATGACAGATGCCCACCACCACACCTGGCTAATTTTTTGTATTTTTAGTACAGATGGGGTTTCACCATGTTGGCCAGACTGGTCTCAAACTCCTGACCCCAGGTGATCTGCCCACCTTGACCTCCCAAAGTGCTAGGATTACAGGCATGAGCCGCTGCACCCGGCGGGTTTTCTTATTTTAGAGGATATATATTATATGTGTATTAGAGAAAAATTTAACATATTCAAGTCATAAGTGTTTGGTAATGGTATACATGTTCCTTTTGCAATAAGTGTTTTTGAGTTTCCTTTACTATTATTACTATTATTACTTCATTATTATATATTACCATTATTATTACTATTATTACTTCATTATTATATATTACCATTATTATTACTATTATTACTTCATTATTATATATTACCATTATTATTACTATTATTACTTCATTATTATATATTACCATTATTATTACTATTATTACTAGCATTATTATATATTACCATTATTATTACTATTATTACTTCATATTATTATTACCATTTATACTATCTTACTTCATTATTATATATTACCATAGTATTACTATTTACTTACTTCATTAGTATATATTACCATGATATTACTATTATTACTACTTCATATTATATAGTACCATTATTATTACGATTATTACTTCATATTATATATTACCATTATTATTACTATTATTACTTCATTATTATATATTACCATTATTATTACTATTATTACTTCATTATTATTGCTATTAATAACAATAAAATTATTATTATTATTTTAAAACATGAAGTAATAATAATAAAGGAAAGGAGAGCAAAAATCCAGAAAGCTCCAGTGGCTGCAGTATGGGAAACACTGCATAAGACCCACCAAAGATGCCAGCGCCACTGAAGCTAGTGGTCGGCAGTCCTCAAAAGCTCTCAGGTGGGGGAAGTAAAGTGTCAGGTAACTGACTGGATTGTGAGCAAGAACAAAACAAAAATAGTAATAAGTGCTGCCATTTATGGAATGCTTGCCGTGCACTAACCCCGGTCTCAGCACCTTATCTGGACTGACTTCCTGGAGCGTCACAATAGCCCATGAAGTAGGTGTTGCCATGAACTTCATTCTACAGCTGAGGAAACAGAGGACAGAGAGGCCGGGTACGTTGGCCTGTACTCTGTTGTCCTGTGGCTCGCAAAGGATGGGGCTAGGATTTGAACTCAGGCAGTCGGATTCTAGAGCTTGGCTGGTAACCACCACTCTGAAGGCCTTGGTGCTGGAAAGTGCCCTTGGAGCTTGGAGGAAGGGGCAGGGATTGCTGACTTCTGCCCTGGGGACACCAAATCCTCCAGGTGTTAGCAGCCAGCCCTCCTCCTTCCCCAGGACAGGGAGCTCAGTGGTTCACACACTCAGGTGTGTAGCAGAGAGGCCTGGTGGTGTTGGTAGTGGGGGAGTCTCTGAAATATGAAAAAAGGCCATTGACCTGGAGGGAACTCAGCAGTACCAGTTTAGATATTTTGCCTTAGAATTCAGAGATGGGAAAAAGAGCACTGTATTATGTAGGAAACATTTTTGTATAATTGTGATTCAGGCTTTAAGGCAGTTTTGACACACCACATACCACGGCTGCCTCCTGACACTGCCAGGATGCCTGGAAGATGAGCCCCGCCCTGTGTGTGTCCCTTGCTGGTCATTCCCAACTTGGGGGGTTGTGGATACTCTGTCACCACAACCTGGCCCTAGAGCAAATTCATCTTCTGTGATTGCACCAGGGACAACTTGTAAAAATACATTATCTTGAACTACTCAGGAGGCTGAGGCAGGAGGATCGCTTGAGGCCAGGAGTTTAAGGCTGCAGTGACCTATGATGGTGTCTGTGAATAGCCACTATACTCCAGCCTGGGCAACATAGCAAGACCCTGTCTCTTTAAAAAAATGAATGAATGAATGAGAAAATACACTGTCTTGAAGAATTCCCTGGTAGGGTCAAGTCAGCCTTCTAGTTTCACAAAAGTCCAGTGTTCTAACCACATTCCCAGCCCTGCCCCTGTGAATTTTGACTCCAGGGGTGTGTGGCAGGCCAAGAAATGGTGCTTCTAAGCCGTTCCCCTTATTTAAGGCTAGCTGTCCAATGATAAGAGTTGAGCCCTGGGATGTTGAGGAGACTGGATAGATATAGCCACATAATCCTGGCCTCAGCAATAGGCAGGGACTGTGGAGGTAGTCTGGCTCTGTCTTCTCCACTGGAGTCCATTCGCTGAATGACCTCAGACAACTTGCTCAACCTCTCTGAGCTTCAGTTTCCTTAACAGTAAAGAGGTGATGAAAATAGTACCCACCTTCATTGCTGTGCAGATGAAATGAGAAGATGCATATGAGGTGCACATATGTGTCTGGCCCAGAGAAACTGTTTAATAAATCTCAATTTCTTTTTTCAAACTGTAGTTCGTGGTTGAATGATAGGAAGCCAGGTGACATTTTCTTGGAGCACCAATTTTACTCAAAGATTATTTTAAGACAAATTTACATGTTAGAGAAATATTTGGAATAGAATACAACATTTGTATGTAATATTAATGTAAATTAGGAGCCATCAAAGATGTTTTTCTCTTGGGGTAATGGCTTTGGGCTGCATCCCTGAGGTCTCACATTTGCAGTCATTATCCTCTGCTTTGGAGGATCGGGATGGGGCAATTTGCAAATCTGAATTTTGGCTCACTTTCCAGATTTCCCCCTTTTCCAGAGTGAAATCTGAGGCCTAGCGAGGAGAAAGGGCACATATGGTTTATTAATGGGAGGACTGAGACCCTGTTTCCTGCCTCAGTTTTCCCACATGTAAAAAACCCCAGAAGCCATGTCTGATGGAAGAAATGCTCAACCAGGAGCTTCTCCCTGTGTTTGACAGGAAAGAGGAGTCCGTGTGCCTCCCCCAGCCTCTCCCGGCCTCAGAGAAAGTTTCCAGAGAACCGTTTTCTGGTGTTAATTTGTTAAGTCTTCTTACTAAGTGAGAATAACAGCTGGTGGGGTGGACTCTGACCTGACATTAAAGTTAATTAGAAATGTCATCCTCCAGGGAACATAGTCCCCTGAGGAGAGAAAGAGACATTAATATTTCAAAGCCCCTCTGGCTCACTGCACAGGCCTCTTGCCCTCTGAGCTGCATGGGGCTCTGCTTCCTCCCCATTCCCCCATCCCTCCAGATTCGCTCCATGAAAAATTAATTTCCTCTCCAACTAAAGAGCTACCTCTGCCTCGGGCAGAGGCATTCTGGGAAATATCAGTCAGGAATGCTGATCCCATCTCAGTCTTAGCATGCTGTATGATCTTGAGAGAGTGTCTTAACCTATCTGGGGTCTGGGCTTTCCCATCTGTAGGGGAGCATTCCCAGATTGTCTGGGTGAACAGCTGGCAGAGGAGAAAGGCCAGTGGTTGCTACTAAGTAGCTGCTGAATGAACACAGCAGTGGGGCTGCTGAGGGCATGGTAGAGGCCCAGAATCAGAGTGGACTTCTCCAGATGTAAGAAACACCAGGCCCCCAGATCTTCTGTCCCACAGAACAAAGCTAGGGAGATTCCTGCCCACTAGGCTTTATTGTTGGTAACTTGGTGTCCTGAGTAGCTGGAGACACAGCCAAGTCAGGCACTGTCTCAGGCTACATTAATAGAGGTATAATATACGGAACGGGGGGAGGGGATAGAGAGTGCTACCCCGGACCTGAGAGTCTGCATTATTCAGGCCACACCTGAGATTGTGTGCGCATACTCAGAGAGGTATCTAGACAGCTCCAGGACTCTCAAGGATTAAATGGCCAGCTTGAGTTAGTACCACATCCTGGAGGCCTTCAGCTCTGAGAAGACTGGGCATAGAGGCTAGGGAAGCATGTGTTCACTTCAGGGTCCCAGAAGGCGGAAAGAAGACAAGAACTGTATCTAGGGGGTTTTAGAAGGACAGATTTCAACTTGAAAGGAGAAGGAAGTGAAAATAGCCAGATCTGTCCAACAGTGTGGCCAGCTTCCTGGCAGGCCACAAGCCCTGGGTTCCAACCAGAGCCACACCCCCTCATGCCAGGCTGCTGGGAAACATCCCTGCCCCAGCTAGAGACTCCAGGATGTCCTCAGGAGGAAGTTCCAATTCAGAGATTCCCAGATGATAATAACCACACTCATTTCCCAAGGGCCGGGCACTGCGCTAACTTCTTTACATAATGCAGCATCCTTTACATAAGTGCTTGATCTAAAGGACTCGGAGCAGCAGCTGGCTGTCTGTGAGGACCAGGTACATGTTAGCTATTTCTATTGACATATTCTTAACTCAATCCTTAGAACAACTCTACAAGGTAAGTACTATTAGTATCTTCATTATACGTATAGAGAAACTGAGGTACTGGATGGTCCCTTGCCCAAGGGAACAGCTATTAAGTAAGTGGCAGAGCCAGAATCCAAACCCAGGGAGTCTGGCTCCAGAATCCATGCCCTCAGCCACTGTGCTAGATTCTCTGAGATGGCAGTGAGAAGCAACCCTCAGGAAACAGGCATTGAGCACAAGCTTGTGGAACGGTGAGCCAGAAGTGTCTTAAAGTCCATGCAGAGAAGGCAAGGAGAGTGACTCAGGTCCCATGTTGGGAGCACGTGGGTTTGCTCTGGTTGTCACCCCTGATTCCATGTGGGAATGGCAAGAAAGAGGTAGCTCTGGACCACGCCCAGTGACTCACACCTGTAATCCCAGCACTTTGAGGGCGAGGCGGGCGGATCACCTGAGGTCAGGAGTTCGTGACCAGGCTGGCCAACATGATGAAACCTCATCTCCACTACAAATACAAAAATTAGCTGGGCGTGGTGGTGCATGCCTGTAATCCCAGCCACTCGGGAGGCTGAGGCAGGAGAATCGCTTGAACCCACGAGGGGGAGGTTGCAGTGAGCTGTGACTGCACCACTGCATTCCTGCCTGGGTAATGCAGAGAGACCCTGTCTCAAAAAAAAAAAAAAAAAAAAAAAAAAAAAAAAAAAAGAGGTGGCTCTGGCTGGGCTAGGCTTCTTCCCATCCTCAATCTCCAGCTTCTGGGAAGGAGGGCACAGGTGATCAGGAAGCCAGGTTCTGGATGTCCTAGGGACAGTGGCTACCAGGCAACTTGGGCAAGTCCAAGAGGCAGGACGAAGATAGCAGTCCAGACTCTGATTTGGTCCCATTCACTCCATTCATTCACTCAACACGTATGTATTGAGTGCTGCCTCTGCCCTGGCCCCAGGCAAGTCCCCAGAGAGAGAGGTGCAGCAACACCCGTGTGACCCAGTGGCACTCATGGTCTAAAAATGGACTCATTCCCAGCCCAGGTGATTCTGACTGGAGCCAGGAGAGAAAAGGGAATTAGCTGTTCACGGTGGTGACTGACATGGAATGATCACTGCTACATCTACCATGTGCCAAGGACGGTGCTGGGTGTGGTGTGGGAGAATGTGATGGGCTTTGGAGCTGCAAACTCTAATTAGGGTCCCAGTCCCACCGAAGCTAATTATTTAGCTTCTTTCACCTTCAGATTGCTCATCTGTGATGTGGAAGTGAAGTTGTGCTGTGAGGCTCTGGAACGTGGTAGACTAAGCACATAGCACATGGCCTGGTACACTCATTCATTCATTCAGTGATAAAGACCTGTGGAGGCCAAGCCTGTTCCAGGCTCCAGGACGCAGTGAGCAAGGGATGTCACAGCCCAGCCCCCTTGAGCTCATCTATGAGTTGGGGCATAGATAAGCATTGGAGCAAAACAATTGCATGAGGTTGGTGTTATGACAGGCAGTGAGCTGGGGCCTCAGGGGCCTGTGGAAAAGGCCCTGGGCCAGGAGTCAGGCTCTCCACCTGGTATGTGCTATGTCCTTGAGCAAATGACACCCCCCTCACTGGGCCTCAGTTTCCCTAAAGTTTGATAAGGAGGCTCTGCCCTCCAAGGGTTCTTCTAGCCTGGATGTTCTATGATTCTGTGTCCTCTGGGCCTGAGGTGAGCTCCTGTGTGGGGTGGCGTGGCATGAGCAACTGGTGAGGACAGGGCTGGTGAGGGCCTCTGCTAGACTTGGGCTCCCTCCCAGGCTCCCAGATTGAGAAATGCTGAGGCCAGACCTGAGCTTGCATCCAGGCAATGTGTTCATCTATTTGCCTGAGACAGCTCCAGTGGTCCAAAGAGCTGGCCAGGTTTAAAGCCAAGCTTAAGCCTGTGGAAGGAGGGAAAGGGGCCTGCCTCTGGGAGACTGAGCAAGGCTTCTGTTAGGCTCTGCCGGAAGCCAGGACATCTGGCTTCAAATTCTTCTATCACTGAGGCTCAGTTACCTCATATGTGAAGTGGGGGAAAGCTGACCTTGCCTACCTCCCAGGGTATTAGTGAAGAGCAGAGAGGCAACCCCTGGCAGGGGCCTAGGGAGACAGGACATGGTCGCACTTATGAGGTGCACCCACTATGTGCCAGGCTTTGGCCAATGCTTCATGTACATCACATCACCCCACCCTCATAACAACCCTCGGAGAAGACTATCATCTCCATTTGACAGACCAGCAAACCACCTTGTGGCCCACAGTTGCACAGCTTGAGGACCTGGACAGTCATTTAGATGAACATCTGTCTAAGCTGAAGCCTGCATTCTGTCCACTATGTATTTGGCTCTGAATGAATGAGAGGTGGTGGCATCCTCATTTTACAGATGGGAAAACTGAGGCTCAGAAAATCACACACCTAATAAGACTGCCATCTAACTCCACCAGAAAGACCAGCTGTTTGTGGTGTTTCTGTGGCGGACAGGGGAGGGCCAGGTCTCAGCAAATGGGATTCATTATGCCTAGAAAGTTCTGGGCAGCTCAGTGCCTAACTCCTGTCGGCACCCAAATATAGCAAGAAGCTCATTGAGGCTCAAGAGATGCGTATACCCTAAGATTTTTCTTAGAGGTCCTGGTTTTGGCCATAAGAAAGCCCCTGGCTCATGGCTATCAGTGACAGTGCCACAGATGATCCTGTTTTGATTTACATGGCAAAGCAAAGGTGGTAGGAATAAGTATTTGGGAGCCAAGACCTGGATTTACATCAGGCGTAGAGTCAGCATGTCCACCATGTATTAGAGGCAAAGACCACCAACAGAGACACTGGCTCTGGCCTTTCACACCTTTTTTTTTTTTGCCTTTCTGGGCCTCAGTTTCTTCTGTGGAATGGGGGTGATGATGCCTATCCCCCAGCAGCAATGTGAGGATAAATGAGATCATCTGCATGAGGTCTTCAGGTCCCAGCACAGGGTCTGGCACATGATAAGGACTCAAGAAATGGTAGTTGGTGCTTCATTACCATCACTATTATTATTACTATTTCTGTGTCCCCTTCTGCCTTACAGTGCGGAAACAGGAAATTATAAAAGTGACAGAGCAGCTGATTGAAGCCATAAGCAATGGAGATTTTGAGTCCTACACGTGAGTCAGCTGGGCTCATTCTGCATGTCCTGCCTGGATCGTTGTTCAGGGGGTACCAATGGCTAACTTTGGGGGTCCTCGTCTCCGATCCTCATCCACTCACTTTGCATGTGCTGAGAATCAGGCTGAACTCATATTTCTATTTTGCATCTGGACTTGATGCTTATACTGAGCTTTCTGTTCACAACACTTCCCTATATGTCAGTCCTCCTCCTCCTATCCTTCCTCCTCCTCACATCTTGTTCCCTGGGAGGAACTCCAACAAAACTCCTTTGCTTCCCCAAGGAAAGAGGGGGTGGACAGCATCACAGCATGGGCTTCCTCAGGAGATGAGCTGGGAAGGTGGAAAGGGAGGCACATTCCCCTCATTCCTGCCCAGTAGATCTGAGTGCTTACCCGAGACTCCCTTGGACCTCTGACCTCAGATGGGCAGGAGCAGGCAGGATCCACAGGGCGTGTTCCTTCAGTGAGCAGGCGTGATCAGAAGTAATTCTAAGCAGAATATGAGCTCCTCTGAGAAATAAGGCAGCTTGCACAAAAATAACATAAAATGAGGCATCCCAAACACACCTGGACTCGCCTTTGGAAGGGCAGCTGTGTGTGCAGGGGCTGAGCTGGAGCACCCTGTGCTGCTCACTCACACCTTTCCTGGCCTGGCCCGGCCCGGAAACAAACTTCACTTGGGCCCTCAGCTGGCCCCAGGGAGAGTAAATATTTTGGGCTTAGTCCTTAATATTTTGGCCAATGCTGACAAGGCCTGGGCCTGGAGACCAGACATAAGCTTTTTGGAGGACAAAGACTGCCAACCAAGGCAGAGTTATTTTTGCCTGTTGGGTTAAAGTGAGTTGGGCATAACCTGGCTGGGGTTTGCTCTTTGGGTAGCCTGTTCCTGGTTTCCAGTGTGCCCAGAGCTGAAGTTTGCCTCTCAAAGGCTTGGCAGACCAGGTGCATTCTTTTTTTTTTTTTTTTTTTTTTTTTTTTTGAGATGGAGTCTCGCTGTGTCACCCAGGCTATAGTGCAGTGGTGTGATCTCAGCTCACTGCAACCTCCGTCTCCCGGGTTCAAGCGATTCTCCTGCCGCAGCCTCCTGAGTAGCTGGGATTACAGGTGCATGCCACCACGCCCAGCTAATTTTTGTATTTTTAGTAGAGATGGGGTTTCACCATGTTGGTCAGGCTGGTCTCAAACTCCTGACCTCATGTACCACCCACCTCAGCCTCCCAAAGTGCTGGGATTACAGGCGTGAGCCACCACGGCGGCCTGCCAGGTGCATTCTAACTGTGGGAGAGTTTTCAGTGGCAGCAGGTGGCAAAGCCCCCTAGAAGGTCACTGGCTCCCTCTGGAAGAACAAGTGGCTTAGAAGATGCATGTGTGGAACTGAGGGTGATGTGTACATATGTGTATGCATGCACTTGTACACATGTGTACACATTTGAGGCTGTGCACAAGGAGGGTGCGCAGGTGCGTGTGGATGTATATACCTGAGTGTTGCATAAAAGCATGGAAATAGGCTGTTAAGCTGGTCTTGCAGCCAGTTCTAGAAAGAATGGACTTGGAATGTATCATGCCAGTGGCTCTGAAAGCACATAGCCAGGGAGTGAAGGAAAGACAGGTGGCCCCTGTGGTCCCCAAGCTCCTCAGTGGCACTTCTGGGCATCCTGGGGAACCCCTCCCACCTATGTGATGTCACTTCCTCTGACATCTGCAGCCTGCTCTAGGTTCTGACCCCTTGCCATGACCTCTGGGGTCCAGGATGCCCTGCGTAACCTTGAACATGTTCCTTCATCTCTCTGAGCCTCAGTTTCCCCATATGTACAATGGAGTTGGGGCAGATGACCTCCAAGTCCCTTCACTCTAGGAGGCAGGAACATCCAGGTGCCTCCAGAGTTGGGGCTTCTTCAGTGGGGGCGCTCAGTCTCCCACATGTCCAGACCCCCACTCTTGGGGAATTCTGGAGCTGAAAGGGTCCTGAGCATCCTGTTTGGTCCAAGCACAGTCCCCCAGCCCCTGGCTTAGGCCATCTAGAGAATTTGGGGTAATGAGTAGAGAAGCAAGTTGTCTGGGGTCACCCAAACAGGACAGAGCAGGGACAGTGCACCCTGCAAATGCTTTCTCCAGCTCAGACGGTGCTGGGCCTGACACCTTCTCCTGGGTGTCTCCAATTCTACCCTGGGTTGGGAGCTTTGCTTGTCCTGGGACATTTCCTGTCCCTGACTTCATTGCTATTGTCACAGGGGTCCATGTTATACCACAAAAGATCCCACAGACCTGGAGATGGGAAAGACAGCTTGTTCCCTTCCCCTGCCTAGCTGTCAGGGTCTCCCAGAAGACTAGGACCTGGAAGGGAACAACAGCTGAAAATACACAGCCTCTGTCATGCCCTGTGCTTCTCCTCCGAGATATTACCTCATCTAATGCTATTTTTCTCATCTTACAGAAGAGGAAACTGAGGCTCACAGCCAAGGCTGCTGTTAACAATAGGGTACCTTTGTTCAAATGAGCAAAACTCGCCCCTTCCAGGTATATACCTGGCTTGATGAGCAGAAGTCACTTTTATGGGAAGGAAAAGGCAGTGTCCCCCATCCCGACCCCACAGGAAGACAAATGAGAAAAAGCCCCCTCTGGATCCACTGTCCTGAACCAGGGAGTGCAATTTGGAGAGTAGAGAGCAAGCTGAATTTCCTCCCCACCAGCACCTTTAGTGCACCACACAGCCCTGCACACCATCCATGGTGCTCTTGCTTAAAGGGGCTAAGCCACTTGCTTGGGGTCGCATAGCCATTGGCAGAGCCAGGGCCTGAACCCAGGCTTCTGGGATCTAGATGGCACCAACCCGTCAGTGATATCACATACTTTATAGCTTGCAAGCCCCTTCCCATCCACTAACTTCAATGATCCTGTGAGGTGGGTGCAATCATTCCTATTTCACAGGCTCACCCTCCAAGGGTCCAGTGAGAAGCCGCCCCAGCCCCTCTTTCCTCTGGCTTCTTTCCCCCAGGAAGATGTGCGACCCTGGCATGACAGCCTTCGAACCTGAGGCCCTGGGGAACCTGGTTGAGGGCCTGGACTTCCATCGATTCTATTTTGAAAACCGTGAGCAATTCCTTCTCTCTGTGGTGCCTGTTGTCTGCTCTCGTTCCGTGTCCTGCCGGATGGCACAGCAGGGTGACGGGCAGGGCCCCAGGGGCGGCTCAGGAGCCAGCGAAGAGGAAGCTCCCGTGTGGACTGGGGTTGGTACCCTCTTGGTTCCCTCTCCTAACCCTGGCCCATTGACTACCAGCTGCCCCTCCTGTGGTTGAAGATGGGGCAGGCGAGGTCCCAGAGACCAGGGACATACAGGACAAGCCCTCCCAGACCTCTCCTGCCCATGACCCTGGGAGGAGCCTGGGGAGGGCTTTGATTCCCATATTATAGATAAGGAAGCCTTCCCACTGGCACACACACCCGAGTTACAGTTATCTTGATGCCTGGGGCCATCCCAGCTGCCCAGCTGGTCACAAGCTGGCTGGTGGGTTGTTATACAAGTACCCTCTGTGGGTGGGCAGTTTGGGAAAGAGGTGAGGACAGAGAGCTCACACTGCTGTGCACCTGCCTGTTTGTCTAGGTCTCTGTCCTGCATGTCTGTCCTTCCTGGGCCTCTCCTTTGCAGGAGAGACCTTGGCAGCTTTGCAACCAGGAGCATCAGAGGGTTGAGGCTGGGCCTGACCCAGGGTGCTTTCTGCCTGTGTCTGTGTTCCCCTAGGCCAGGGATCAGAAGTCAAAAGGCACACAGGTTAGAATCATGCAGCTTAGGACAGGGAGGAAGGACCTAAGAAGTGGTATATCTAGGGTGCCCCAAAGTCAAGGGCATGTACCACTGAGGCTACACAGTGATTTCAGGTATATGTGGGCACCACTTAAAACAGCATTAGTTTACACAGTGAGAGAACTCTTCCCTTCTTAATTCTCTTTCAATACTCTGGCTCCATCGGGGGAAAGGCTCTGCTGGGTGCCAGCCTGTCTTCAACACCTCTCTGCCACTTTGTAATTTCCCTCTTTATCAAAGAGAAAGCAAATCTCAGGCTCAGATCTCTTTCAGGCAGGAGAATGGTACAAGGATTATGTAACTTTCTTTCATTTTCACAGGCCTTCTTATTAGAACTTTATTCATTGTACTGATTGTTCATTAATGATTATGTCAATAAGTTTTATTTTAAAATACATCTATAGCTGGGTGCAGTGGCTCACGCATGTAATCCCAGCATGGTGGGAGGCTGAGGCGGGCAGATCACTTGAGGTCAGGAGTTCGAGACCAGCCTGGCCAATGTGATGAAACCCCGTCTCTACTAAAAATACAAAAATTAGTTGACCGTGGTGGTGGGTGCCTGTAATCCTTGCTACTAGGGAGGCTGAGGCTGCAGTGAGCCAACATTGCACCACTGCACTCCAGCCTGGGCGACAGAACAAGATTCAGTCTCCACAAAAAAACAAAAAAACAAAAAACCTATAGAAATTAGTAAAGTGAATCAATTCAGGAAAATCCTTTTTTTTTTTTTTTTTTTTTTTTTTTTTTTTTTTTGACTGAGACTCACTCTATTGCCCAGGCTGAAGTGCAGTGGCACAATCTTGGCTCACTGCAACCTCCACCTCCCAGGTTCAAGCAATTCTCCTGCCTCAGCCTCCTGAGTAGCTGGGATCACAGGTGCCCGCCACCACACCCAGCTAATTTTTGTATTTTTAGTAGAGACGGGGTTTCACCATGTTGGCCAGGCTGGTCTCAAGCTCCTGACCTCAGGTGATCCGCCTGCCTCAGCCTCCCAAACTGCTGGGATTACAGGCGTGAGCCGCCAAGCCCGCCCCAGGAAATACTTTAGTGAAGTGCGTACAGTGGCACTTGTGAATGGTAAAAATAACAAAGAAGCTACTTCAGCGACTGAAGTAGGACCTGGTCCAGCTCTTCATCATACAGAGGGGAAACTGAGGCTCAGAGAGGAGAAGTGACTTGTCTAAAGGAATCCAGGAAGCCGGTGGCAGAACCTAGACCTGACTCACCCCAGTGCCCTTTCCCATCCCTGTAGCACCTGCTGTATCTGCACGTTAGCAAACCCCCACTGGGACTGACACTCCTCTCCTGGCTTGCACCCTCTGTCACTGAACTTTATAGAGTACAGAGGCCAAGGACACCCTCCAAAAAGCTGTGAAGAAGAAAGCAACATCTTCCTTTAATAAATCAAATGAATTCTCCAAGGCTAGCAAGGAAGATTGAATTCTCGGCCAGGTGTAGTGGCTCATGTCTGTAATCCCAGCACTTTGGGAGGTCGAGGTGGGAGGATCACCTGAGGTCAGGAGTTCAAGACCAAGTCTGGCCAACATGGTGAAACCCCATCTCTACTAAAAATACAAAAATCAGCCAGGTGTGGTGGTGCACACCTGTAATCTCAGCTACTCGGGAGGCTGAAGCACAAGAATCACTTGAACCTGGGAGGCAGAGGTTTCAGTGAGCCGAGATCATGCCACTGCACTCCAGCCGGGGAGACAGAACAAGACTCCATCTAAAAAAAGAAAAAAAAAATTGAATTTTCATGCAAGGAGAGGTGGCTGGACCCCATACGTCCCTGTCACCCTGGAGCTCCCTCACTGATCACGGTAGCTATCATCCTACAGTCTGTCTTCTGGGGGCACTGGTCCCCCAGTGTGAACTTACAATCCCCACAAAGCGGGGACCAGGTTAAGGCCCAACTGTAAAGGCTCAGAGATGGCAAAATGGAAATAATCACAGAGAGGAAGCGATGCAGCCCTTGGCCTGCCTCTATGCAGCGGGCCCCATCTTAGTGCTGGCCCCCAGACTCCAGGCTTAAACATCTGCTCACCTCCAAGGCAGAACCCACAAGGGCAGACCCAGAGTAACTGCTCACTCCCAGCCAAGTTCCACCTCCTAGAGCCCTATTTTTTCCTGTTGAGGACTTGATTCTGTCTCCCACAAGGGTAAATATTGGAAGCTGCCTATCTTTTCAAAAGACACCACATCAGGTGGCATTTCTTTACAAATACCTCTAGGACTCCAGTCCTTGCTGACTGCAGCAAGGCCCAGTGCCCCCAGCAACGCTAAGCTCTGTTTGTCCCTCCTGGGATTGTTCTAGATTGTTCTAACCCAGTCTCACTTGGAAACTGACTTCTTCTTCTTCTTTTTTTTTTAATTTTATCAATCTATTGTCTATCTGTCTATCTATCTATCTATCTATCTATCTATCTATCTATCTATCTACCTACCTACCTACCAACCAGGTTATGAGACTGGCTATTTTTCATATTTTTTGTAGAGACAGGGTTTCACCTTGTTGCCCAGGCTGGTCTTGAACTCCTGGGCTCACGCAATCCACCTGCTTCGGTCTCCTAAACTGTTGGAATTACAGGAGTGAGCCTCAGCTCCCAGCCGAAACTGACTTCTTTTAGATTCCACTGCATTTTTTCAGGAATTAGCCCAGCTTGGGACAAGTCAGATTGCTTCTCTGGACCTGAGTTTGCATATCTGTGGAATGGATAAATTGGTCTTGTATGCCTCCAGCCCTGAATGCTGTCAGGGACACTTACAGAGTCCTCCTCAGATTCTACAGTTGGGCTGCTGGGTGACCTCTGACCTCTGAGGTCACTCCCAAGTCTATGATGCTGAAACTCTACATTCTGTATGTCTGAGAGCCCAGATTCTAAGTCTGTTATTCTGTGGTGCCTAAGACTTGGTGATTTTAAATCCTTTATCCAAAGCCTGGGTGTAGCGTGCTTCTGATATTAGGGGATGGGTGCTATTGGATATTTTCTGCAATCCTGAAAAAAAAAATACATTTTACATTTTTCAGGAAATAAGTGGCTCACAAACCTGGCTTGGTACCAGGATCAAGGGGTAGGGAAGGAGAAGGGATATTTTTAATATTAGAGGTTCTTGAACTGGGCTCTCTAAGGGTGGGGTTGAGGAAGCTGTTTTAAGTCAGCGCCTCCCATGATTCAGACCTATATTCGGGCTACACAAAGGGAAGGGCTCCTCTCAGGCCTGAGATATAGATCACCACTGTCCGACCCCTCCCTGGGTCATTGTCTTTCTATGCTTTCATTTTCTATCTTGAGGAAAACATCGAGTTTCTAGAATTAATATAGTAATACTAATGGTGATGCCCCATGTTTCAAGCGGTGGAAGCTGGTGTCAGGGACTTTGTCGGCCCTATCATGATTCCAAGAGCTATGCATCTCTCCCTAACATTGGAAAGCCCCATGACCTCACCCCATGACTATCAATACCGTTCTTATCATTTCAAGGTTCTAAGATTCTACAGTTCTCATATTCCCCCAAGTTTCCGCAATTCTGTATATCTATAGTAGAAGTGGCTAACAGGCCCACGGGCCGTGTCTGAACTGTAGATATGTTTCACTTGGCTTGCATGATGTTTTAAATTTGAATTAGATGCCAATAATAAAAAATGAAGAGTTTTCATATAAAAATTCAGATTTCCAGATGCTCTTGAATGTCAACACCGGTCTCACTCACATAGCAACCACCAGGGAAGCTGTGTGCAGGATACCCGCTTTAGGTGGGACAAGACATTCTATTCGCCACAGTCCCCATCACTCACTATCACCTCCCTGACCCAGAGGCAAAGGGTCAGTTGTCATTTAGCATCTTATACCCAGCTCAGCCCCCGTTGTTTATGTGCCTGCCTGGTACCTGGGGAGATCCGGATTTGAGACTCTGCTCAGAGCTTATCTGGTTCTGTAATCCTCTAGGCTTATTCCATGTGGCTAATAGTCATGATTCTAACATTCCATTTTCCCTTGTTTGATGAATTCTGCATGTCTGAACTCCACTGTATCTAAGCTGGGATGTGATGTCCCCATCATCTAGAAGTTCTACCTCGATGCCAGGTAGCTGAGCCCTGCCACAGAGGCCCCCTCCCTACAAATGGGGCAGACAGGGTGCGTCCATTGAGAGGGCCGCTGGGAGTGGAGGAAGTGAAGAAAGTGAGACAGGAGGCCCCCGGTTGCATCTCCTCTGCCCCTCCCATCCCCGTCTCCAGTGTGGTCCCGGAACAGCAAGCCCGTGCACACCACCATCCTGAATCCCCACATCCACCTGATGGGCGACGAGTCAGCCTGCATCGCCTACATCCGCATCACGCAGTACCTGGACGCCGGCGGCATCCCACGCACCGCCCAGTCGGAGGAGACCCGTGTCTGGCACCGCCGGGACGGCAAATGGCAGATCGTCCACTTCCACAGATCTGGGGCGCCCTCCGTCCTGCCCCAGTAAGAATCCTTCCTTCCCACCTCCCAGGGTAATGTAAAGGATGGGAGTGTTGCCCTGGAGGGGGTTATGTCAGGGAAGCTGCTGCCTTCAGCTCTGAAAGGCTGCAGAATGGAGTGGGAAGACCCCAAGAAGCAGGGGCAAGGCCTGCAGGTCTGAGGGAAGAGCTGGGCAGGAGCCACCGGGGACCGCTTGGACTCCAACTAAAGAGGCAGGGTGGGTGGGTTGCCCAAGCAGGAAACACCATGCCCTGAGAAGCACCCCGTGTGTGTCTTACAGCTGAGGGACCAGGCCAGGGTCACTGCGTTGCTGTGCCGCAGAGATCCACTCTGTCTGTGGAATGGAGCTGCTGGTTCTCCCAGGTGGATTTTGCTGGAATTCTCCCATCTCATCACCCCACCACTGTCACTTCTGTACCTGCATCAAGAAAACTTGCTTGTTCACAAAAGTCATTGCAACTTCAGAGCGAATGGCCACATCTCCCCACCTCTCACCCCCACCCTCTCTCCTGCCAGGGTGGGGCTTCCTCAGGCATGGGTGCCCACGGCACTGGCCCCCTCTCCCCAGCCTCGGCTGCTGTCTGCCTGGCCTGTCTTGGGCTGTAGGCTAGAATGCCCGGGCTGTGTGCCCACTAGTGGCTGGGGAGAAGGAGGGGTGGCATGGTGAGGAAGGCAGCATCTGCCCATCCCTCTCCCAGACCTCTCCTATTCCAGTGTCCCCGTGGAAGGGCAGATGACACTCCCTTCCCCCTAAGCCAACCGCCCTGAAGGAGTGGGGAGAAGAGCATATGCCAGGAGCCTCCTGCCTCAAAGTGCTCCCCTAAGTCTTCTCTCTCCTGTGCTGACCTCAGGGTGGTCTGACCCTTCCCTCAGTGTGGGGGACGTGGCCCTCTCAGGTGCCCCTACTTGCTTTCTGCTTCCTTCTGGTGAAGTCCACCTCCAACATTAACCCGCCCACCCCACCCCACCGTTAACCCTGGAGAATTCCAGCTTCGTCATATCTCAGAGAGGGAATCTAATTGTTTTTGGGGGGCAAAAGAAAGCAACGTTTAGGTATCACTTCTACTTGGACCGCATGCCTTTTTATAGCCAAATTTCTGTGTATTTCGTAAATGGATTTCGCGTTAATGGATATTTATGTAATAACTAAACTTCTCAGATTATTGTGAGAAGGGTCAGGTTGGAAGGGGTTGTAGGAAGAGGGGTGAGGGGTAGTTTTTTTTCTGTTCTAGCTTTTTTTTTTTTTTTTTTTTGTCATCTCTGAGGTGGACCTTGTCACCTGTGGTTATTGGGGCCGAGGCAGACTCAGCTCCAGGGAGAAGGGCCTCTCTGCCATTTTGGTCCCAAGGTGTACTGACACAGGCGTTCCTTTTGGGACTGTGGAAGCATCAGATGCCAGCACTGACTCAGAAACAGCAAGTCAGGGCAGAGAGGAGGAGGGAGGCTGTCAGGATGGAAATATCTGGACTTTTCTTTGCTTCCCTCCCAAACTGGGGTCTCCACTACTGAACTTCCCAGGATTTCATCTCACCATATCAGTGCGCCACCCCCAGTGCCCCCACCCACCTCTGGGGGGCCCGTGAGCATGTGTCTCCATTGCCTCTCTCCCCTTGACGTCTGATGACCACAGCAGAGCACTGGGAATTTCTACTCTTCATGCCTCATCCTGCAGCCTCGGGTTCGCATTCTCCCTTTTTTTTCCTCTTTCCCTCTTTCCCTGGGATTGACTCTGAGTGGAATACCTTGGCACATCCACTAGGATCTACTGTCTGCACTGTTTTCTTTGCATGACTTTATATGCAGTAAGTATGTTGAAAACAAACGAAAAGAAGAAAACACTCAACAAAACCAATCTACATGTTTTGGACTTAAAAAAAAATAGAGGTTGTATTCTCAGTGTCCGACTCGGAATTATGTTGCTGCCTCTCTGTGCTTTTGGCCTCTGTGTGGCCGTGTTTTGCCAGCATGAGATACCGTCCCCTCTGGAGGATTTTAGGGGAGGAAGAGCCACGTCCCCAGGGATTGGAGGAGGCTCCGGTACCCTCAACCCTCCTGGGTGTTGGTTGGAGCAGAACTGGTGAGGATGTTTGATCCAATACTTTCTGAGCTCTCCCCGATCAGCAGCTGTCTGCTGGATTCTTTTCTCAAGTCCTGCTGCCCAGGTCCAGGTGAGACAGGCAGCGCCAGGTCTGCAGGCCAGGAGAGATGCTGCCCAGGCCTCCTGGTTTCCAAGCTGGCCCATCACTGGCCTCTGTCCTTGGCAGAGACCTTGCTGCCCAGGCTCAGGTCGGGCTGTTGGCCTGCCCCGGGCCCAGAGGGCTTCCCAGTAAGGCCCAGTGATCCCATTATCCCAGGGGCAAAACCACCTGTCCCCCTTGTGAGCTGCCGGTTCTCTACAGCCATCCCCAGTCAAGGGTGAGGGTGTGGCCTTCACCAGGGGCTGCTGCAATTACAGAGCAAGGTCTGAGCTCTTCTTCGGCCTCAGTTTCCTCATTGGTTAAAGGGGTTCTTTGTTCCCATCCAACCGATGAAGGAGCAAACGTCTGGCAATGTGAAGTCTAATTTACCTGCAGGAACTGGCAGGGATAGTCACTGGCTGGACTCCTGTTTACTTCTAGACCTGGTCAGGCTCCATCCCCTCCCCCACCTGCCCCTGATTCCCCTCTTCAGTGCCTGTCAACTGCTTTTCAGCAGTGGACTGCAGGGGAAAGAGCAGTTATTTGGGGTGAGTAGGCTTCAATTCCCAGCTCTGACCAGACTTGCTGTGTGACCTTGGGCAAGTTTCTTCCCCTCTCTGGAGCTTGGTTTCCCCACCAGAGGAAACTGAGCTGGAGGAGCCCGAGGTCCTGCCTTTTATTGTCGGACACACCTCCTGTCCACTGTGTCCCTCTCCAATGCCAGAGAAGTGGAGGCACGTCGCTACCCCAGGCTGAGATGGCCCCACTGTGAAGGCCACACCTGTGGGTGGGTAGCCACCTGGTGCCACCACAGGGCACCAGGGATAATCCTGATGCGGCAGGCAGGGGAGACTCGCAGAAAAATCTGCCCAGAGCCCACCCTCACCAGACAAACTCTGTGCTCCTCCAAAACTTCCTTTAGATGCAAAAAAAAAAAAAAAAAAAAAAAAAAAAAAAAAAAAAAAAAAAAAAATCCAAACCCAAGTCAAAACCTTGGCTCCAGCATGCAAACACGTTTACAGGAAAGTATTCTCCTGGGTTTGTGCCGACCATGGTGCGAATCCTGACCCAGGGCCTCCTGTCTCCCTTCAAAGGGAGACCCTTTTGGGGGATGAGTTTGCCAGACTCCCCGTGCTGGTTTCTTTGTTACTATTTGTTTGGGGTTTTGTTTTAGTTCTTTTTTTTTTTTTTTTTCTTTTCTTTTTTAAAAATATGTGGCTGTGAACTTGAATGACCACTGCTCAAACTTTCTGCTATTGGCGGGGGTGGGATGGGAAGAAGGGGCGTCTGTTTTATTCTTGGTGTTTTCAGTGCAATAAATAGCTACAAACTTCTGTGCACTCTGTGTGTCCCTGTCTTGGTCAAGCCCCTGAGCTGGGAGGTTTTTGTTCGTTTCCAGTTCTAGATCTGCCCCGTGGCAAAATAAAAGTCCCGGTCTTCATTCTGATTGGACCAATTCTGGTCACATGCTCAAGGCTGAACCAGTCACTGTGGGATTATGCCTGGACCACGTGCCCCACCTGTAGAGCCAGGGATGGAGTTAGCTTTCTCCCAGGTACATGGGGTACCCTCAACAAGAGCAAAGGGGTGGTTATGGGTTGCTGAGCAGCCAAGAGTTAAAGTCTCCCTCGGGCCTTGGGGCAAGGTTCTTCTCCTCTGGCCCTCAGTTTCCCTGTACAATGTGGAGGTTATTCCACAAGTCCCCCACCCATTCTCCTCCCTCAGCCCAGCCTCACAGACAAGTGCCCAGGACTCACCACACCAGAGAGTGCTTTAAAGAATGGGGAAGGGGAGGAAGGGTTTTTTTTTTTTTTCTGAGACAGAGTCTCACTCTTGCTCTGTTGCCCAGGCTGTAGTACAAAGGCGTGATCTCAGCTCACTGCAACCTCTGTCTCCCAGCTCCAAGCAATTCTCCTGCCTCAGCCTCCTGAGTAGCTGGGATTAAACGCATGCACCACCACACCTGGCTAACTTTTGTATTTTTAGTAAAGACGGGGTTTCATCATATTGGTTAGGCTGGTCTTGAACTCCTGACCTCGTGATCCACCCACCTCAGCCTCCCAAAGTGCTGGGATTACAGGTGTGAGCCACTGCGCCTGGCAGAGGAAGGGTCTCTTTACCCATAAACATATGTCTGGACCTAGTGCCTGGGACACTTTGGTCCTTGGAGCCTGAGCTGCTGGCCTCTGGCAGGGCAGAGTGGATGCAGAGGCTTTGGCCACCTTCAGGCCACGGAAGAGTGACCAACCTTCCCAGCTACCTGTGTGAGATTTTCAGTGCTCAAACCAGGACAGCACCAGGCCAACCAGACAAGCTGGTCACTCATCCATTGCCCAGAGACCTGGATGCCACGGAACCAAGGAAAGGTGCCCATCAGAGCCCACAGTTCCCTCTAGACCATACCCCAGGTGCCTGGGACTCCAGAATCCCTGCACCAGCTGCTTTCCAGGTCTGTTCTCACTGCTGGTGTGTGGAATGGCCAGGGGCAGTGTGTGTGGAGAGTGTGCATCTTGCACACAGGGGAGGACCTTCACAGTGGTAGCACAGGCCAAGGCTAAGAAAAGCAAGAGAGGCTTGGGGGCTTCCATTTGCCACCTTTGCCTCGGTGTCCTCAAGGGTTAGTGCCAGTCGTCCTCCTAGCCCTGCCTTCACTTGCCCCAGTGGCTCCTGGGCCCTGCAGAAAGCCTTAAGGGCTTGGGTGGCCATTGTGTCCCTTTACCAGCAGATGGCAGCACAAGAGCAGATTTCAGGCGGTCCTTGGCCCCGCCCCCAGCATGTCTATCGTGCCCTGTGAGATATCCTTTACCTCTCAAAAAGTACCGACTCCACTTAAAACACTATTATTTTCTCACAGGAGAATGATGCTCTACAGTTCACAAAGTGCTTTCACAACACCTCTTGTCCTAGTTACAGCAGTCCTATTTTGAAGATGTAAATATTGAGACTCAAAGGCAAAGAGATTTCTTGCAAGACTCTGACCAGTACTCACCCCAGCCTTCGAACTCAGAGCACGGCGCTCTGCTCCCTCCAGGAGCCTCCCCTGCCCTGGTCTGTGCTGCCCTGTCCCTGGTCTCTGGACAGCCAGCAAGGAGTGACTGGAGTTCTTAGGACCTCCTCCCCTTTTGACATTCTGTCCCCTTCCAGCTACTGCCTTCTCTCTCGGTTGTCTACACCCACAGTCTTCATACTCCAAAAGGCACTGCAGAGGGCTGTTTCCCCCGCATTTTCCCACTGAGGGCACTGCAACACCTTCTCACCCTTCAGGACATGGTTCCAGCATCTTCTCTGGGAAGTTCCCCCACCCTCCCCAGCCTCCCTCATACCATGGGCTAGGTCCCTCCATGGACTTCCACAATCTGCTCCACCTTCCTCACCACAGATCTCTGGTTTGAAGTCACCTAAGCAAGTTTCTGCAGAACTGCGTGCTCCTTGGAGGCAGGACAGCATCTTGTCCGTGCTCCGGATGCACACAGCAGATACTGTCATTCTTGCATAGGGGAGACCCCCGGCAGATGTGCCCCTGGAATGGAGGAGTGGAGGCTGTGCGGGCATGAGTATTCTACCCAGCCAGAAGTAACAACGGTTAACACTGGGAACTGACCGAGTGCCAGGCATGCCCCACCTCTTTTATAGGTACTCTCTCAATCCTTAGCACACCCCTCCACTGAGGGCACTACTATTCTCTTTATTCCATGAATAAGAAGACTGTGTGCCCAGAGGGAAGGAACCCACCCAAGATGGCCCAGGACACGAGGGAGGTGAGATTGAGGCTCTCAGCTGAGGTGAACACCGCCTTCCACACCTGCTTCCCTGGGGCATATCATGGCTGGGCTGGGCTCCAAGGAGGGCTCAGAGATGAGCTAGACCTGTCTCATGACTCCTGTCCCCCAGGAATCTCTGATGCCATTCCAGACAGCAAGAGACATGCAGAGAGCAAGAACTCAAGGAAGGCTGGGATGGGGCCTGGATCTGGAGGTGCAAAGTGCACAGAGCCCAGCGGAAGGAGAAAGAGAGATGGTGACCGAGCTGGAGAAAGCTTCATGGGGTGCTTGATGGGATGGAAGCAGGGAAGAGTGTGGAGGCCAGAGCAAAGGCTGGAAGCCCAGAACTGTGGCGGCAGGGTGAGCAGAACAGACTTGGGAGGAGGCCGTGGGGGCCAGAGGTGTCTAAGGGCCAAGTAAGCCCCAAATCTGCCATGATGTGGTGCCTTCTCAGGGCATGGGTAGGCCCCAGCAGTGGAAATGGCCTTCCCCAGCCCTGGGTTGTGGTAAATCTTTCAGGAAACATCCCCTAGCAGGTGCTGGGGGGTGTGCATAAGGCAAGGTGGGGCAGGTCCAGTCCTGTGGAAATGCCCTCTGCTTGTCCTTCCTCCTGGGACCGGCCTCGCCCTCCCTTCTCCACCCAAGGCTACCAACGTCTCACAGGCTGCTTCCCTCAGGACACTCTGGCCCAGTCATTCCTTCTCAGACCCAGGGCCTCAACTGGAGGTGGAGGGAGCTGGAGGGGGACGATTCCTTCCTTCCAGGAGAAAAGGGAGGACTGTCATCACCCTCTCCCAAAGTGACCTTGGAGGAGTCACATCCCCTCTCTGGGCCTCAGTTTCCTCATATTGCAATGACACTGAACCTGTGGACCCCATATGTGAGAACTGAGCTGGCTGCCGCAGATTCACCAGGGAGTTTGCTAAACATACAGAGGTTTTGGGCCCCACCCTCAGAGAATAAGAGCCATTCTTCTGGGCAGGGGTCCAGGCAGCTGTAGTTTTAGTAAACGCCCAGGTTTGGGAATTTGCATGGAGCATCCCCTCCCCCTCCCCCCATTGTCCCCACCCCATTTCCACAGTCACGATGGCAGCCTGAAGATGCAGTTATCAGGGAGCCCCACCCCAGGCTTCCCACTTCCCTGTCCTCCCCTGACTCAGCTAGATCAATATTGACCATAGGCCCCTCCCCTGCCTCTAAGTCCTGCCACCCTAAGCCCCGAAGCTCTCTGAGACCCTGACCTCGGATCAGTAGAGTCAAGGTCAAGCCAGGCTTGGGACTGTGATGATTTTATTGCTGTGCCCACGCTCACCCTGTATCCCCCTACTCCTCGTGATCGGGCAGGGCATTTGGCTCACTGGAGGAAACTTCAGGGCTCTGAATCCTTAAACTCATCCTGCAGGAGAAATGAGACTTCCTTCCCACCAGGCAGAGCCAATCCCAATCCATCTCTGAAGGGGGTGCTGCTCCCCGCCCTAGCTCCCGTGGCGTGGTCCCTAGCAGAAGGCTGCATGGAGTGGGTGGGTGCAGATAGCTCCCCTTTGCTCACCTCCTTCCACCGAGGCACCTCTGCAGAGCCCTCTGCCCTTGTTCAACCCATTTGCTTTACAAATGGGGACACTGAGGCCGGATCCTCAGGGGACACAGATGGTGCTGGCAAGCCTGGGCCTCCAGCTTAGCCTGTCCCTGGCTCCAGGCACGCCATCTCCCAGCCTCCTTCTCCCCAAGCTGGTTGGAGGTGGGAGCTGAGCCTCAGTTTCCTTATCTGTACAAGGGAGAGCTGGCTAATGAGATGCATCCCATCTAGAGTGTTCCTGCAGGCCACATTTTGTGCTAAGCACTTTGATCACGTTTTAAAAATATGTATTGAGCATCTAATTTATCTCATTTAATCCCCCACGAAGGGAAAGCTATTCTCCCCTTTTCACATCTGAGAACACTGCGGTTCAGAGAGGTGAAGCAGCAGATTCGGAGGGACCATGGAGCCAGGGTTCCACTCTGACCAGCAGATAACTAAGGCCTCCCTGGCTTCTACTGCCCATGGTTTTCTTTTCTTTTTAGAGAAGACTTCTTACCCTGTCACTCAAGAGATCCTCCCAGCTGGGTAAGGTGGCTTAAACCTGTAATCTTAACACTTTGGAGGCTGAGACAGGAAGATTGCTTGAGCCTAGGAGTTCCAGACCAGCCTGGACAACAAAGTGAAACCCTGTCTCTACAAAAAAATTAAAAAAATAGCTGGGCATGGTGGCGTACACCTGTGATCCTAGCTACTAGGGAGACTGAGGTGGGAGGATTGCTTGAGCCTGGGAGGTCAAGGCTGCAGTGAGCTGTGATTGTGCCATTGTACTCCAGTCTGGGTGACAGGAGAGCCTGTCTCAAAAAAAACTCCACAAAACAACAACAACAACAAAAAAATCCTCCTGCCTCAGCCTCCTGAGTAGCTGAGACTACAGGCACAAACCACTAAGCCTGGCTTCTAAAAAATATAGAGATGAGGTCTTGGTACATTGCCCAAGCTAGTCTCAAACTCTTGGCCTCAAGTAGTCCTATGGCCTTAGCCTCCTAAGCAGCTGAGATTACAGGCACCAGCCACCGAACCTGGCTCCCTGGCTGCAATTTTCTGGGGTTGCTGCTCACAGAGCCTATGGACTTCAGCAGGAAAAGGCTTTCTTTCCCAAAACAAAAAGTGATTCTGAATGGAGGTGCTGAAAAAAGCCTCCCTGTGGCCAGAGGGGGCGGGCTGCGGCTCTGTCCTTGGGGAGAAGGCCAGGGCAGCAGGAAGTCAGGCGGAGACAGAGCAGGCGGAACTATTGGCCAAGGATCTGCAGACGGGCAGCCAGCCCCGGATGCCCTTCCAGGGCAGGACCAGCTTCAGCGAGGACTCAGGCCCCAGAGGGAGTGGCCTGGAGCTCAAAGAACCAAACTTTCCATGAGCCACCAGCAAAAAATGAGTCTGGAGGAGCCTGTCTACGTCAGACCCCGAGGTTCAGCAACCAAGGGTCACGTGGGATCCTGAGGGGCCTGCGACTGTCTTAACTCTTTGCTGGATATCCCCAGAGCCACCCAAGAACTGTGTTCAGTTTGATGCTTCATGGTACAAAGCTGTGAACCAGCCTTGTGGAGTCATTGGGGCGACTGAGAGATGAGGAGAGTCCAATCTCTGTCCTGAAGGAGTTGGTAGCGGGACGGAGGTGGTAGGCACGAGTGTGTTCCTCCAATCAATAAATGTGTATCACACGCCCACCAAGCCCAAGGGTGATGCTGCTACGAGGTAGGAGTTGTCATTACCCATATTTTACAGGTAAAAGAATGAGAGCTTAGAGAGGTTAAGTGACTTCCCCAAGACCACACAGCCAGGGAGGAGCAGGGCTGGGAAAAAATCCAGGTCAGTGTGGCTGAGCAGCCTGAGGCCTCTGCACCATGCCCTTCTGTGGCCCCAAAGCACTCTGGGGTCCAAGGAGAGTCTTCACTACATGGAAACAAAATGCATTGTCTCAAAAGGACGTGAGTGCTCTGGGCAGGCAGGGCTGGGCTGTCAGGACTCACCAGATGTAGGACTGAGTCAGACCCCTTGAAGATTCTAGGCGTCCACATCTGGTTGGGGAATTGAGGAAGGCTTACAGGGGAGGGCATATTTAGGAGGGACTTAAAGGACGGCCAGGATCCCAACGGGTGGGCGAGAAGACACTGGATCAAGGCGGAAGGCCCTGCCTAAGCCAAGGATGGAAGGCAGGACAGCCTTGGCCTGCTCAGAAGCATGAGCTGGGCTGGGGTGATGGACAGGAGCACAGAGCTCAGGGCCCACTGAGGACCGAACTCTCAGGTAACCAGTGTGACCCCTGGAGACTGTTGACCCTTACTTGGCCTCGGGAATAGGGCTGACCTAATGGTGTGGATAGGAGCCCCTGCCCCTCCACTGCCTTCCCTCCTTCCCTGCCACAGAGACCACACGTTGGCAGGCTTCTCATCTCAGCATTTCCTGGTGCCCAAGGGCACCCTCTAACAAGCCCCAGAACAAGAATGAAGGGCCCCGGGGCACCCTACCCCACACTCCAGCCAGGCACATACAATGCCTCCCAAGGCTCCACACCAGCCTCCCAAGTTCAGATGGACACACAGATCAGATGAGACAGGACATTAGAGGACTGAGTGAGGGTGGAGTGCCCTGGGGCCTGGCCTCAGCTCCAGAACATTCTCCCCATGGGACCTGGGTAACCCCTCTGGGCTGCTCATCCCCTGAGACTGCAGAACAGTCAGCCTGCAGAGAGGCTGACAGGAGGCCCTAACTGAGCTGTGCTTACAACTCTTTTTGTTTTTTTTGAGACGGAGTCTCTCTCTGTCCCCCAGGCTGGAGTGCAGTGGCACGATCTCAGTTCACTGCAACCTCTGCCTCCCGGGTTCAAGTGATTCTCCTGCCTCAGCCTCCCAAGTAGCTGGCACTACAGGCGCGTGCCACCAAGCCTGGCTAATGTTTTGTGTTTTTAGTAGAGACGAGGTTTCACCGTGTTAGCCAGGATGGTCTCGATCTTCTGACTTCGTGATACCCCCACCTTGGCCTCCCAAAGTGCTGGGATTACAGGCGTGAGCCACCCCACCCGGCCCCATGATTACAACTTTTAAATCAGTCATCCACATTGCACATTGGGAAATTTCTCATAAAAATCCAGCTTTCCAGCTGCCTTTAAAAAGCCCGGAGATCTGGTAGCCCGGGCCCACACTTCTGAGAGGTGGCCTCCCTCTTAAGATAAGTGTGCTTTCTTTAGTTCACCACAGTCCCCACCACTCCCTCTTGCCTCTCCAGCACTCACAGAGGGTCAGTTGCCTCATATTCTCTCGCTCATACCAACAGCTTTGCTCACCCAGGTCCCTGGCTGGCCCTGTAGGCATGTGGGTTTGCCGCCGGGTAGGACATTCGCGGGTTGCAGTGTGGGATCCTACTCCAGACAGGGCTGATGTTTCCTCTGAGCTGCCCGCTAAGCTGTTGTGGGTTCCCCCAGCTGGGGCTCCCTGTTCCCCAGTCAGCTCCCACTGTAATCAGGGCCAGGCTGGGGGCTGTTCTGAGCCCCAGGAAGACCTAAAGTCAATACAGGGATCAGGACCAGGGCAGTTGGGAGATGTTGCTGGCGACGGAGGGAGGAGAAGGTGGCACGGCAGGGAAAGTTGTCTGAGAGCAGAGGAAACGGAAAAAGCAGGAGAAACTGAAAGACTGGGCCAGGGAGGGCAGGACAGGGACCACAGGCCCAGTGGCAGGAGTGGGGCAGGGGTTGGGGAGGCAGGAGGAAGTGAAGCTGGTGAGACCCATGGACTCCTAAAACCCTCCAATCTCACACTTGGAATCTGAGGAGAAGGGAAGCCTAGACTCCCAAGATGCTCCGTTCCTGACTCCCAGGACACCTGGCTGCAGCCGAGAGGCTGGTGAGGAATATTCAAAAGTCCATGGCCCCATGCCCGGGCAGACAGCACCTCTTGCCCAGAAAGGGCACGCTGAGAAGGCTCAGTACCAGGGCGCTGCCCGCAGGGCTGGAGCCTGCCTCGTGGGAAGAAGCACCTGAATTCTGAAGGCCATTCTCACACGCTTTGCAAATTAGCAAATTCATCTCTTTCCCCTCACCCAGAGCCCCAAACAAAGAGGAGTGGGAGGGGGGCCTGGCCCTTTGTTAGGGGGAATTTATTAATATCTGAAAAATGCAGCCGCCCTTCCTTTCCACCCCCAATCAAAGCCTTTGCAAACACCTGGGCCTCGCATTTGAAAGGCCCTGGGGCTCTTTTATATGACAAGGCCCTGCCAGGAGGTGGTGGGTGGAACCCGGAGATTCTTCCGGACTGGGAAACTCTTGGCTCCTCCTAGCCCTGGTCTTCAGCTCCAGCCTTCACCTGCAGGCAGGGCTGAGGAGGAGTGGGAGAGGGAAGAAGGCAGCAGGCTCATGGGCTCTGCTTTGCCGGCCCCCACCACCCCAGGCTCTGCCCGGCTTGGCTGGGTCACCTTGAGCAAGCTTCCTTCCCTCCGTGGGCCTCGGTTTGTTTGTCTGTGTAACAGGGAACTAAGCAGTCTCTAAGGGCCTGGAGTTGTCTTCCTTTCTGAGCCCTTCCCACCCCCCACTGCCATAGGGAAATGTCAGACCCAGGGCAGAAGCCAGGAGAGCCGGGGGAAGGAGGGAGCAGAGCCTGTTTCCTCCCCTGTCCAGTGGGAGCTGGGGAGCCCTGTGCTGCCCACCTCATGGCTCTCAGCAGTAAGGAGACAGGGTAAGGAGCATGACCTCATTTGATATTTATTAACAATAAACCAACAGAACACAAGGAGATGGGGAGACACAGCGAGAGACAGGCATAGAGGCTGGCCACAGTTGCACGAGGGAGCCCTGCCCCACGGGAGAATGCTGTGTGCATAAGCCATGCTGAGGCATTTCTGCACCCCACCCTCCTCTCTGAGGGACCCACAGTACCAAGGGCTACCCTCTGCCCTCTGCCTCTACCCCTACACTGGGCCCAGGGCCCATGTCCTGGAGCAGAGTGGGTGACCTCGGGACCAGCCAGCCATGTGTGTGGGCCACCTCCTAGTCTCATGGTTGCCCTGTCACCAGCAACCAAGGCCAGCTTCCTAGCAGCTCCTGAACTGGAGGAGACACTGCAGGCCACCAGGACAAGAGAGATGGGAAGAGAGGGGCCCTGGGCCCTCACAGTGACCCTTCCTACCTCCCCAGCTTGTGCGGCTTGGGGTCCAGTGGGTGAAGGGGTGGCCTTTCTCTGAAGTGCTGGGGCCTCCTGTCCCCACCCGCAGCCCCAGCGCCCTGGCTCAGGCCACTGGCACCCCTTTCCCACTTTGCACAGACCTCCCCACTCCACCCTGTCCCCTCCAATCCACCCTGCACAGACCCAGATTGATATTCTTCATGCAAATCCCCTGCCCACCCCATCATCCCTGACTCCCCTCTGTTAGTTTTCCTTCTGTCTTGAACCCTCCTGTAACCTGGTAAAATCAATGTCTCCAACCCTCTTGGTCTCTGCCCAGGCAGCTCAGCATCCTCTGGCCCAGAGCTCCTCCCGACCTTGCCCTCTTCTTCCTCTCTCTGCAAACTTCCCCATCCTCCAGGGCCCTCAGCTCCCACCTCCTTCAGGAGTCCTGCACACAGGAGCCCCCAGGGATCTTTCTTCCCAAGGAGCTAATTGACCCTTGATCCCCAGGGCCTCGGAGCCTCAAGAGCCTCTGTGGCCC